>NC_141873.1:319731496-320034526 GCF_056163025.1 Triticum urartu | reverse complement strand
GCGCGCGCTGCTAGGTCCTTACTGTCATCCTCACCATGTACAGTCATCTCCTTATTCCTCTCGGTTGTTGACCATGTTGACAACACCGGAGGGCGACGCCGCGGCGAGCGAACCAAGGAGGAGGACGATGGTGAGGCCTCGGACGGGAACGAACAGGAGCCGGGGAAGATCACAGCCAGCCGTGGGAGGCGGGAGCAGGCGGTCCCGCCGGTGCTAGTTTGGCTTTGGAGGCTCGAGGAAGAAGAGACTGAAGAAACGCGACAGACGTTGAATGTCAATCCAATGGTCAAGGATGGCACAACCGTTTGTTGACTAAGCGGACACCAAGTAGCATACTTTTTTATATATAGGAAGAAAACTGCAAGGAAAATGCGTTCGTCTGCCATCCTCCTCACAGGGAACGTTCGCCACATAAGTGACTAGCACCCTTGGTTTTCAACCGAGAGGTCTTGGGTTCGAGTCCCAGGAACTCTCAATTTTGTCCTCCTTCCTTCCTCGCAAAAAAGGGAAAGAAAATCAAAGACTTGGGAAGGCGTACAGAACAAGCTAGTGTACCAGTAAACAGACGTTGCCGAGTTTTAGAAAAAAGAAAGATGTGCTCCTGTAGCTGGTTCGAATCCAAACCTAGATTATGACTATATATGGTGCTATGCTACTCTACAAGTAATGAAACTGACATATCCAACGTTCGCTTCTCCTCTTCTCTACTTACTCTGCCTAGCATCAGAAGCTCTGGCCACAGCAACCATGTCCGCTGGCTGCTCGTCCACCTGCTCTTTAGCAGGCAACAACCAGATATGCGCCAAGTCGCCACCCGTACCATCACCTGTGGGTCTCATCACACCCCTGTCGGCACGCGCACCGCAGCCGATTGCTCATAGCAACCCGCTGCCGTTGGTGTGGTGCCACTGCTGCAAATCATGTAGAGTCATCCGTCGCGTCTCAACCACAATCCGCAACCCTGGCCGAGTCTTCTACAAATGCCCGAATCATGGGGTAATAAATATGTTTAAGTGTTGTTCTGCTGCTTTCAGTTGCTGATTTTTTTCATAGTTTGGTTGATGATCTTCCAATTTGATTCATGCAGAAAAGGGAAGATTCGTGTGATTTGTATTTCTGGGAAGTTGCTAATGTGGGGGAATGCAACTACGCTGATTATTTGATTAGCCGAGGAATCCCAATACCAGCAGGTTGGGGTGTTGGACAAGTAACTGAAGGAACGACAGAAGAGGAAGATGCAGAGCAGAAGGTTAAAGATGCAGTTCCTCTGATCATGGCCAAGCAACAGCTGTTGAACGGACTTGACAGCAATGAGGAGATGAAAGAGCTTGTGAAGATAATGGGCAAAATCAATGTGCTCTATAGGATGATTGTCTCTTTATTTGCAGTGTATGTAGCACTCGTGATGTATTCAGTGGCTATGACATGAGCACTTTGCTGAAACTAGTAATGATTGAAACCTGTGTAGCAGGCTGGGCGTAGTGTTATGAACATCTAATGATTCCTATTAACGGAAATCAGGGGGTATCCCCTTTTGCTCATATAAATAAATAAATAGCAGAGGCCCTGTCAGGTCAGCTTTGTTCTCATTCGAAGACGTCGAGCAAATTGTAGTCCAACAGAAAACTATGTCATCAAATTCAAGTTTCACAGCCAAAGTACAACTAAACAACAATGTCATCATGTTTTAGTTGTCATACAAACACAGATCAGCATACATAACAAGTGATGTTCTCACAGCAAAATACTAAACAACATGTTCATCAGGTTTCAGTTGTCATAGCAAACACAATTTCACATAGTAGATAAAAAACGTCTTCTGACAGGCAAATACGACAAAAGCAATGTAATCATCATCCGCAGCAGCAGCGTCAACATCTTCGCCATGTGTATCAGTTTGAATCGTAATTCCCCACGGTATCATCATCTTCTTCGTCCTCAACGTCCTTGAATGTTGGCTTCTTCTTGATCAACTCTTGTATGTCCATAGCATGACAGGCAATCTTTTCGCCGGTGTCATTGACGTGATGGTTCTCAAAGATATTAGGAACATCTATGTTATCTTGTACATCAGGAGCAGTGTAAGCATCGTCTTGTTATGCAACTTCATTAAACGAATTTCTCTACTTAAACCTTTGCAATACTCTCCAGTCATCGCTACGTGCAAATGTGTCTTCCAAGAAAAATATCTGTGTTGCTTGATTTGCCAAAATAAAAGGCTCGTTAGTCTGGTACGCCGCCTTGACATTGATGGATTTGAAATAATCATCAACTCTGGGTTTTGCGATCTTGGAAAACAGGTTATACCAACGACATCACAACAGAACCACACACCGATGATCCTCGAAACTGGAGATATACTGCAACTGAACAATGTCTGTTATGTTAGCATACATTTCAGTTGTCTCTTTGTCATACGTATCCGTGCTCATGATGGCACTGTTTTGTGTCTTCCTGCCTTCGTCTCGTGCAAGGGTGTTGTAGCGCACATCTCCAACAACGCAAGATTCATAATGTCTTACCCGAGTATCAGCCTATCAGGACCCATTGCTAGTGAGTAAAGGGCATCATCAACTGCCTGCCCATCCTCCCGCATCTTCTTAACCTATGGTTAGAAAATAGACAAGCTGATCATCTTATGTACTCAATATATTAAAAAAAACTGACAGTGCACTTCAAAAGCTTACATGGTTCTTGAACCATTTCGCAAATCCTGCCATAACCAGTTTGTCATTGTTTCTTGGATTTTGCGGCAGTAACTCCTCTTTGTAGATGCTGCACAACATAGTGATCGCGTCAAACATCTAAATATATAAGAATGTGCTACAAGTTTAGTAGATTACGATGTATAAGCTGCAGTACTGCACTTACTTGATATAAGGTAGTATCTCAGGGCAGTTATTCAACACATACCAAACCATTTTGTCCAAATCTTTAGGTTTGTCCTCTTGTCGACTCTTCCCTGTAACTCGAATAGAATAATCGAAAACAGTGAGCCCGGGATTGTCTTCACCCACCTCTTTGCTAAGCTGATCAGTTGTTTCAATGTATTTTGAGCGGAATGTCAACGCTTTTGTAGCAATGTAGGCCTCTGCAATGGAACCCTCGGGTCTAGCTCTGTTCCTAACATAGCCCTTGAAAGTGCCTAGCCGCCTTTCAATAGGGTACATCCAGCCATACTGTACTGGACCTCTAAGTAGTGCCTCATCAGGTAGATGAACAGCCAAATGCACCATCACATCAAAGAAGGCTGGAGGATATATCTTCTCAAGGTCGCATAGGATAGTTGGTATCTTGTCTTTAAGACGCTCCAAAGCATCTATCCTGATATTCCTACTGCAGAGTTCCCTGAAAATTTGTCCCAACTCTGCAACTGCTCTGTATAAGTCAGGGCGGCCCAATCCTCTAAGGATAACAGGTAAAACCCTTTGAAGTAGGACATGACAGTCATGAGTTTTCAACCCTTGTACCTTGTTTCCATCTGCACTAACTCTCCTTTCAAGGTTGGAAGCAAATCCATGTGGGAATCTCACACGTGACAGGACCTCGCAAAATTCTTTTCTTTTTACCTTGTCCAAGACGTACACAGCTGGTGCCATATCCCATGGTTTACCTTCATCTTGCACCTGCAAATCCTTTCTGATACCCAGGTGTGTCAAATCAATCCTAGATTTCAAGGTATCTTTGGTCTTGCCTTCAATATTAAGAAGTGTGTCGATAATGTTGTCACATATATTTTTCTCGATGTGCATCACATCAAGATTATGTCGCGGATCCAAATCTTTCCAATACTCCAAGTCCCACAAAGTGGACCTGTGGGTAAACAATAATCTCTCTTCTACCCTGCCATGCTTCATTTTCCCGCTACCATTACCAGGATGGTTTCCTGGTGTAATATGCCTGACCTTCTCTAATTCCACTTGCAACTCATCGGCGGTGAGCCTCTTTGGAGCATCACGGTTTTCATGCTTTGCATTGAACACATGTCTTCGGTATTTTCTAGGATGCGGCTTGTCCTTGGCAAGGAAACGGCGGTGTCCAATGTAACAGATCTTGCTAAGTATTGCGTATGACAGCGGATTCCTGTCACAGCGAACACATGCATTGTAACCATGTGTCGTTCGCCCTGACATAGTGCCCAAAGTCGGATAATCATGGATGCACCAAATTATAACAGCACACAGAAAGAATCAGCTGGTGGGCTGCTATATAGGTCTCGAGTGAGAACACCCTTCCATATCTGTTGAAGTTCCTCCACAAGAGGCTCCATGAACAAATCAAAATCCTTTCCAGGACTTTTTGGACCTGGAATGAGCAAGGCCATCATGTAGTTTGATTCTTTGGTGCAGACATTTGGAGGCATGTTGTAAGGGATAACAAGCACTGGCCACATGCTATATGTGGCGCTCTGGTGGCCAAATGGGTTAAATCCATCTGAAGCTAAGCCAAATCTAATGTTTCTCGGGTTAGCAGCAAACTCTTTGTGTTTATCATTGAAGCTTTTCCACTCACTACCATGAGATGGATGGCTCATTACATTCTGATCTCTGTACTCCTGGTTCCTAGAATGCCATAGTACATCATCTCTTGTTTCGGCATCATGAAACAACCTCTGCAATCTTGGTGTAATTGGAAAATGTCTCAGAACATTATGAGGAATCCTCTTCACAGCATCGCCATCTTTCCATCTTGATGATTTGCATTTTGGGCATTCACTTAAGTTGGCATAATCCTTCCGGAACAGAACACAATTATTCTTACAAACATGGATCATATCATATCCAATTCCAACTGCACGAAGGAAATTCTACATTTTACTGTAGGTGTGTGGCAGCTCAGACGCATCTGGAAAAGATTTGCGGAAAGCAGCCAACCTCGCATCAAATGATTTGTTGGTCATCCGCTCAGATGTCTTCACCTGAAGAAAGGTGACCATAGCTGAGAATACTGATAGCTTATTTCCTGGGGTGACAGCAACGTTGCATTGTTCCAACATGCGGGCCCACCGTTTTTCTTCTGCAGGTGAAAGTTCACGGAATGCACGAGCATTTCGTAGCATTGTTTCAATGTTGGTCAAACTCACTGTCTCCGCCACCACCACCTCCTCCTCCTCTTCCACCTGAGCATCAGGCAGATCAAGATGGTGATCTGCTGCTTCCACGTAGTCAATAACATTGACGTTCACAGCTTCACCATGATGAACCCACCTAGTATATGTGACCGACATCCCATACAAGTGTAGATGATTTTGCACAGTTGACTGGGGTCTTGTAACTGAATTCATACAACTGCTACACGGACAGAGCACATCTGATTTCGGACCACCGTACTCAGCTCTGATAAAGTTCATGAAGTTTTCAACCCCTTCGACATATGCAGCGGAGAATCTTCGAGCAGAAGTTATCCAAGTCCTGTCCATCTGTTAGACATACAAATTAATTTTTCTACTAGATATTACAGGAAAAACATATATGCTTTTTTATGAAGTCCATAAAAAAATACCTAGGTCGATGTATAAAGCTATGGCAAGATATTTGGACGAGCAGATCTAAGTAACGAAATATATGTAAAGCTAATTCAGCAAACAGATTTGAGTGCCAAATTATGGCAGGTTGTTTCAGCAGTCAACGAGGCTGAGCACACAGCCATCGAACTATCGAAGGCCATCGCAGCAACAAAGATCGAGTATAAAACGGTGTAGAACTATTTCACCTAACAGATTGACTACTAGACCATGGCAATCTACGTCACAATAAATATATGGCAGGATATTTTAGCAACTAATCGGCCTTGGCATGCCATCTCAGCTAAGCAGATTGAGTGCAGAACAGGGCAATGAAGCTTCTTACGTAGAGCATATTGACAGTAAACTACTTCGGCAAACAGTGAGATTAACATCGTCTATCAGCTAACATTCAGCGCTACACCAACATGAACGGGGCCTCAGTCTAGAATGCGCGTACCGTGGGAGAAGCTGACCGCCATGCGTCTCCACACGAACGTCGCCAGCGGTGGCGGTGCTGACCGCCGTGCGCCTCCACAAGAACGTGGCCAGACATGGCGACACGGCTAGAGGATGGCAGTCTACGAGAGCGTACTGTGGGAGCGAGAGGATCGCCGAACCACGGCGCCGACGTATCGGCGCGGCGGGGAGGGCGGCTTTGGCGAAGCGAATGGAGTGGAGGGGGACAGGGGGGTTTGAGGAATATTATTGGCTAGTTGGCCGAAGGGCGGTTGAATCGGATTTGGGGGGGATTTTTGGGTGTGGGAGGGGGGAGGATTTTCACGCGGTGGGCGGGGGGAGTTTGGCGCATGGTCGGTTATTCCAAATGCAGTCCCACGTGTCAGTGAAGAGGCAAGCCGAAGCGCGTTCCGTTTCGTCTCTTCAGACCCCCAAACCTCCTTCTTATGCCGCACCATAACCCAACAGATACCCACCCTTCAGTCAATAACCTTTATTCTCACCAACAGTGGCACACACACATACTTCTGGCTGGATACATGGCTCACACCAAAACCCCTAGCTACCACCTTCCCACGCCTCTTCTTGCACTCCATTCTACAACTGGTTAAAGTAGCTAACATTTTGCGCTTCGGTATCGAAGCCAACCTCCGTAATCGTCTCTCCCTAACAGCAGAACGAGAGCTTGCTTCGCTTTTGGCTGTTTTGCAGGACTTCACGCCGTCAACTGAGGAAGATCAACGGTTCCTACTCCAGGGGCATGACTTCTCCACCAAGCAAGCATACGGCACACTCATGACTAAGCCAGACACAGATCCCATTGCCCCCCTCATCTGGGGCTCCAAGGTTCCTCGCAAGATCAAGATTTTTGCCTGGCTTCTCTTCAAAGATCGCCTCAACTCGGCTGTGAACCTCGCCCAGCACATAATCTCCTCCAACCTATGCCCTCGCTGTGCTACATCACCTGAAGATTCCACTCACATCTTCATCACATGCCCCCTTGCCAATAGGATTTGGCAACGACTAGGCTTCCTGCCCTTGTCCGACGACCTCAACGAGCTCTAGGATACACCACTGCCCCAACATCTACCCACAAATGCATGGTCCTTCGTCCTCCTCGCCTTACTCTGAAAGATTTGGGCAGCACGTAATGACATGTTGTTTAGTAGTATCGACCAACGTTCTGTAATAACAATTAGGAACCTGATCTCTGACATAGACCTTTGGTCACACCGCCTTGACTCGGGTGACAAGGAGGCAGTTTTCTCGTGGCGTTCCTTCCTCTCTGCACGTTGCACCGTGCCGCTGTAATTCTGTAATTGCTGCTTCCGCGGTCGTTTGAGTAATATATTCAGGTGGGGAACTCCCCCCCCCCCCCCCCCCCGGTGATTCTCAAAAAAAAACTTCACTTGGAAAGTATAGTTATGCTTCATCCCGTCGAAGCATAAATTAGTGCAGTTTGAAAGCACACGTTAGTTCAATGTTGAAAGCACAAAATTTGCTTATTTTTTTTTCAAAATTTAACATGAGACCTAATTTTAAAGATTTTAATGCGAGAACACAACAGTGAAAACGATTTGTAATTTGGACGCATAGTTTAGACAATATGTTATTTAAAAAAATCTAAAAAAGCACGGACATACTTGTGTAATTGTTTTCCCGCCCGGAGAAGGTGAGAAGTAACCTTTTACTACAAGAAATACCCTGATGATTTCTTTTTTTTTGTGGGGAAATACCCTGATGATTTCGAACATGCATTTATCTGTCCTCGGTAGTAGGCCAGCCGCCGCGATCCAATTCGTTCCTACCGCTGTGGCGCGTGTTGGTGTGCAGTGCAGGGCAGGCAGACAGGGAGCCGCTCGTGGCAGCCGCGGCGAGGCGCTCGTAATAACTCGTTCCCGTTCAGTGCATCGCCACCAAACGTTCCCGCGTCCTCCCTTCTTTTGGTCCGGTACACGCACGCACGCACTCCTCCTAAAAGCAAACCATTAACGCCACAGCATCTCACAGCGAAGCAATATAATTGCCCAATGATGATGGAATATACGTGCACTGCATCTGTGATTCGAGGAGAGGTAGCTTGCGATCTTGATAATAATAAATTTGGTCTCGTTTGTCTGCCTACCTGCACGATTGCCTGCATGCGGCCTCCGGGGCCAAATCATTGACACGCGTTGCGAAATACGAGTAGTAGTTGGTGTTTCTCACTTTCTCTCAAAGTCTTCAAATTGTTTGTGGCGGACCTAGAATTTTAGCCCTGTGGGTATCACAATTTACATATGTAATATGACTTTAATATATTAGTATGTAAACGTTTTTTGCGAATATGCAAAGAGTTTATGATGCAACCGTGGCCTGATACCAACCGAGGGGGCATTACTGAAGAATTGCTTATAGGTGGAAGCTTACCAGTAACGCGTGGGCATTTGCACCTGCTACTCTTATTCTACTTATTCTAGAGACGACATGAGAAATAAGATGGAGTATCTGAAGGCAGCCTCCTTTAAAATGTAAACTCGGCGTAGATCAAATGGTTAGGTTTCTTGTGATGAAACCAGCCCACCGGGGTTCAACTCTTAGAGTTGACACCAGTGTACACATTTTTCTGAATTATTTCAATCCTTTTGGTGACATTCATTCGATCAGTGGGCATCGACATTCTCGTCGGCTACGAAGATCCTGTCGGCTCAGTATTTTAGAGGGGCCCATAGGGTTAAGATGCGCGTTCAATAGTTCATAGGACGAATGTATGTAAGTGTATGTGAGCTTCCCCAATTATATTGTGTTAAAAGAAAGACGAAAATAGAAATTTGAACGTGACTGCCTGCAATGCGACAACCGACAACGTATAAAGTATGAGGTGGTCCCAGGCTAGCTATATACTACCAACTATCCAATTTGCAAAAAATAAAAAAAATCGATTATCCAGATGCAACATGACACAACAAAAATGATTAGATGGTCAGGAATTGTCAAAGCCATAAATGTGTTCACTTGACATATCTTTTGACAAAACCATCTGCAATCTTTTGACAAAACCATCTGCAAGCCCATTCATGTTCATTTCTTCCTTTTTCCTTGTTTCTGGAGAGGATGCATGCATATCTTTCCATTTATTGTGAATGTGATGCCAACTCAAGTGAGAACGACAGGATAACAACAGAAAGTATATTACCTTTTGGTGAGTATATTTCTCGAAATAATCTGTAACAGATTTCCTGATTCCACAAGAGAATCCTAGAGATTTATGATTCGTTATTTATACACATTACAAATACTTTACACATTACATATAACACTGCATCGTTCCTTCATGTTTCGTTTAATTGTTGATTGAGATCACTATCATTTTCTGGCAGGTAGAATAACAATAAGTAGCAATAGCTTCATGAGTGGTCACACTTCCCAGTGGTATGCTGATGTGAACTTATGAAATCAATGGGCAACCATCTTATCGCATGTTAAGAGTTTTGTAATGATCGCAAAAAAAAGAAGTGTTGAAACTCTGCATGAGTTTATCCTAAAAAAACACTTCATACGACCTAATACTCTATCTGTTTCTGCACTAAAGAAACGGTAGGCTATATGACAGTAGTATACTAGAACTAAGTATTTTTGCAGAGGATTGCAATTTAATGATTATTCCTAATTCTTTCCATTGACATTGATCAAAAAGCGCAAGACTTTCTGGTTCTCGCCGATGCTGACTAAGATCGACAATACTAATTTGTGAGCAACTTTAAGATTACGCTTGAAAACTGTACCCACATCCCTTTAATGTGTACAATAATTATGAGGATCGTTGCCATAATCATAGAATCGAGCTGAAACTGAAATTTTGAGTATAAATGCCAAAAAGAAGTAGCCATCCATTATAGAGAAGTTTCACAGGGGAAAAGAGAGTAAAGGTAACTACTACGTATTTGTCAAAAGTAGGTGGTGCATATTTCGTGATCCATGATAGAGCCATGCATATACTAAGTCAACTAAAGAAAAAGGTAGTAAGCCAGTAACATTAAAAAAATGACCCTGATAAGTGTCACGCATGTGGCATGAACACATGGCAACTATGAACATTTTTTATGACAAATTTAGTGACGAAATAATGAAAACTTTAGTTATCAAGCATGACAACTTTTTTGAATGTAAGTTTTATTTTTTTTAGGTTTGTTTTTTCCTTTTCGGATGGCAACTTAAGTTGTAAAAAATACCCGAGTTGGAGTGCTTCGTGCCACATATGTGGCACTTATTATTTAGGTTAAAACGAGGCAGTCAGCTTACAAATTCCATAATGCAACTTCTTATTTGAAAATTCAGCATATTATTCCAGCTCTTTCTAAATTACAATGTGTTGCATGGCAATACATCATCCCGCAAAAAACAGTTTGCCTATATATATATCAGCAGTAACATTCAAAAAATATATATCAGCAATGCATATTACGCAATTAGTGCAACTAAAAGACTCAAATCATTGATATCACTTGATAATAAGTTCCGAATTATAAGATGTTCTGTCTATATTAAAATATTCGAAACATCTCATAATTCGGAGCGGAGGGAATAATAAGACCGTGCTTGGAATGGATGCAATTTAATACGGGTGTAACTTACCGGCCAAGAGCAATTTTCTGGCAGAAACTAAAATGACGGGCGGAGGCCTGTATTTTTTACAAGTGTATTTAGAAGGGAAACGATATCCAAACAGTCCCCAAGTATGAAATCATAGAAAGACATTCTCACCACGCAGGCACGCACAGAGTGTTCAAACCAATTAGCCAAGCATAAAGCTCCACGGAAATTTGCATCCAAACCCAAAGAGGCAAAGAAGTAACGGCCCCAGCGGTCCAGCACCCTGTGCTCCCCTTTCCCACCACCACTTCCCCTTCCTCCGCGGGCACAGCAGCCATGGCCGCCTCCAGCGACCTCCTCGACGTCGACCCGCCCGAGCTCCAGTTCCCCTGTAAGCTCCCCGCTCTTCTCGCCCCCAAGCTCCCCTTCCTACCTCCCTCTCGCTTCAGATTGCTTTTCTCCTGAATTTTCCCGCTGACCCCTTTTTCGATTTCCTGTCATGCCCAGTCGAGCTCGACAAGCAGATCTCCTGCCCCCTCAAGATGATCAATAAGACCGACAGAACCGTCGCCTTCAAGGTGATTCTCCTGTTAATCTCCGTGTTTAAACCCTAGAAAATCCTGTCGCTTTAGCTTCTTGAGGGATCCTCTTACGAGTTATGCTTTTCTTGGTGCCTCTGTGATGCGTCCGGGTAGTAGGTTAAGACGACGAGCCCCAAGAAGTACTGCGTGCGCCCCAACAATGGCGTCGTGCGGCCGCGGTCCACCTGCGAAGTTGTAGGTACTGTCTTGTTGTTGTTGTGTTCACTGGACCAGCTAGAGCTCAAGAAACTGCTCAATTTCAGGCTTTCTTCTGTTTCATTTTAATGGAGATGTTTCAACGCGTTTTGTGTGGACCAGTGACGATGCAAGCCCAGATTGTTGCACCACCAGACTTGCAGTGCAAGGACAAATTCTTGGTGCAAAGCGTGGTCGTCGCCGATCGCTTATCGGCCAAGGACATCACCGCTCAAATGGTAATGGTAGTACTAGATTAGAGTGTAGTTTTGATGTGGTTGATGGCTTTCAGTTGATAATGAACTTGTGGGTTTCCTAGTTCACGAAACAAGGGGGTAACGCTGTTGGGGAGGTGAGGATGAGGGTCACTTATGTGATGCCAACCGAATCGTCGTTAGAGATTGCGGAGGAAAGCGATGGGCCACAGCGTATCTTGGTGCCTATGCAGCGAATTGTGGATCATGGGAGGAGCGCTTCGGGGCTGTCGAGTGGCTCGGTATCCTTGAGATCAGCTGAGCTGGGGACAGTAAGTCTACTGAATGTTTCATACGTGATACATTTCTCTAGTAATGTGAGTCCCTAAGGACATAAATTATGTGTTTTCAGGAGGTGGGATCACCTACTGGACCAGTTGTAAGGACTGAAGAATTACTGAAGGCTGCAGGACATGCTGCTGTATGTGCTATATGAGTTCTATGCTCTATAACTTTTTTTTGTATAATTTTAACATGTTGGTTGTTTGCCTTTCTGATATGAAACTGCAGGAAACAAGAACATATGCAGGGCCTGATGCACAGTCCCTTGAGGTGTGTTCTTTTGCCTTCCAAAGCAGTTTGGCAGTTCTTGTGTTCCCTAGTAGTTGTTCTGTATGCTATACTAACAGCCTGGTCACATGGCAAGTAAAATACTGAAGATACTTATTTGAAACATTTTGATCCTTGCCAATTCTACCCTGCTCTATAGCTTGTTAATCGTTAGGAACAATTGTGTAATAATATGTTTCCTCTACTAAGAATAAGGCATATGATCGGTTTTTAGTTGCTTCATATAGGAATTATATGATTAAGTGTATTTATGATTTTTTTAACTGTGCACACATGGGTATTGTTGTCCATCCATTTAATTTGCTTTAGATCTTATTGTCTTGGCCATCCTTCTAGTTCACCATAGACATCATACAGCTGGCATTGGTTGCATGAACATCTTATATTTAGCTTGTTTTTAGTGTGAACTAGTGATTGTCCCAGCCTTCCTGGTATCATGTTGTTCAATGAGAAGGTAATCTATCTTTGGATTTCACTTGTAATTGTTGTGTCTGGCTGAATAACCACGTCCCTTTCTCTAATCCAGCTGTCGGCTTTAATTACAAAATTAACCAAGGAAAAGGATTCTGCCCTTGAGCAAAATAAAAAGCTTCGCAGTGAGTTGGTGAGTATTACTGTTTTAAGTCTGAAACTTTGAATCATGTGCTCTTTCCACGAGGTAAGTAGATGTACTTAATAACGGAAGAGGTCTGTCCTCATGATTAATATACTAGGAAAAGGTTGTTTACCCCCCCCCCCCCCCCCCCCCCCCCACATCAGTATTGCGGTTTAGGATGTCAATACATAAGTTAAGTAAATGTTCCTGTAGAACGTACACATAAAACACTATTGAAGGGTCCAAGTTGCATATGTGTGGCAGTATACACCATTAATTTGTGCAGTTTGTTCAACATTGCGTGTACTTTTGTATTCTTTTAGGGATACCCATATTATATCAACAGAGTTTTGTTGCCTGAACTATCACGCGCCTACACTAGAATATGGATGGGAAACAAAATAGATGCTTACTTATACACTCAATAGTGTGAAGTAGGTACAGTTACGCAGCAGTAGATGGTTGAAGAATGTGATATAAAGAACTGGAGTAGCTCTGCCAGAAAATTCATTTTATTCTTTGAAGGGAATACGGCAGGGCACTCCCTGCTGTTAGTAGATAAAAAATAATCCCTCCGTCCCATAATATAAGAGTGTTTTTGACACTACAGTAGTATAAAAAATGCTCTTATATTATGGGACGGAGGGAGTAGCTTTGAAGAAGAGATGGAACCTATCCTCTTGATGTTCCAAGATAAAGAGATAAGATGATTCTGTCTCTTCTACTTCTTCCTTCTCAATTCAGAAATTCCCTCAAGAGAGCTCCCTCATTATGATCAAACCGGTGCATTAAGATTTATCACGTAGCACGATCAGACTGCTGCATCCGGAGGATGTCTTTTAGTTGATTTTTGCAAGCCTAAACTAAATACTGTGCTAATGGATTCTGCAAGCCTAAACTAAATACTGTGCTAATGGAGGAACCAAAAAAATTCAAGGTTTCCACCATAATTGATTTTATTTGAACAATTAAGATGCAAAGTCTAGACTGCAAAATGTAGTTAAAGAGTCCTTGCTGGAAGAATTGATCAGCTAAATTCTCATATCCACAACCACCTTGATCCTTTTACAAACTGAATGTTAACGTTTGTCTCTTCACCATGCAGGAGCTAGTAAGGCGTGATGCCAGTAAACAAGGAGGATTCTCGCTGATATTTGTACTGGTGTGTGGGCTGCTTAGCATCATTCTGGGCTATCTTGTAAAGAAATAAGGGTTTCAGTTTGAAGGCCAGTCCAATGATTTAATTCCTACAGTAAATAAAAGGTTATATCTTGTGGTTTTCATCGTCGGCCAGCTACCAAGGTTACAGGGAACAGTATTTTTATTTCCCCCTTTTGAAACTTCAGATCAAACCAAGATTGATGAAGTTTGCAAATGTCCAATTGATGTACCTGTCCAAATCTAAATATTCGTTTGCTTGAATCGGTTGGTAGCAGACTTGGAACGTCCAAAGCAACAACTCTAGCAGTATAGTGCAACACATTGGAGCATTTTCTTTACAAAGTGCAGACCGTAACCCAAACAATTGTGTACACCAGGTAAGAGTTGATAAAATTTACAACAGAGGGCGTGATTGCTGGATCGGCACGCTACACAAATACAGTTCGCTAATGAATCTTTATATTGAGATATTCTTGAACTGCTTGAAAGTTCATCCAATGGCACTTGAGCTACATGTCTTTTTGTCTCCGCATTGATCTTTCAAAACATTTGCATGCAAGTTAGTGATGCTCATCTTCGGTTTTCTGAGGAATAGAGACAAGATCAGCAAACAGAAAAGTTGATTGTCTTCAAAAGAACTAAACTAGATCTGCAAATGTGTTAAATGGTCCGATTGTCCCTCCTCTAGTGGAGTTTGGGATCATAAAACAAACTACCATCAGAAAATTTCAACAAATTTCTATTTTCAAGCATCAGCAAAGGAGCAGCATTACCAGCAAATAGCCGTAACCATACGATGCTTACCATTGCAAAACTATCTTACTAAGTTACAACATCTAATTTGCAGGAGGATAGTTAGGCTAGATATGAAACCCAACAGAAACATATGGAAAACCAAAAAACGAAAGAGAGAAGAAAAAAAAGAGAGTAAACGAAGCATAATAGACTAGGTTAAGGTCTTGGCACATGGATTGCAAATCTCCATGTAGTCCTATGAACAGCCAACTCTCTACTTCTCTAGGTGCTATCAAATCCTTAAACTCCCTTTTTACCGCCTCCTCCCATGTCAACTTTGGTCGCCCCTGACACTTGGGCTCCTTTGATTCAAAGGAAATTTGTAGGGTTTGATTCCTCAAGAAATTTTCCTACATAGCTTGTTAGATTCGTAAGATTGGAGTCCTTAGGAAATTTTCTAAGTATTGGTTTGCACTTTATTTTGGAGAGAAATTTACATCCACTTAATGTAAAATTCTTTTATTTTCCCCATGTCATCAAATACTTTTTTATCCAAATTCTATAATTTCCGAATCCTATAGGATTCCAGAGGACATACTATTCCAAGCATGTATTTTTCCTATCCACGTGCTTTAAAAATCATGCGAATCAAAGAGGCTCTTACTATTTTCACTACCCCTTAGAACCCACTATTTAACAGGTGCTTCTGGAGGCCTCCGTTGGATATGGCCAAACCACCTTAGGCGGTGTTGGACAAGATAAATGTCATGTATGGAACATATTCATCACCAATTTGCAACAAAGGATTCTTTCTTTTTTGGTGTGAGCATATTTACACCCTCAAACAAACATTCAGGAAAGCAAATCTTCTCTCAGCTGAAATATATATTAATATGAAAGATAAAAAGTGAAGACTCGATAAAACAAGAGGAGATAGACCACATTGGCAGATAAGATACCTTGGGAAGGGGTGGATTGAGTATGAAGCTCTGGAAAACATCTTGATAACATCTCTGACAAGATATCATCTCATGTCACAGTAGCAACAAAACATAAAGTCGTTACGATTGTGTTTCTACTCCAGTCGCCTCCAGGAGGCGGCTCGGGCGAACCCTAGCCACCGCCGCCCCCGACCCTCCCCCCCCCCCCCTGCTCCCCCGCCGCCGCTAGAGGAGGCCGACGAGCAAGCTTGCCCGGTGGACGGCGGACAGCAAGCTCTCCTCCCCACCCCGCGAGGGGTCTTTGGCCAAGGCGCGACGGCGCCCTTGGGCGCTCGGCGTGGCAGCAGAGTTGGCACGCTGGGGCAGTGGTTGGGCCACCACGGCTGCGGGGGTAGTGTGGGGGTCGGCCATGGCGGCTGGTGGAGGCAGATTTGGGGTTCCCAGCCCAGATCGGTTCTCCAGGGTGGTGCGGGCTCAGGCGCCGGCCGGCGGTCCGGAGCAGCGGCAGGCGCGCGCCTAGGTGTTCTTCCTTCACCGGCGTGGTTGGGGGCGGCCGGAGGTGTTGGCGTGGTGCCGGTGGCATCCGGGGTCGGCTCTGCCCGACGGTCGGTGTGTGTGGCGGTGGGAATCTGGCAGACTGTGGCCTGTTGTGGATCCCGGATGCCAGAGCGACGACTCTGGGTGGTGGCCCGACAGGTGTTCGCTTTGTGCAACGAGGACGGCCGGTCGTGGTCATCGTTTGTGGCGGGGAGGCCGGCGGCGTCCGGTGTCACCTATCTCCACTGTTGATGAGCATATTTCTCCTTCCTACGACAGTGGACTCTCCGCACGGTCATCGGCTGGGGTGAAATCTCCGCACGGTTTGCAGTTGCTGGCAGCGGCGCCGCCTGCGGGTGCCGTGTCCTTGTTGGGGGTGCTGCCATGGCCCTGACCATGTCCCTCCTCAAACGCTGGGGGAAACCCTTGTCCCGGCTTCCCAAAACAGGTGGCGGCGGCGTCACGGCGTCGTTACCTTCATGAAGGCGCTGCCTTGGCTGTTCATGGAGTCCTCAGAGCTGGAGTTTGGGGCGTCTCGTTTTGGTGTGGGTTGCCTCTTGGGACATGGGCGCTACGTATGCCATCACCGGCGCATCCTACACGTCTTCTTCTTTAGGTCCGGCTAGATCCTGCCACCCACTTGCCGACTCCTCTAGGCGCTATGTGGTGGGAGGTACATTGATCCAGTCAGCTCTGTAGTCGTCATTGTGATTTGGTTGTGGCTTGCAACGGTAGTGACGCGGCCTGTTTGCTATGTGCCCCGTCTTCTTCGCCTTTGTGGCTGGAGTTTGGGCAAGGCGGGTTCTCTCTTTCTCATGTGTAGTAGGTGTGGTTCTAATCCCAGGGATTAGCATGGTGTGTTGCCTTTTGGCATTGCATTCGAACCGTGGATGGGTCTCTTCACCCTTTCTTCTATCAATATATGATACGCATGCTTGTGCGTATTCGAGAAAAAAAACCGATTGCGTTTCTGTTTGCACAAGTCCACAGGATCAGAACAATGGAACGTAATTGCATGATGTGACATGAATTAATCCAACTTGTTGCTCAGTGCAATACATAAAAACAGAGTCGGAGTAAAACATGAACAATTAATGATTCTATTTAAGCTTGGACTGCATCCTTATAATCTATCTTTTTGTGTCAATTCAAAATTTAAAACCGAACAGGTATTGCACTATGAAATATCGTACCTCCAGTAATCATCCATTGCAGATCCTGCAGATAAAATCACAGAAACCCTTGCATCATCGTCGCACATACCTGCATCCAAGGAATACACAGACAACAATGATGATGGAATCACAACAAAAATTAATGAAATCGCAACAACTGCCTTCTTCTACAATGACACTACCTCGACGAGTACCCCCGGTCTGGCTGCCTCTCCTTCCTTGCTGTAGTGGCAAGCAAGGCTCGCTCACGCTCCTTCTCCTTGGCCTCCCTCTTCCTCCTCTCCTCTCTAAGCTCCTCGATACTCTTCTTCCCTCCACTCCTCTTCTCTCCGTTGCCCTCGGCGTAATCTCTCCTCTCCTTAGAGGAGGAAGCCAAAGGCTTCGACATGTACCAGGGCGCCGCCACGCCCTTCCCGGCAAGGCCATAACCCAGCTTGTACTTTTCGTCGTCAGGCCCCGCCGTCCTAACCTCCTCCTCCTTCTTACGCTTCTTAGGGTTTGGCTTAGTGTCTGCCGCAGGCTCCCTCTCCCGAGCTGCGCCTCTCCCGCCGCTAGCGGAGGCAAGCGCGGCGAAGTCAGCGGCCCCACCGCCGCCCGAGAAGAGGTTGATGTGGTCTCCGTCGGAGACGACGGGGGATGGAACCGCGGGCCGGGCAGCAGGGGGTGGAGGCCGCAGCGGGGCGACCTGATCCGCGGAGCGGGCGGAGGAGGGGGGTGGAGATGGGGCACGGGGAGGGGAGGGCGAGTCGGACTGGAGGCCCCGGTTGCGGCGGAGCGCGACGAGGCGGGCGTGCGACTCGCGGCGGCGGGTGGCCTCGCGCTGGAGCTGGTCCTGGCGGGCGGCCTCGGCCTCGTCGACGCGGACCTTCTCCTGGTTGTCGAACCTGTAGACGTTCCACCGCTTCTGCGGCAGGATGTTCAGCCCGCCGTGCCCGCCCATCTCCGCCTACCGGAGCAGGTTCCTCGCCGACGACCGAGGCGGTTGGGTGGGGTGCTCCGGCGAGTGGGAGATTGGGGATTTTGCAGCCTCGTTCCCCACGGGTTGCGGTTTTGCTTTGCGCCCGTGCCGGAGGCGAGGCTGGGCCACGGGCCTACGTCTATTCCTCACTCTGTTGGGCCTAATTTGCTACCAGATTCGAAATTCTAGGCCCAACAGCCCAACTGACCGTCATGGGGTTCAAGGCTGTGACGTCACCCGCTCACTTCCGGCCCCCGCTTTTGTTTCCATGGAGCGGCTGAAATCGGCGGTGCCGGCCGATATCCGGCGAGCCGTCGGCGAGGGCACGACCCGCGACCTCCCTACCACAACCTCTCTCCTTCTCGCCTTCCTCGACGACCTCCCTCTATTCCACCAGGTAACCACCGAGCCCGCCGCTTCACTATTATAACGTGCCCCTGGCCAGGGCACTAGCCACCAGCGTCGCTAGGTCGCTGGTCTCAGTGGCTGTTTCGTGCCGTCTCTCAGGTCATCGGCGAGCTGACCGACCCGGAGCTCGCGCTGTGCCGCAAGGACAAGGGGAGGGCGGCGGAGCTGAAGGGCCGGGGCAATGCCTGCTTCACCAGGAGGGAGTTCGACCAAGCGCTTGGGTTCTATTCACAGGTAATTTGTAACCACAAACTTGTCGATGCGGCTCATTGCACCTGTGCTGTGAAAAAAAAAGAGTTTTGTTTCAAACCATGTGCAGAAGTAACTCGGTCGCTCACTTGTTTGGTTGTTAAAATAGTGTCAACTTGATTTATTAGAATTGATCCCAGTTCCTCTTAGTCACATTTTATTGAATTCGTGGGTAATAGGCTTTTCTTTCGTTTGTATTTCTGCAGGCGCTGCGTTACGCCCCGATTAGTTCTGATGGCACTGATGATATCTTGGTACCTGCATTATATGTCAACCGTGCCTCCACTATGCATGTGAGTTTTTGATACATCTGTTTGCAGAATCTGGACATGTTTGGTGTATTTTTCTTATTATAGGACTTTTTTCCCTTCAAAAAATAGTGAGCATCAGGTACTAAACTTGTCCTGTTTAGTTACATTGCGAAAAAATGAACGTAATGTTAAAAATCTAATGTCAGATTTTTTTTAACCATGGCAAATTGAACGTTTTTTATGGCAAATTTAGTTGTCGTAAGGATGGCAATTTGCTTTAGCAAGCATGGCAAATCCGGGCAAAAACTGAACATGTCACGGATTTGCCATGCTTGCTAAAGGAAGTCCCATCCTCGCGACTACTAAATTTGCCATAAAAACGTTTGATTTTCCATGCTAAAAAATCTGACGTTTGATTGTAGCGAAATCCAATATGATTTGCTTTGTCCTGTTTCCTGAGGTGTCCTTGCATATATTCTAATGGATTTTCTGAATTTTGCAGAAATTGGGCCTCCTGGAAGAGTGTCTGCGGGATTGCGACAGGGCCATCTCTGTTTCACCTAATTATGCGAAGGTAGTAGGAGTGTGATAGTTGTAACAATGCAACTTACGCGTAATGTTTGTTTCTCTGTTTTTGAGAATTCAAGCTCCAGCATGGAAGCCAAATCACTGTTTTAGTTTGACATGTTTCTGTGTTTCAGGCATGGTACAGGAGGGGAATGGTAAATGCATCGTTGAAGAATTATTCATCTGCCGTGCATGATCTAGAGGTTGCATTGAGCATGGAAGTGACTTCTTCTGGGAAGAGCAACATAGAACAAGAGTTGAAATTGATATTGTTAAAGCCTCAATATGTGAACGAAGTTGGAAGATCAAGCAGTGATTGCAAGGATGCAGGATTGGCACATACAGGTTGGAACTTTGGGCACACATACAACTTTTTTGGATTTGTACCTAATACTAAGTGACAGATAATATTTGGCTAACTCGCAGCAGAACCACATAAGGTTGTCCTTGAGTGTATTGCAACGCCCAACAAAGGTAGAGGAATGACATCTCCAAATGATATTCCTCCGACCTCCTTGATTCATGTTGAGGATCCTCTTGCTGCGGTATGATTTAGATTTATCTCTTCAATTGTATACATCAATGCTGTGTCCCAACCTTCCTGTTGTCCTATTTATTTTCGAAGGCCATATCAAGTTGCCAAAATCTTTTGTGTAGTTCACGTATGAATTGATTAAGTTATGTGTTTATTTGAGGTGCATACAATACAAGATTGTTTTATGAAGCCAGGCATTTAACTAAACTCTATGTGCTTTGTGTGCAATTATTTGTTGTGTTTGTTTTTCGGAAAATTGTCAATAATCTTAAGCTGAAGTTTTGTATGTCTCTTACTTGCAACAGTTGTATGCAGATTATCCTGAAATCTTGCCGGGAGACTCACTGCCATTATTGCTTTAGTGAAGCACCTGCAGATGTTGTGTTCTGCCCCTTGTGTACAATACCAGTTTATTGTTCAAGAAAGTGCCAAGAGCAAGCTGTAGGCGGAATCTCTTGGAATCAAGATACTTATCTTGAATCTAACAGTAATGCAGTTGATCTTGGAATACTGAGCCTAACTTCTACAAGGTGCATGGCTCCAAACTCCAAACAGATTGCTGAACATAGGCACGAATGTGGAGGTGCCCATTGGGCAGCTGTTTTGCCAGCTGATATAGTTTTAGCTGGGCGACTAATGGCACAATACATAGACAGCAGAATGCTGACTGGAAAGAGCTCTGCCATCTCCGGTCCAAATTTGGTAAAAAAAACTTATACTCCCTCCGTCCCAAAATTCTTGCCTTAGATTTGTCTAAATACGGATGTATCAAGTCACGTTTTAGTATTAGATACATCCGTATCTAGTCAAATCTAAGACAAGAATTTTGGGACGGGGGAGTATTTTCATACGAGCTTACCATTTTCTGGTGCTGTTAGCATTAGATATTATAACATAAGTATCTCTCTAAAACAAGATATATAGGCATATAGCACAAGTATTCTAAGTCTGTCAGGCCGGGAACTAATGGGCTAAAATGGCCATTGCAGGATCTCATTCAGCACTATGACGTAGATTCTCCTACTAGCAAGTTGGAATCACATATATGTGCGATTGTCTTGTTATTATGCCTCCAAAAGCATTATAGATCAGATCTTTCGTGGAAAGAGGAAACTTTATCCCAGGTATATGTGACTTTTTTTTGAGTTTCCCCTTGCGTACATGGGTATTGCTTTGATATGTCAGCAGGGGTTAATAAGCATTCTTTGATCTTGTACAGCTGGTTCTTTTGATATGTCAAGTTAAAGTCAATTCAATTGCTATTGTTTGTATGAAATCCATGGATGGAGGCCAGGGACTGACAGAGAATAAAGGTTATTCTGCAGCTGATGATGCAGTTATGTGTAGTGTGGAGCAGGTTTGTCTTGTACTCCCTTTTCTTTTCTGGGATCAATACGCCATCCTATAAAAATTGAGGAATATATATTACCTACTATTCAGATGCGTCTTATTATTGATTTATCCTCTGACCTTTAGATATTAGTACACTTAAGCACGCGGTGTTATCTTGAAAGTAAAAAAACTTGATAAGATCCAGGAAAAAGACGATAAGATGTTTAAGTTCATAAACTTGAGAAAATGTGTGGAATGTTGAAGTTATAGCTTGGTATGTCAAGTAGGTACCTCTAAATCGCACTACATTACACTGTTGGGTTGGTATAGAATGCATGGTGTTGTCTACTTTGCTTTGTGTGGCTTCTGCTTCTGATGCTCATTTAGTCTCTTCACCATCTGTAACCTGTGTTTGTTTTTGCTTACTGCTAGGTCAAGGTTGCTCAAGCTATCTACATTTCTGGTAGCCTCTTTAATCACTCGTGCCGGCCAAATGTACATGCATATTTTCATTCGCGCACTCTCTTCCTAAGATCTACCACATATATAAATTCAGGGAGCCCAATCGAGCTATCATATGGTCCACAGGTCTCTCCCATCCTTCCTCTCTTGTATATGCATGTGTGACATACTTAAAAGTAACTATGAATTTATGCTTTGCACTGTTTGTGCTTCTCATTTCTAGGTTGGTGAGATGAATCTTGTGAAAAGACAAAAGTCACTTCAGGAGAATTACAAATTTACTTGCCAGTGTTCAAGTTGTTCAGAGCTACATCTATCGGACCTTGTCATTGATTCATTTTGTTGTCCACAAAGTAGCTGTCTTGGTGCCGTATCAGAATCAACTTGCTACAAATCCGAAAAGAATTGTGTGCATGTTTCCGTAGATGAATCTGATATCTGCAAAGTATCATTGCCTGTAAGATGATTTTTCCCTCCCGAAATTTTCTAATAGTTAGTTTGGTGGCATCAGTCTGAAATTCTTTTTGTTCAGCATGTTTCCAAGGTTGATGAAGATATAGAGAAGGTTGGGAAATTGTTTTTCAGAAATAATGTTGATTTGAAGATAGATCCTGGATATTGCATGAGCTGTAGATCACAAATTAACTTGTCTTCTGCTGTCTCTACATCAGAGAAGGCAGCATCAATGATCAATAGGTATATTATGTATTAATGAATGTGGCATATCTAAATTTGGTTGCATCTTCCATCAGTGAATTTTTAATCATAGCAAAGTCGGATGACAATTCAATTCACAGGTTTAAGGAACTTGCAGTTATAGATGAAATCTCCGAAATTCCCATCACAGATGCATTACGATCCCTACAACAGATAAAGAAGTTGAGGCACCCATATAGCAAGGCTCTTGCCCAGGTTAGGGTGCTCATGTTACATGCCTTGATAGAAATTTGGCTCCAAATTCTCCTGGCACACTGTTGAAACATATGTTTCGAAATTGATACATGCAGGCAGAAGATGTGATTGCAGAAGCCTTTGCAAAGATAGGAGATCAAGAACAAGCAAGAAAGCACTGTGAAGCATCAATTAAGGTAGTCACCTCAATCATCGCTCAAATCTCTAACTCGTCTACTGAGAAATACAAGGGGAGAAATGTACTTTGATCTTGAGCCCTTGTATTCTCGGGATCCATTGTGCTCACTTTTCCGACAAGCAGTAGTCAAATTATCAGCTAGGCTCCAGATGATGATATGACCACACTTTTGGACTAATCGATTACAGCTTCACATGACCCACTCTTGATTATTTTTACTGTTTCTGAAGTGCATCTTATGATAATGCAGATCCTTGAGAAGCTGTACCACCCCAAACACATTGCCATTGCGCATGAGTTGATCAAGCTTGTTTCCATCGAGCTGTCTCTGGGGGACAGGGCAAGCGCAGCAGCTACATTCACCCAGGCAGAGGCGATATTTTCACTTTATTATGGACCTGATGTTCAGAGGATTTTACCTTATGTTGATGCCCTGAAAAGAACTGTTAGTGGAGGGTTCATTGGAGCTCCTTGATGATCACAGGGAGCGGACGATCCTCGCAGAAACGTGCACCTCTTCGCTGAGAATGGATGAACTGACGTGTATCAATCAGTGTACAATATTACTTGGTGCAGTTTGGTTATTTGGCTGAAGATACAAAGCTAGGACAGGCAGATGAGTTGACCCATTGTGTTACAATCTTGTCCCTGCAATGTACGATTCTGAGCTTTCTGGAGCTTAGGAATTCATGATATTTCCTAATGATTCCACATAATTTAGAGTTTATGAATTTTACGGTCATGTATTAGTCTGCAAAGCACTTAACAGATACATATTTTATGTGTCTGTTGCGTGCAGAGAAAACAGTTTTATTTTTGCAAAGCACAAATTCTCTCACAAGAGTCCACCACACTCCACAGCAATCGGGAAAATGCCAACAATGTGAATGGACACAAATCAAACTGAAATTTTGAAAATGCATAAGATGAGGCCCTAAAAGCACCCCCATGTCACACACACAAAATGCGTGGACGAGGCTTTTTACAAACAGTGGCAACTGTGGGAGTGACTGTACAGGGTGCCGAGGATCGTCCATCTAGATGCATGCTAATCATATCTGCAGGCTTTCAAAAGATTGAGTCACAAAACATTTGTCAGTTTTTTGCATCCAGTTTACTCAGCTTCGCTGATGATCTCCAGCTCCTCCAACAGAGTAGCAAGTTTTTTCATGTCATCACCCTGCTTGCTCTGCGGGGCCTTCTCACGGTAGCCTGAAGCACTCATTTTCTGTGACAGGGTGTCATATTGCCTGCATTGGTGATGGAAAGTGGAGCATGTTACTACTTAAAGATAATAAAGAAATCGAATAGAAGTTGGAAAAGAAAAGAACAATATGAACAGAATTAGTGGATTAGCTAATTTAACAGTAGCATAACTGCACTTACTTTTGAACTTCCTCTCTCTTCTTCCTAAGCTTCTCATGTTCAGCTTCCGTGTCGAGAGCCCCTCGGAGCTGGAGATACACGGCTAGATCTTTGTTTACAATATTTGTGGCACAATCGGGTGGAGTTGGATCATCCTCTGTCAGGATCTGGAAAATTGCTTGGTCAGAACTTTGCTTTTTTTAGTTAGGTGCATGTATCAATTTCGAATTGCAGGCCAAAGACATGATTGCCTAAGACCTTCACGGAAGTAGAATTTTATGTACTGACAAAGTAAGGTGAGTTGAAACAGGAAATGTGCATACAGCCAGGGGCGGGTCTAGGGGGGTGACGTGGCCCTATAAAACAAAAAAATAGTTTATATAGTATATTTAACCTTAATTTTTGGACTATTTGCTGAATTTACTATGATGTTCAGGCACAATTATACTACTTTTGCCTATGTATTGATGTTTGGCACCCCCAGTAATTTGATCCTAGGTCCGCCACTGCATACGGCAAGAGCAAGGCATATATCATCGGAGTATATGGTTACTTGTGGCACATACATCTTCAGCTTCCTTCCAAAAGGATTTTTTAAAGCCTTAAAGAGGCAACAAAAGTGCAAGAAAAGACAGAAATAAGCATAGATATTGCATGATCTGTCAAACCTTAAGAGATGATACAGAAGCAAGCGTTGCAATTTGAGCCTGGTAGCACCGAACAGTGGCTGCAATCTCTAGGTTTCGGCAGAGCACAAAAGATGGGCGCCTGTTGAGGTGAAAATATAAATATGTTATCAGCTAGAAAAGAGCAAACTTATTATGAACCTAGACTACAATAAAATGGCAATCTTAGTATATTTGAGCATAGCATCTGCCATACTGTGTGAAACTCAAAATAATCTATTTGGTGAACAGAAACACACCTTAACTGTATATCGGTTGGTGGCCGGAGAGATCTCAGCTTACTCACAGCATCTAACACAATCTCCATTTCATTCTCAACTTTATCGTTTGCCCATTCCTGTCGTCCCAGGAAACTTATCAGGCACAAGTAGTGATAACAAAATTGTATTGTGAGGTATATAATTGCTTAAACATAGGATTTCTCAAATTGAGATAATACGCTAACTTTTTCTTTGCATTTTTTTCATATATTCATTATAGAGTAGCTTCTTGTTAATCCTGCGCAGTAGGCTCTACAGTACCGTTCTCGAAAAACAGTAACTAGAAGATCAAATCCTCTGGTTCATTCCTAAGTTGTCCTGAAAAGAAATGTTTACCTGTACAGCTGAGGGGTATTCTGATATCATAATGGAATCTTTCCTACAAGCCTCCTTAGGCTGAGGAAGGCGCTGCCAAAGCTCTTCTGTTATGTAAGGCATGAATGGATGGAGCAGACGCAAACCAGTGTCCAGGCATGCCCATAGTGTATCTCTAGAAGCACCTCTTGCAGATTCGAACTCTTCAGATCCATTGAAGTAAGGTTTAATTGCTTCTATAAAGACATCACAAAGCTGGTATTGCCACCAAAAGTATATAGAGGATGTCGCGTCAGAGAATTTATATGCTTCTAACGATGACACGGTCTTGCCAACAGCCTTACTAAGTACTGAGAGTATCCATTTGCAGATGGGCAGCATAGTATGCACCGCGAGAGTTGCTGGTGGAGTGTACTGATCTCCAAGCTTAATCATCGCAAAACGGATGGCGTTCCACAGCTTATTGCACCATTGTCTGTACCCATGCACTCGCTTGATATCCAGGTTTATCTTGTCGGACTGGTAAAAAATGAGAAATTTTAGTACTCCCTCCGTTCACTTTTGTAAGACCTTTTAGACATTTAAGACAGCACCTAAAACAGTTCAATTTCAGCTGTCCTAAACGACTTACAAAAGTGAACATAATAATAATCAGAGAAATGGGAAAAACTGGCGATAAGCATAACCTGAGAAGTGTAGGAGATCAGAGCAAAACGAAGGGCATCAGTACCACACTCAGGAATACCATCAGGGAAATCCTTCTTTTGACCTTCTTTTGCCTTTTCCAACTCGCCTTGGTCCAGATTGCCCTGTTCCAACTTTTTCTGAAGACCTTCCAGTGTTATACCATTTATTACATCAATGGGATCAATGACATTTCCTAGTGACTTGGACATTTTGCGGCCAAGTGCATCACGAATGATTGGATGCAAGTAAATCTGAGAAACAGATAAGATAGTCATGACGCAAGGTTTAACAACTAATTGTGGATTTTCAATTACCTACAGAACTGATTCTAAAAAAATGCTCCCTAAAGAATTGGTGTGCTTCACTTCCAGTGGAAGTTGCCATCATTAGGGTAGTAACCTGGGTCATCATAGTTTATTTCAATGCTATGTGACATACTGAAATGCACTGCTTGTAAGTAGATAATGTGACATATAGGTGCAGCAAAATATATAAAAAGTTTTTGACAGAAAAAATATAGAAGAACATGTCAATCTAGACATTATTAAGGTGGAAATAAGTGAAAGAAAAGATAAATAAATGGCACAAGATTGGGTCATGGGCAGAACCCCCAAGAGTGATAATAAATCGTTTTTGTTGTAGCAGTTACAGATCACCAAGTTAAACGTAAGCAGGCTTCTGCCCAGAGAGTGGTTCTACAGTACAGGAGCAAAGCACATAATAGCTACTGACAAGACAACCATTTGGCAAAACTGTGATTGCATAAATTGGATCCAGAACTATCCAATAAAACTCAACCTACATATTACCTTTCGAAATGGCACATCACCGTGGAGTAGCATTCCCATCATCACCATCCTTGCTACCCAAAAGAAGAGGATGTCCAATCCAGTTTCAAGAACAGAAGTCGGGTAGAAAGTACTAAGATCAGCTGTATTGTCCGGCCAACCAAGTACAGTTAGGGGGAAAAGACCAGCTGAAAACCATGTGTCCAACACATCAGGATCTTGATCCAACTGATATTTCTTCTCTGGGTACCTCTGTTCTGCTTCCAGTACTGCATCACTTTTATTTCTTGCGATTATCCAGTGGTCAATGTATGAACCCATGCCTTTCTCTTTGTCATCTTCTAATGTCACATACCAGGCAGGTACACGGTGTCCCCACCAAAGTTGTCTTGAAATACACCAATCGCGTATGTTTTCAAGCCACCTGCAGCAAACAGAACAGCAGTAGTGGATGGATTATTCGTTTTGTGTTAGCGTAAACTGATCCATAAAGGAAAGATGCATGCCTAAAGTAAAGCAAATAGGATGTACCTGTACCAGTCTTGCTCATATTGTGGTGGAATGATCTCTATCTCTTTGGATTTCACAGCATCAAGAGCTGCCTTTGCCATGGTATTACAATTAACAAACCATTGGGGCTTGATCATTGGCTCGACGATATCATTAGTTCTTGAACAACGACCTAATTCCATCTCATTATTTTCCATGCCTCTGTATAGACCCTTCATTTATTGACAAGTGCAAATTGATTATAATTTGGAAATTACTAAAACAATACATTACGGAAAAAGATAAGCGACAACGAAGGATAAATAACCAGGCAACAAGATCAAACTTTGAATCAAACAAGCAACTTAATCATCCATCTTCACACAGCTATCCAGACTCCAGTATAGCGTGAAGGAAAAAGAGTTCTCATATATTACGACAATCCCAGATCGAAAAGGGAGACCAAGCTTGAACAGAGCCAGCTATGCATATATGTATATACCACACATAGCACACAAATCAAAATACGGAATACCATATTTCTAACGTAAAAATGTCAACGTGATGCTTCCATGCCTGCCAAATGGCTCACGATTGAAATATAATTAGTAAACCGAGAAACATAAAAAAAAATGTTGTTGCTCATACAAATACAACTAAATTTACACTCCATAAATTAGCAAAATTCAAAGAAATCGAATCACATCCAAGATGACTCTAGATGCTTTTAGAAGTCAACATAGAACTATGATACCTTTTTCGAATTACAAGTTTTTATTCCATTATGACAATACATTGATGAACCTTTTCCAAAAACATTGAGGATAAGCAATAAATTAGATACAACTACATGAACGAAGCAGAATCAGTTCTAAAGGAAAAATGGTAAATACTGAGACTATAATAATACCTTTTCCTTTAGTGCATCAATAACAGCAGCTCGAGCGGTGAAACGTGGCATTCCTTCAAATTGTGGACCTCCATTTTCATTTATGTTCCCGTCATCAGTGAAAATATTGATGAAGTCCAGGTTATGCTGTTTCCCAACCTCGAAGTCCTTGCTATCATGAGCTGGCGTGATCTGCATATAGAAAGATAGAGATAAGAATGGGCACTGATTTCTGAATGTAAAGGTATCCAAAGTGCCAAACCAGCTCTTCAGATGGGCACACCTACCTTGACAGCGCCAGTACCAAAAGTGGCTTTCACCAAGTCATCGGCGCAAATTATTTCAAGTTTTCGGCCATTAAACGGATGCACGGCATATTTTCCATGCAGATGCTTATATCTTTCATCCTGAGAATGAACAGCTATAGCGGTATCACCGAGCATAGTTTCTATTCTAGTTGTTGCAACGATAATTTCACCCAATCCTTCTTCTAGAGGGTAGGCAAAAGATGTCAAAACACCAAACTGAACTGGGTTGCTATAACCAGGGACCTCTAAGAAAGTCTCTGCCTTGAGATCAACACGGTCAACCTGAAAACCAGCGATCAAAATATAAGATACAACCCTGCATTCCTGCTCACACATGCAAAGAACCAAAGTGGCCAGCACACTGCAAAAGTGCATGCCTCACATACCTCGATATCAGAAATTGCTGTACGGAGCGTGCAATCCCAGTTCACGAGACGAATATCCCTGCAAATGGATGAATCATCCAAGAGGTAATAAAGTAATTTAGAGGATGCCAAACAACATAAGATGAGCAAACACATAAGCTCAGCAGAACAAGATGCAAAAAAGGGTGCACATTCTGTATGGAAAACTAACCTATATATCAAACCTTCCTTGTATAGCCTAACAAATGTTTCTGTTATAGCTCCTGATCTCTGCTCATCCATTGTAGAACACTGAAAAACTATGCATTATTTAGACAGAAATGTTGCTTTCCCTAGCTATAGCAATGGAGGAATCGGACAAGGACTTTACTTCGCGCGACCAGTCAAGCGAGGCTCCAAGCGTACGCAGTTGTCTCAGTATGGTGCCACCATACTGATCTTTCCAGTTGTGGAGCTGCAAAAAATGATGATTGATACATCGAATGAGTAAATGTGAAAATCAACCAGCATAACAAAGTATGGGCTGGCACTGAACCAAAAAATTGTCTCAATTAATTAAATTAACAGAGCAATTCATTTCATGGCACTGTAAAATTTTGGTTCATTCATTGGCATATGAGCTACCTTGTGCAGAATTTTGTACTGGTATCTAGGGACCTTTCTCTTGAATTGAGCAAAATAGATAACAGATGAATAAATGCAAGAAAAAACATTTATGAATATGATTATTTACTCCTTTAAAAAACATGAGTTCATTACAGGTGAGATGATCTACAGTGGGTCAAAAATCAGAGTGCTTGCCTCAGATAGAAATTTATCACGCCCTAGATCATGCCTTGACAGCTTCCTCTCACGCATGATCTTCTTTTCCACAACGACCTGATATGGAGGTTAACAATTTTGTTAGATGAAACACTTGCTACAGTAAGAAATAGTAACAATGGATCAGTCAGATAAGACTCAATGATCAATATAACTTTTGAGTAGACGTCAATTTGAACTCAGGCTAATAATACTAGGCCATGAACAACTACGAAAAATATAACTTGTGCAGAAGATAGATATACTGGGGCCTTGGACCCAGTATATATGTTCTATGCACTGGAATGTACCACTTATCAGACAACATGAAGCATAGCAGACCTGTGTAGCTATGCCAGCATGATCCATTCCAGGAATCCACAAAGCATTGTAGCCTGACATCCTCCGCCAGCGGATCATAGCATCCTGCATTGTTGTCAATGCAAAGAAACAAAAGAACATCAACACCACCAATACTGATAGGGGCGAACAGAAGGGCTCCAGTACAGATAAACTCACTACCTCAATTGCCACTGTAATTGCATGGCCTATGTGAAGGGCTCCTGTCACATTTGGGGGTGGCAGGACCTGCAAATAAGTATTTAGTTCTTGTCATTCACAGTAATATATCTTCATTTTTACATATTATGTTGTATGCAAGATTTACAGTGTGAAATCATCTGGTGAGCAATTCACATAGCCATCGCAAACAGATGCTTATTCTGAATATAATCATGTACCATTTGAGTTATGGAGGAACTTACTATTACAAAAGGTGGCTTTGAGCTTGCGGCATCTGCTACAAAATACTGTGATGACTCCCACCAAGGATACCATCTGCATGACAGTAAGAAAAGGAAAATACATAGTTCAGTGAGGAATTTCTGACCATGGACTCCAAAAAATTTGATGGCATGATTCAACTAAAGCGAGAAAGGAAGCATACGATTTCTCGACAGCGGACGGGCTATATTGTTTGGCCATTTGAGAAGCAAGCAGTTTCTTCTGTCCAGTGGGAGTATCCGGATCAACGAGATCCTCGGGATTCTCATCCGTGACACCTTTCTTCTTTTGCTTCTTCTCACTCTTCTTGGCTCCATCGGATGCTGCTTGGACCTACAGACAATCACATCAGTCAAACAGAACCTCTCCTCCAAACCAAGAAATGGGTTAGTGCCGCCGGTCGCCACCTGTAGTCTGGCCTCCTCCTTCTGCTTTGCCTTGAGCTTCTTCTCCTCCTTCGATTTCGCCTGTCACAGAACAGAACACAGATGAGCTGTGGGTAAAACTACTCACACACGAAACAAGTCGACTAGTGTGTTCTCCTACTCCATCGTGAACAGCACAGAACCATATTAGAACAAGCACCTTCTGCTCTTTCTTCAGCTTCCTTTCCAAATCCTTCTCATCAAGCGGCTGCATGCGCAGTAAGCGAATCAATTCAGAGTTCAGACCAACAAGCCAAATAGTCAGCTATTGCCCACAGGCCAGGTCAAAATACGAGCCACATTCCTAGAAATCACCGCCACCTAACCTCACTGATCATACATGATGACACCTCACAACCCCCAAATCCGTACTAGAACACCCCAAACCCAAAATTCCGCGGGGAAAAAAAGCGACCCCAAGACACAAGCTAGGATTGCGCGACCAGCAACCAGCGCGATATGAAAAGGTCGAGGGAGGCGGAGGGGGCGAAGCTGCTCACCTCCTCCATGGCGCGGATCGGGCCCTCGGGCGCGAGCTCCCTGCCGCCGCAGTAGCCACCACGGCACCCGGCGCGGGCTGCTGCTACTAAGAACCACTGCGATTTTTTTCGATTTGGGCGGATTCGAAGTAGAGGCGGAGTGCTTTGGAGCTTTGAACCTCGTCTAGAGTTCGTGGGATCCAAGTTTTGGCGCGCGGAGGTTTGCGGCTTAAACTTGGCGAAAGATGCGGAGGTAGGGAGAGATTTCGATTATGCCACAAAACCGACCGTTGTTTTCAACAAAAGCACTGGCTTGGAAGCCAAGTTCTTGGGGGTAGAAACTTGATAGTCAAGTTTCATGTGCATTGACGCCTCCTGCAAAGCAGTATAAATGGTAAAAGGCGAAGAAAACAAGGTGGAAATTGAAATGACTTGCTGGCGAATGAAATCTCTGTTTGGTGGACTATGATGATGTCGATCCTCTAGCTAGCTTTTGACTACTTAATTGTTGGTTTAACCAAACAAGTTTCTGCGACAGATTACGAAATGTGGTGTATACAAATTCTTATGGTGAAAGGAGCCAGATCATGTCGTAATCGGGGTACATATTTTTTTCTTTATAAAAAAACAATCAGCCCTAGCCGCCAGCAACCGACGTAGAGAGAGGAGAGAGAAAGCAACCTCAACACCGGAGTTATTGGGGTTCCTTCATCTCCGCCGACTGCCCAAGTGACAACGGGAGGGAGGGGAATCGCGAGACCTTATTCCGCGTGTGTCCAACAGTATGGGGTTTCTTGGTTAGGGTTTTGATTGTTCATTGCTACGGCTCCGACGGTGGCAATGGTGGCAGCAAATGTGTTTTCGTTAGATCTCATTTCGATACAATTGTTCTCGCCGCTATTAGTGCTGGATCTAGGAGGCAGAGTCTGCTCTGTCTCGGGTCCTATAAATCTGGCCGGGTGCTTTTGTGTGTCATGCGCTCACGTCAAGACGATCCTCTTTTTCTTGCTCCTTGAGGTGGTGGTTTTGCAGACAACTTGAGGCGTCATAAAAAAAGTTGACACATGAAGGTTGGGGAGGTGTTTCCGTGGCCATTTTTGTGGTAGCCACGAGACTATGGCCTCCTTCTCTTCATTTGGGTGTCTCTTCGCTCGCGTGCAGGTCATGCTCCTTCTCGCATGCAATGGTGTTCTCTCTGTCGTTGTCGTTGCGAAGCTGGTGAAAGTTTTGTCTAAGAGATGGTTTGAATATCTATGAAAGGATTCACGATGGCAGCTTCTTCTCCGAGGCATTGGTTCAACTAGATCTTAGCATGATGAATTGCCAACCGAAGAATACAATATTAGGCCAACTCCAGCAGCGGGGCGGCGGTGGCAGCATGCCTTCAGCTTATGATGGAGATTGAGTTTGTTTGACACTCTGAAAACCTAGATGTAACTTCTTTATTTTTGTGATGTCTTGTAGTATTGGATGTCCTTTTTAATACAAATAAGATGATTTCTCGTGCATTCCTGCAAGGAAGCTCGAGTCAGGTATCTATGAAACATCGTTACCACACTGCAAATACAATTTGTGTTAAGATGATTGCAATATATATTTTGTGTCGTGCCTTTTCCACTTCTTCTTTTTTTTCACTTTTTAATCCAAATACCAATAAGCAATGTGTAGTATCGAGTTTAATCAATTCTCCACACCATATGCATGAGATGGCATGTGATGACATGGCCGGTATGCATAGCCTGTTGGTGTGGATACTTGGGAAAAGTAGACACTGGGTTGCAACTATTCAAGAATAGAGAATTCAGGGCCTTAAAAAATATTTTGTTTATTATGTTTTTAATTCAATCGAAGCTGGAACACATGACTTAGTTTACGACAAGAGCTTATAGGTAGCTTATAACAGGATTTAAGCTCTAGCATTTTGTGCTAGAGGCTTAGTTTCTCCCTACCGCTCCCTCCTTCATAGTTGAAAGAATGCGCAAGAGGGTACACTCCTGAGTGTCTCCACTTAAAATTTCAAAGTGCTAAATTTCTCTGCCCTCATAGTTTTACAAGAATAGCGACGAGAATGCCACTCAAGAGAATAACAGTTTGTTGCACCAAAAAACACTTCGTTGCCTCTTTCCCTGTATCCCTCACGACTCGGCCTAGGGGGAAAACTGTTGGGGAACGCGGTATTCAAAAAATTTCCTACGATCACGCAAGATCTATCTAGAAGATGCATAGCAACGAGAGGGGAGAGTGTATCTACGTACCCTCGTAGACCGAAAGCGGAAGCGTTTAGTAACGCGGTTGATGTAGTCCAACGTCTTCGCGATCCAACCGATCAAGTACTGAACGCACGGCACCTCCGCGGTCTGCACATGTTCAGCTTGGTGACGTCCCTCGTACTCTTGATCCAGTTGAGGCCGAGGGTGAGTTTCGTCAGCACGACGGCGTGTTGACGGTGATGATGAAGTTACCGACACAGGGCTTCGCCTAAGCACTACGACAATATGACTGAGGTGGAAAACTGTGGAAGGGGGTACCGCACACGTCTAAAGATCAACTTGTGTGTCTGTGGGGTGCCCTCTCCCCCGTATATAAAGGAGGGGAGGAGGTGGCCGACCGGCCACAAGGGGCGCACCAAGGGGGGAGGAATCCTACTCCTAGTAGGAGTAGGTTTCCTCCTTTCCAAGTCCAAGAAGGAGAAGAAGGGAAAGAGGAGAGAAGAGAAGAAAGGAGGGGGCGCCCCCCTTCCCCTTGTCCAATTCGGACTGGGCAAGGGGGGGGGCACATCTGGCCCGCCCAATCTCTTCTCCACTAAGGCCCATTGTGGCCCATTAATCCCCCGGGGGGTTCCGGTAACCTCCCGGTACTCCGGAAAATACCTGATACACTTCGGAACCATTCCGGTGTCCGAATATAACCTTCCAATATATCAATCTTTATGTCTCGACCATTTCGAGACTCCTCTTCATGTCCGTGATCTCATTCGGGACTTCGAACAACCTTCGGTACATCAAATCACATAACTCATAATACATATCATCATCGAACGTTAAGCGTGCGGACCCTACGGGTTCGAGAACTATGTAGACATGACCGAGACACATCTCTGGTCAATAACTAATAGCGGAACCTGGATGCTCATATTGGTCCCTACATATTCTATGAAGATCTTTATCGGTCAAACCGCACAACAACATACGTTGTTCCCGTTGTCATCGGTATGTTACTTGCCCGAGATTCGATCGTCGGTATCATCATACCTAGTTCAATCTCGTTACTGGCAAGTCTCTTTACTCGTTCCGTAATGCATCATCCCGTGACTAACTCATTAGTCACGTTGCTTGCAAGGCTCATAGTGATGTGCATTACTGAGAGGGCCCAGAGATACCTCTCTAATACACGGAGTGACAAATCCTAATCTCGATCTATGCCAACTCAACAAACACCATCGGAGACACCTCTAGAGCATATTTCTAATCACCCAGTTACGTTGTGACGTTTGATAGCACACAAGGTGTTCCTCTGGTATTTGGGAGTTGCATAATCTCATAGTCATAGGAACATGTATAAGTCATGAAGAAAGCAATAACAATAAACTAAACGATCATAGTGCTAAGCTAACAGATGGTTCTAGTCCATCACATCATTCTCTAATGATGTGATCCTGTTCATCAAATGACAACACATGTCTATGGCTAGGAAACTTAACCATCTTTGATTAACGAGCTTGTCAAGTAGAGGCATACTAGGGACACTCTGTTTGTCTATGTATTCACACATGTACTAAGTTTCCGGTTAATACAATTCTAGCATGAATAATAAACATTTATCATAATGTAAGGAAATATAAATAACAACTTTATTATTGCCTCTAGGGCATATTTCCTTCAGTCTCCCACTTGCACTAGAGTCAATAATCTAGATTACACAGTAATGATTCTAACACCCATGGAGTCTTGGTGCTGATCATGTTTTGCTCGTGAGAGGGACTTAGTCAACGAGTCTGCAACATTCAGATCCGTATGTATCTTGCAAATCTCTATGTCTTCCTCCTTGACTTGATCGCGGATGGAATTGAAGTGTCTCTTGATGTGCTTGGTTCTCTTGTGAAATCTGGATTCCTTTGCTAAGGCAATTGCACCAGTATTGTCATAAAAGATTTTCATTGGACCCAATGCACTAGATCGGATATGAACTCCTTCATCCAAACTCCTTCATTTGCTGCTTCTGAAGCAGCTATGTATTTCGCTTCACACGTAGATCCCGCCACGACGCTCTGCTTAGAACTGCACCAACTGACAGCTCCACCATTCAATAAAAATACGTATCTGGTTTGTGACTTAGTGTCATACGGATCAGTGTCAAAGCTTGAATCGACGTAACCGTTTACGACGAGCTCTTTGTCACCTCCGATAAACATATCCTTACCCCTTTTCAGGTATCTTGGGATGTTCTTGAACATTGTCCAGTGATCCACTCCTGGATTACTTTGGTACCTCCCTGCTAGACTAATAGCAAGGCACACATCAGGTCTGGTACACAACATTGCATACATGATAGTGTTGGGGAATGTAGTAATTTCAAAAAAATTCCTACGCACACGCAAGATCATGGTGATGCATAGCAACGAGAGGGGAGAGTGTTGTCCACGTACCCTCGTAGACCGAAAGCGGAAGCGTTAGCACAACGCGGTTGATGTAGTCGTACGTCTTCACGATCCGACCGATCAAGTACCGAATGTACGACACCTCCGAGTTCAGCACATGTTCAGCCCGATGACGTCCCTTGAACTCCGATCCAGCCGAATGTTGAGGGAGAGTTTCGTCAGCACGACGGCGTGGTGACGATGATGATGTTCTACCGACGCAGGGCTTCGCCTAAGCACCGCTACAGTATTATTGAGGTGGACTATGGTGGAGGGGGGCACCACACACGGCTAAAAGATCAAACGATCAATTGTTGTGTCTCTAGGGTGCCCCCTGCCCCCGTATATAAAGGAGCAAGGGGGAGGTGCCACGCCAGGAGGAGTCCTACTCCCACCGGGAGTAGGATTCCCTCCCTTTTCCTTGTTGGATTACGAGTGGAGGGGGAAAGAGGAGGGAGAGAGGAAGGAAGGGGGGGCGCCGCCCCCCTCTCCTTGTCCTATTCGGACTAGGGGGGAGGGGCGCGCGGCCCTGCCCTGGCCGCCTCTCCTCTTCTCCACAAAGGCCCACTATGTCCCATTAAGCCCCCAGGGGGTTCCGGTAACCCCTCGGTACTCCGGTAAAATCCCGATTTCACCCGGAACACTTCCGATATCCAAATATAGGCTTCCAATATATCAATCTTCATGTCTCGACCATTTCGAGACTCCTCGTCATGTCTGTGATCACATCCAGGACTCCGAACAACCTTCGGTACATCAAAACCCATAAACTCATAATATAACCGTCATCAAAACTTTAAGCGTGCGGACCCTACGGGTTCGAGAACTATGTAGACATGACCGAGACACGTCTCCGGTCAATAACCCATAGTGGAACCTGGATGCTCATATTGGCTCCCACATATTCTACGAAGATCTTTATCGGTCAGACCGCATAACAACATACGTTGTTCCCTTTGTCATCGGTATGTTACTTGCCCGAGATTCGATCGTCGGTATCTCATACCTAGTTCAATCTCGTTACCGGCAAGTCTCTTTACTCGTTTTGTAATACATCATCCCGCAACTAACTCATTAGTTGCAATGCTTGCAAGGCTTAAGTGATGTGCATTAAAGAGATGGCCCAGAGATACCTCTCCGACAATCGAAGTAACAAATCCTAATCTCGAAATACGCCAACCCAACAAGTACCTTCTGAGACACCTGTAGAGCACCTTTATAATCACCCGGTTACATTGCGATGTTTGGTAGCACATAAAGCGTTCCTCCGGTAAACGGGAGTTGCATAATCTCATATTCATAGGAACATGTATAAGTCATGAAGAAAGCAATAGCAACATACTAAACGATCGAGTGCTAAGCTAACGGATGGGTCAAGTCAATCACGTCATTCTCCTAATAATGTGATCCCGTTAATCAAATGACAACTCATGTCAATGGCTAGGAAACATAACCATCTTTGATCAACGAGCTAGTCAAGTAGAGGCATACTAGTGACACTCTGTTTGTCTATGTATTCACACAAGTATTATGTTTCCAGTTAATACAATTCTAGCATGAATAATAAACATTTATCATGATATAAGGAAATAAATAATAACTTTATTATTGCCTCGAGGGCATATTTCCTCTAGTCTCCCACTTGCACTAGAGTCAATAATCTAGATTACAAAGTAATGATTCTAACACCCATGGAGCCTTGGTGCTGATCATGTTTTGCTCGTGGAAGAGGCTTAGTCAACGGGTTTGCAACATTCAGATCCGTATGTATCTTGCAAATTTCTATGTCTCCCACCTGGACTAGATCCCGGATGGAATTGAAGCGTCTCTTGATGTGCTTGGTTCTCTTGTGAAATCTGGATTTCTTCGCCAAGGCAATTGCACCAGTATTGTCACAAAAGATTTTCATTGGACCCGATGCACTAGGTATGACACCTAGATCGGATATGAACTCCTTCATTCAGACTCCTTCATTTGCTGCTTCCGAAGCAGCTATGTACTCCGCTTCACACGTAGATCCCGCCACGACGCTTTGTTTAGAACTGCACCAACTAATAGCTCCACCGTTCAATGTAAACACGTATCCGATTTGCGATTTAGAATCGTCCGGATCAGTGTCAAAGCTTGCATCAACGTAACCATTTACGATGAGCTCTTTGTCACCTCCATAAATGAGAAACATATCATTAGTCCTTTTCAGGTATTTTAGGATGTTCCTTACCGCTGTCCAGTGATCCACTCCTAGATTACTTTGGTACCTCCCTGCTAAACTTATAACAAGGCACACATTAGGTCTGGTACACAGCATTGCATACATGATAGAGCCTATGGCTGAAGCATAGGGAACATCTTTCATCTTCTCTCTATCTTTTACAGTGGTCGGGCATTGAGTCTTACTCAACTTCACACCTTGTAACACAGGAAAGAACCCTTTCTTTTCTTGATCCATTTTGAACTTCTTCAAAACTTTGTCAAGGTATGTGCTTTGTGAAAGTCCAATTAAGCGTCTTGATCTATCTCTATAGATCTTGATGCCCAATATATAAGCATCTTCACCGAGGTATTTCATTGAAAAACTCTTATTCAAGTATCCCTTTATGCTATCCAGAAATTCTATATCATTTCCAATCAACAATATGTCATCCACATATAATATCAGAAATGCTACAGAGCTCCCACTCACTTTCTTGTAAATACAGGCTTCTCCAAAAGTCTGTATAAAACCAAATGCTTTGATCACACTATCAAAGCGTTTATTCCAACTCCGAGAGGCTTGCACCAGTCCATAAATGGATCGTTGGAGCTTGCACACTTTGTTAGCACCTTTTGGATCGACAAAACCTTCTGGTTGCATCATATACAACTCTTCGATATTGTAGTCAACTCCTTGAACTTGTCGAAAACCTTTCGCAACAAGTCGAGCTTTGTAGACAGTAATATTACCGGTAGCGTTAGTCTTCTTCTTGAAGATCCATTTATTCTCTATGGCTTGCTGATCATCGGGCAAGTCAACCAAAGTCCAGACTTTGTTCTCATACATGGATCCAATCTCAGATTTCATGGCCTCAAGCCATTTTGCGGAATCTGGGCTCATCATCGCTTCCTCATAGTTCATAGGTTCATCCTGGTCAAGTAACATGACCTCCAGAACAGGATTACCGTACCACTCTGGTGCAGATCTTACTCAGGTTGACCTACGAGGTTCGGTAGTAACTTGATCAAAAGTTTCATGATCATCAACATTAGCTTCCTCACTTACTGGTGTAGGAATCACTGGAACTGATTTCAGTGATGAACTACTTTCCAATAAGGGAGAAGGTATAGTTACCTCATCAAGTTCTACTTTCCTCCCACTCACTTCTTTCAAGAGAAACTCCTTCTCTAGAAAGGATCCATTCTTAGCAACGAATATCTTGCCTTTGGATCTGTGATAGAAGGTGTGCCCAATAGTCCCCTTTGGGTATCCAATGAAGACACATTTCTCCAATTTTGGGTTCGAACTTATCAGGTTGAAGCTTTTTCACATAAGCATCGCAGCCCCAAACTTTAAGAAACGATAACTTGGGTTTCTTGCCAAACCACAGTTCATAAGGCATCGTCTCAACGGATTTAGGTGGTGCCCTATTTAATGCGAATGCAGCCGTCTCTAAAGCATAACCCCAAAACGGTAGCGGTAAATCAGTGAGAGACATCATATATCGCACCATATCTAGTAAAGTGCGGTTACGACGTTCGGACACACCATTACGTTGTGGTGTTCCAGGTGGCGTGGGTTGCGAAACTATTCCGCATTGTTTCAAATGAAGACCAAACTCATAACTTGTGACGCCCCAAGACCGGCACTCCAGATGCCTTCCATGGATTTCGAGATTTGTCGTGTGTTTTTTCGGTTCGTTGCATTCATCCTTGCATCATGTGCATTGCATCATGTCATCATGCAACCCGTTTTAAAAATTCAACCAAATAAACCGGATGGATCTTCAATCCATTTAAATCGAGGGATATTCACAATGGTGATTTCTCTTTAGAACATATACTCCCTATATTATTAGGGAGCTATAATAAATATTCCATTCTTTTGGAATTAACCATAACACACTTGCATAATAAACTCCATGCCTATTCCATTTCAAGTTTGTTCCCCAAACTTTGCCAATAATTCTCATCTCTTTTATCGAGGCTCCTCTAAGATTCTCAACATTTTTGGACCTACCAATTACCCACTCCCTTCCCACACTCATTTGAATTAAAATTTAATTCAAATGAGTTTGAATTCATCTTCACGCCCATAGCCACTTTTATTTTTTTCTTGAATCAAGCTCATTTTATGAGTCCGGGAGAAATTACCCGCATGCTCAAATTCTTTCCCTAACCCTCTCTTTCTTTTCTTCTCTCTATTTCTTTTCTGCTAGAAAGTTTAAAAGAGGTGGAGAGAAAGAGATGGGGCTACTCCAGGCCGGCCCATCCTATTTTTCCTTAAGGCCCATCTGCTAGGCCCAGCCTCCGACACCTGCTCTTAGCCCTAGTCTCCCCCATCGATCCCTTCCTCCCTCCTGTGCGTGCGCCGTCAGAGAGAGACAGGAAGAGAGCAGCGCCGCTCCTCGTCCCTGATCCCCTCTGCCTCCTCCTCGCACCGCCGCGCCAAGCCCCTCTTCTCCTTCTCGAGGCCACCGCCGGCGCCCCAAGATCTCCGCTCCGCCGTGCCTCCTCCCCTCCGCTGGCCCCATCTCATGGCGCCCCTTCACCTTGTGCGAACAGCACGGCCGCCAGCCATGGAGGCCACCATGCCGACCCTCAAGCGCGTTGCCCGTGCTCCTCCCCTGCCTCAGATGCGTCGCCGGCCATCCCTTCGATGGAGCACGCGCTCGAGTCCGCTCGACCCCGCCGGCCACCACGACTGCCTCCACCTCCATGGAACACCGTCGCTTCCCCGAGCTCCTCCTCAAGTTCCCTTCTGCGCCTGACTGTGCCACCCTCCTCCGTGACGCCGGCCTCCTCCTCGACTGCGTCCCTGCAGGTCCTCTTTGCTCCGCGCCAAGTCTGCCCGCCATGCCCCGTTTCACCTCGGCCTCAACCGAGGAGGATGAGCAGCGCTGCTGTCTGCTCGATCCGCCTGCACGTGCGCCCCGCGCGTTGACCGCGTCCAGCTCCATGCCCGAGCGAGCATGCTCCTCTTCTCGATGCCCAGCGTCGCCCAAGTATCCTATGTTGCTGTCGCTGGACACCGAGTACCAATCATCACGTTCCGTTTCGTCTATGTCAAGGCCGAGAGGGCGCCAGGATACCAAGTACCACAATGTGGACGACCCTCAAGTTCAACTACATTGACTATGAACGGTGACGACCCTGAACATTGATAACCCACAAGTATAGGGGATCGCAACAGTTTTCGAGGGTAGAGTATTCAACCCAAATTTATTGATTCGACACAAGGGGAGCCAAAGAATATTCTCAAGTATTAGCAGCTGAGTTGTCAATTCAACCACACCTGGAAACTTAATATCTGCAGCAAAGTATTTAGTAGCAAAGTAATATGATAGTGGTGATAACGGTAGCAAAAGGTAACAGTAGTAAAAGTAATGTTTTTGGTATTTTGTAGTGATGATAGCAATAGCAACGGAAAAGTAAATAAGCAAAGAACAATATATGGAAAGCTCGTAGGCAATGGATCGGTGATGGAGAATTATGCCGGATGCGGTTCATCATGTAACAGTCATAACCTAGGGTGACACAGAACTAGCTCCAATTCATTGATATAATGTAGGCATGTATTCCGAACATAGTCATACGTGCTTATGGAAAAGAACTTGCATGACATCTTTTGTCCTACCCTCCTGTGGCAGCGGGGTCCTTACGGAAACTAAGGGATATTAAGGCCTCCTTTTAATAGAGAACCGGAGCAAAGCATTAACACATAGTGAATACATGAACTCCTCAAACTACGGTCATCATCGGTAAGTATCCCGATTATTGTCACTTCGGGGTTAACGGATCATAACACATAATAGGTGACTATAGACTTGCAAGATAGGATCAAGAACACTCATATATTGATGAAAACATAATAGGTTCAGATCTGAAATCATGGCACTCGGGCCCTAGTGACAAGCATTAAGCATAGCAAAGTCATAGAAACATCAATCTCAGAACATAATGGACACTAGGGATCAAACCCTAACAAAACTAACTCGATTACATGATAGATCCCATCCAACCCATCACCGTCCAGCAAGCCTATGATGGAATTACTCACGCACGGCGGTGAGCATCATGAAATTGGTGATGGAGGATGGTTGATGACGACAATGGCGACGGATTCCCCTCTCCGGAGCCTCGAACGGACTCCAGATCAGCCCTCCCGAGAGGTTTTAGGGCTTGGCGGCGGCTCCGTATCGTAAAACGCGATGATTTCTTCTCCCTGATTTTTTTCTCCCCGAAACTCAATATATGGAGGTGGAGTTGGAGTCGGAGAGGCAACAGGGGGCCCATGAGGTAGGGGGCGCGCCCTAGGGGGGCAGACGCATCCCCCACCCTCGTGGCAAGGTGGTGGCCCCCCTGGCCTTCATCTTTGGTAGGTATTTTTCTTATTTTCTGAAAAGTGTTGTAAGTGCATCTAGTGCCACCCCTAGTTGGTTTTGGAGTATTGACGACAAACCTGGTTGAGGGACTAATGTGTTTGTGAGAATTGCAGGATAACACAGGTAGAAGTCCCTCATTGATTCGGTTTTCCTACCAGAGATGACCCCTAAAAATGTAAGAAGACATTGAAGTCAAAGGTGGTATGTGAAGACATTCACATTGAAGACTATGACAAGAGAAGACATCGCATGACGACTATGGAGCGCGAAGACTTAGTTCTTTCGTCGTTCTTTTTCTTCTTTGTTGAGTCATAGGAACCATCGTACTGTTAAGTGGGGTCCAAGTGAACCATTTAGAATGACTGAAGTGATGCTTAACCAAAACCTATGTCTTCGAGTGAAGACTATGAGAGCAAATCTTGTCCAGAGTTGGATAAGTCAGCTTTGCTTGTAGCTCAAGTAAAGTTGCCGTGTGTGTTTGAAATCTGACCGTTGGAACACGTGTCAGTTCTTTAGTGACCAAGGGTCATTTCGGACAAATCAGGTCGGGTTGCCTAGTAGCTATAAATAGCCCACCTCCTACAACCATAAACGGTTGGCTGCTCAGAGTTAGTACACGGCTTTTGTCGTTTGAGAGCAACCCACCTCGAAGCCTTTGAGAGAGAATTCCTTGCGAGGATAAAGCCCTAAACACCCAGAGCCAAAGAGTGTTAGGCATCACTTAAGTCTTCCTGTTTGTGTGATCTGAAGACTTATTACACTTGAGGACTGTGAATCCTCCAGCCGGTTAGGGGTCGCGTTATGAGCATCCAAGAGTCATTGTGGATCGCCGGTGAACGAAGTCTGTGAAGGTTTGGAAGTCTACCTTGAAGACTTACTAGAGTGATTGGGCAAGGACTGGGTGTCCTTAGATCAAGGGGAATAAGGTGAAGACGAGGTCTTCTGAGTTGAATCTCAGCCTCCCTAACCAGACGTACAATTGTCACAACAACTGGAACTAGTCCAACAAATCATTGTCTTCAACGAGTCACTGGTTTCATCCTTCCCTTCCCTTTACTTACTGTTGGTCCTTGTGAAGTCATTGTATGATTGCTTTATCTTTTGTCTTCACTGAGTGACTGCTTGTTCTGATTGGCTTCACAATATCTTCCTACCTGATCTTTACTGCCTAGCTGCTATTAGTCATTGTGCTTTCACTCCATTGAATACTTGACTATGGTTTGCCTAGTGTAGTCTATCTTCCGCTGCATGGTAATGGGTTTATTTCTATCGTTTGTCTTCAAAACTTCCATGTTTTGAAGACTTTCATAAAAATCACCTATTCACCCCCCTCTAGTCGATCACTAGCACTTTCAATTGGTATCAGAGCAAGGTACTCCCTTGTTCTGTGTGATTCGGTTTAACCACTTGGAGTTTTAGCTATGTCGACTGCAGGGATAATCAAAGTCTCCGTTGCATGCCCAGTCTTCGATGGAACTGAATATCCCTACTGGAAGAATAAGATGCGCATGCATCTTGAAGCCATTGATGTCGACCTATGGTATGTCGTCAAGAATGGCGTTCCCAAGGCTGGTGAAGGTGTCACCGTTGCTGATGTCAAGAAGTTCCTTCAACTGGACTCCACTACCAAGAACATCATCTGTGGTCATCTGACCAAAGGACAGTATGGCCGTGTGAGTGCTTTGGAAACATCTAAGCTAGTCTGGGACTGGCTCTCCAAGGTCAACGAAGGCGTCTCAACCCAGAGAGATCAGAGAATCAGTGTCCTTCGCAACCTCTTCAACCGCTTCAAGAGAAATGACAATGAGAATGTCCAGCTCACATTTGATCGACTCACTGACATCACAAATGAGCTTCAAGCCCTCGGCACTACTGAGATCACCAAGCATGAAGTCGTCAAGACACTCCTGAGATCACTTGACAGCTCGTTTGACACCCTAGCCCTGATGATTCAAGAACGTCCTGACTTCAAGACACTCGATCCGTCTCACATACTTGAGAGGCTCAACACACATGAGTTTCAGCTTTTTGAGAAAAGAGATATCTACGGTCCCAACTATGGGCGAACTCGTGCCTTGAAGGCAAAAGCTGTCTCCTCATCTGAAGAAGAATCTGACATCAGTTCTGATGATCCTGAAGACATTGGAAAGGAGCTTTCTATGCTTGTGAAGAAGTTCCAAAAATTCACCAAGAAGAAAGGCTTCAGAAAGTCCTCAAGATCAAGCTCAAGGAATGATGAAGCTTCTGCTCATGATTACAAGAAGAGAACATGCCACAAGTGCAAGAAACCTGGCCACTACATCTCTGAGTGTCCGCAGTGGGACAATGAGAACAAGAAGAAAAAGAAGAGCAAGGAGTATGATTCTGACGACAAGAAGAAGAAGAAATACTCAAAGTCTTCTTCCAAGTCTTCCTCAAAGTCTTCATCACACAAGAAGAGCTCATCTGGCAAGGCTCGTGCGTTTGTTGGCAAGGAAATGGATTCGGAGGAGGAGTCCGCTTCTGAGGAGGCGGAGGTGGAGTCTGAGGAGGAGTCCGATTCTAGTGTGGCAAGTCTGGCTACAACCTACGTTGCCAAGTCCATCTTCAACACTGAAGACAATGTCACCAACGCCGATGCTAATGACAAGGACGACTCCACTCCCACCTACTGCTTCATGGCACGCGGTGCCAAGGTAAACTCACGCGCCACTCACTATCAAACATCAAGTGAAGATGACTCTGATTGTGGTTCCAAACCCAGATACAAAACACTTGCTAAAATTGCAACTGAACAACAGAAAGCTATGGAACATATTCAAAAACTATTAGACAAAAGTGATGACCTGTTGGACGCTGAAATGACTCGATCTCAGTCCTTAATTGAAGACATAAAAAATCTTCATGTTAAGTATGAGGAACTTGAAAGTCGTCATGAAACGCTCTCAACATCTCATGAAAAGCTTTCCTATGATTATCTTCAAAGGAAGCAAGACCTTGAAAAATTGAGAGCGGCTCATGAAGATCTTCAAAAGGAAAACGAGTCACTTCGGGCCAAATAGATCAGTTCCACTCAGGAAGGTTTTGAACCACCATGTCTTAAATGCATTGAGCGTGATAACGCTACTTCTGTTGCTGAATGTTCTACTGCTGCTATTGTTGCAATATCTTCAACTGTTGATGTGATAACTAACCCCTCTGCTGAGGATGCCACTGCTATTGCTGATGAGAATGCTAGGTTGAAGACATTGCTTGAAACAGGGATGTTCAAAAGTCTCAAAGGGCATCAGACACTATGTGATGTCCTCAAAAGGCAGATCCTGAACAGAAACCCTAGGAAAGAGGGTGTTGGGTTCGAAAGGAAAATGAATGCTGATGGCTCTTACTGGAAACCTGAGCAGTACCCCAAAACCACATGGGTTGCTGCAAAGGGACCTTTAGTGGATCCATCCACCCTATCTGGCTTCACTTGTGCTAATCCCATTGTTATTGATGAATCCTTTGATGCAAACTATAAACTGTTTAAGAATCAGAATGTGGAAGTGTTTGCCAGGTATATTGGTACTAACTATAGGAATTGGATGCCTATGAAGAAGGTCTGGGTGCCGAAAAGGTGTTTGGAGAATCTTCTTGTGAATGTCGTCATGACACCACAAGTGAAGAAGACAAACCCCAGACCACAGGCTTCATATGGCCCAAAGGCTTCACATAGACAGAGGACTCACCTGAGTCGCACTAATGCAAATGTTTTACAGGGAAGCCATACTCAGGCCTATGAATATGAGCGCGGTTCATCAAACCGCCATGTTCATAAGACCAAGAACTATTCTACTTATTCTTATGAGTACTATTGTCCACCTTCAAGACTTTTTGCTAGGGCTCCAAAGCCAAAGTTCTCAGATGCTGCACTTAGACTCATTGCTTCGAAGCCACCCTTGAAGATGTGGGTGGATAAGAAAGCTTAACTCTCTTTTGCAGGGAAAGGTCTCCAGCGAAAACCAAAATCGTCTGAAGCTATTGCTGGGGACCTTAAACATCTTGTAGGGCGCAAGATCAAATGCCCAAATGGTCTTATTATGTACTTTGTTCCTGAGTCGCTTGCTACTTTCCCTATCAGTCCTAATCTCGATCTAAGATTTCATAATCCACTGGCTCGTCAAATGTTTTTGCTTCACAATTCTCTTCGTGAAGCCTATCCCCCTAACTGCACTGTAGGGTACGACACCAGCTGCTTCAGAATGGATTATTGATAGTGGATGTACTAATCACATGACTGGCAAGCGAAGTCTTCTTATGGACTCAACCTTACGTCCATCTGACAAAATTCACATCACATTTGCTGACACTGGTAAAAGTAAGGTATTGGGTCTAGGTAGAGTTGCAATCTCAAAGAATCAACACATGGATAAAGTCATGCTTGTTGAATCCCTTGGTTTCAACTTAATGTCTGTCTCAATGCTTTGCGATTTAAACATGATTGTGATGTTTGGAAAATATCGTTGCCTTGTTCTAATGAAATCTGACAAGTCTCTAGTGTTTGAAGGGTATCGGAAATATGATTTGTACGTGGTAGATTTCTCAGCAGGACCACAGCTTGTCGTATGTCTTCTAGCAAAAGCTTCAGAATGCTGGCTCTGGCATCGGAGGCTAGGGCATGCTGGCATGAGGAACTTGCACACTCTTGCAAGAAAGAAGCATGTCATAGGCATCGAGGGCGTCAAGTTCAAGAAGGATCACTTATGCGGTGCCTGTGAAGCAGGAAAGATGACGAGGGCCAAGCATCTCTCGAAGACAATCATGACAACGACTCAACCCTTCGAACTACTCCACATGGATCTTTTTGGTCCCACTCATTACTCAACTCTTACTACTACTACTTGTCTCTATGGCTTTGTCATTGTTGATGATTATTCAAGATATACTTGGGTGCATATAATCCTCTACAAGACTGAAGTGCAGGATGTCTTCAGACGCTTCGCCAATCGAGCAATGAACAACTATGGCATCAAGATAAAGCACATCAGAAGTGACAATGGCACTGAATTCAAGAACACTGGCCTAGATACATATCTTGATAGTTTGGGCATCACACATGAATTCTCATCTCCGTACACGCCACAGCAGAATGGCGTCGTCAAACGCAAGAACATAACACTTATTGAGATGGCTCAGACGATGCTTGATGAATACAAGACTCCAAGAAAATTCTGGCCTGAAGCCATTGATACTGCATGCCATATCATCAACCGTGTTTATCTTCACAAGGTTCTGAACAAGACCTCCTATGAGCTCCTTACTAGCAAGAAGCCAAATGTCAGTTACTTCAGAGTATTTGGTGCCAGGTGCTGGATCAAGGATCCACATCACACTTCAAAATTTGCACCAAAAGCACATGAAGGTTTTATGCTTGGATATGGAAAGGATTCACACTCCTACAGAGTCTTCAACCTCTTTCACTATAAAGTGGTTGAAACTGTGGATGTGCGGTTCAATGAGACTAACGGCTCGCAAAGAGAGCACCTGCCAAATGTGCTAGATGAAGTTCCATCCAGTGAATCAATCAAACTTATGGGAACTGGAGAAATCATACCATCTGAAGCTCAGCCTGAAGAGGAACTTATCATCTCCGCACCTGATCAACCTGAAGACAATGCTCCGCCTGAAGACAATCCTTCTAACGATGAAAATGATCAGCAAGAGCAAAATCTTCGTCCTGTACATCCTCGTGTTGCAAATGAAGTGCAGATTGAGAGAATAATTGATAGCATCAATGCACCAGGTCCACTCACTCGTTCAAGGGCAACACAGCTAGCAAATTTCTATGCACACTTCGCATTTGTCTCAATATCTGAACCCAAGGAAGTTGATGAAGCCTTCATGGAACCTGAATGGATTCAAGCTATGCAAGAAGAGCTTCAACAGTTCGAGCTGAATAATGTATGGGAGCTGGTTAAGCATCCTGATCCTCGCAAGCACAATATAATAGGCACCAAATGGATACGTCACAACAAGCAAGATGAGCATGGTCAAGTTGTCAGAAACAAAGCTCATCTCGTTGCTCAAGGATATACTCAAGTTGAAGGGATTGACTTCGATGAGACATTTGCTCCTGTGGCTAGACTTGAAGCCATACGCATACTGCTGGCCTATGCAAATCATCATAACATTCTTCTGCATCAAATGGATGTGAAGAGCGCTTTTCTCAATGGCAAGATTGACGAAGAAGTGTATGTTGCACAACCGCCTGGCTTTGAAGATCCAAAACATCCTGATATGGTGTACAATCTCAACAAGGCACTATATGGCCTCAAACAAGGGTTAAAGAGGAGATCACGAGGGTGGGGGGCGCCCCCCCATAGGGCGCGCCCCCTGCCTCGTGGGCCTCTCGGTGCTCCACCGACGTACTCCTTCCTCCTATATATACATACGTACCCCCAAACGATCAGAACAGGAGCCAACAACCTAATTCCACCATCGCAACTTTCTGTATCCACGAGATCCCATCTTGGGGCTTGTTCCGGAGCTCCGCCGGAAGAGGGCCGTCATCACGGAGGGCTTCTACATCATCATAGCCTCTCCGATGAAGTGTGAGTAGTTTACCTCAGACCTTCGGGTCCATAGTTAGTAGCTAGATGGCTTATTCTCTCTTTTTGGATCTCAATACAAAGTTCCCCCCCTCTCTTGTGGAGATCTATTCGATGTAATCTTGTTTTTGCGGTGTGTTTGTTGAGACCGATGAATTGTGGGTTTATGATCAAGTCTATCTATGAATAATATTTGAATCTTCTCTGAATTCTTTTATGTATGATTGGTTATCTTTGCAAGTCTCTTTGAATTATCCGTTTGGTTTGGCCAACTAGATTGGTAGTTCTTGCCATGGGAGAAGTGCTTAGCTTTGGGTTCGATCTTGCGGTGTCCTTTCCCAGTGACAGAAGGGGCAGCAAGGCACGTATTGCATCGTTGCCATCGAGGATAACAAGGTGGGGTTTATTTCATATTGCATGAATTTATCTCTCTACATCATGTCATCTTGCTTAAGGCGTTACTCTATTTTTAACTTAATACTCTAGATGCATGCTAGATAGCGGTCGATGAGTGGAGTAATAGTAGTAGATGCAGAATCGTTTCGATCTACTTGTCACGGACGTGATGCCTATATACATGATCATGCCTAGATATTCTCATAACAATGCTCAATTCTGTCAATTGCTCAACAGTAATTTGTTCACCCACCGTAGAATACTTATGCTCTTGAGAGAAGCCACTAGTGAAACCTATGGCCCCCGGGTCTTTTCTCATCATATCAATCTCCATCACTTTAATCTTGTTTTGATTTTTACTTTGCCTTTACTTTTTACTTTGCATCTTTATACCAAAAATACCAAAAATATTATATCTATCAGATCTCACTCTCGTAAGTGACCGTGAAGGGATTGACAATCCCTAATCGCATTGGTTGCGAGTAGCTATCGTTTTGTGCAGGTACGAGGGACTTGAGCGTGGCCTCCTACTCGATTGATACCTTGGTTCTCAAAAACTGAGGGAAATACTTACGCTACTCTGCTGCATCATCCCTTCCTCTTCGGGGAAAACCAACGCAAGCTCAAGACGTAGCAAGCATGCATCTAGAGTATTAAGTTCATGAAAACAGAGTAACACCTTAAGCAAGATGACATGATCTAGAGGAATAAACTCATGCAATATGATGAAAACCCCATCTTGTTATCCTCGATGGCAACAATACAATATGTGCCTTGCTGCCCCTACTGTCACTGGGAAAGGACATCGCATGATTGAACCCAAAGCTAAGCACTTCTCCCATTGCAAGAAAGATCAATCTAGTAGGCCAAACCAAACTGGTAATTCGAAGAGACTTGCAAAGATAACCAATCATACATAAAAGAATTCAGAGAAGATTCAAATATTGTTCATAGATACTCTTGATCATAAACCCACAATTCATTGGTCTCAACAAACACACCGCAAAAAGAAGATTACATTGAATAGATCTCCACAAGAGAGGGGGAGAACATTGTATTGAGACCCAAAAAGAGAGAAGAATCCATCTAGCTAATAACTATGGACCCGAAGGTCTGAGGTAAACTACTCACACTTCATCGGAGAGGCTATGGTGTTGATGTAGAAGCCCTGATGGATGCCCCCTCCGGCGGAGCTCCGGAACAGGCCCCAAGATGGGATATCGTGGATACAGGAAGTTACGGCGGTGGAATTAGGGTTTTGGCTCCGTATCTGATCGTTTGGGGGAACGTAGGTATATATAGGAGGAAGGAGTACGTCGGTGGAGCAACAAGGGGCCCACGAGGGTGGAGGGCGCGCCTGGGGGGTAGGCGCGCCCCCCTACCTCGTGGCCTCCTCCTTCGTTTCTTGACATAGGGTCCAAGTCTCCTGGATCATGTTCGGTGAGAAAATCACGTTCCCGAAGGTTTCATTCCGTTTGGACTCCGTTTGATATTCCTTTTCTTCGAAACCCTAAAATAGGCAAAAAAACAGCAATTCTGGGCTAGGCCTCCGGTTAATAGGTTAGTCCCAAAAATAATATAAAAGTGGATAATAAAGCCCAATAATGTCCAAAACAGTAGATAATATAGCATGGAGCAATCAAAAATTATAGATACGTTGGAGACGTATCAGTGCCTCGGACATTCGACAATTTTGGCCGATTACAGTGATTAACGTCATGTTCCGCATCCTCGCCAAGGGGTACGCCATTAGGGTGGCCCCTATAGCTGACCAGATCACTCACCCTGATCAATCGGCCTTCATCCAGGGCCGCTGTATCCTTGATGGAGTCCTAGTGTTCCACGAAGCTCTCCATGAGGTGCACTCCAAACACCTCAAGGCAGTCTTCCTGAAACTGGACTTCCACAAGGCTTATGACACGGTCAGCTAGACCTTCCTTCGGGAATGTTTGCTTCGGAAAGGCTTCGACGATAGGTGGGTGACCAGAGTTATGCAGATGGTCTCTTCTGGCCACACATCAGTGAACATTAATGGGGAGATCGGCCCATTCTTCCCCATGTTCTGTGGGGTCCGCCAGGGCGTCCCCTTCTCCCCATTCCCATTCAACATAGTGGTTGATGCGCTGGCGGCCATTCTCGATAAGGCCAAGGTGGCGGGACACATTAAGGGGATTGTCCCGCAACTTGTTGGAGGCTATGGGGTCTCCCTCCTCCAATATGCGGACGACACCATTATCATGGTGGAGGGCTCTGAGAGTGATATTTTGAACCTCAAGTTCCTCTTATTGTGCTTCCAGCAGATGTCCGGCCTTAAGATCAACTTCGACAAGAGTGAGGTTATGGTCTTGGGCTACGCCCAAGACGAGCGACAGAGCATAGCGGATCGGCTTAACTGCCAGCTTGGGAGCTTCCCCACGACTTATCTGGGGATACCCATTAGTGACACCAGGCTTACGGTGGCTGAGCTACGCCCCATGATGGGGAAGCTCCAACACCGAATTGAGCCCTGGCAGGGTCGGTGGCTCTCGAAAGTAGCCTATTTGGTGCTCATTAACTCGTCCCTCTCCAGACTCCTATTATTCATCATGAGTTTCTATAGCCTTCCATAGACTCTTCATCACGAGATTGCCACCATTCAAGGACGCTTCTTATGGGCCGGCGAGGGTGCTAAGCAGAAATACCACATGGTCAGGTGGTCTAAGATCTGCAAACCTCGCGACCAGGGCCGCCTCGTGATTATGTCCTCCAAATGCATGAATATTGCCCTTCTGACTCGGTGGCTCTGGAGGATTAGCAACGGCGATGGTGGCCTGTGGCTATGCATCATTCGGCAGAAAAACCTCCGAGGCCAGCCTCTCGCCTTCTCTCAGCGATCTGGGGGCTCCCAGTTCTGGCAATCCATCATTCAGCTCCTCCGTGTCCTTCGGATCGGGACCTCGATCGTGATTGGTTCCGGTACCGCCACGCTGTTCTGGTTCGATCGCTGGACTGGTGATACGCCCCTGGCGGTCTGCTTTCCAGGCCTGTTCTCCATCGCGGTTGCCCCTCAGATCTCCGTGGCGACCGCCCTTATTGACTTAGGGTGGCTTGTGTTTCGGAGGCCCTTTGGTCCTACTAAGAATGCGGACTAGCAGGATTTGCTTGACTGTATTGCTCTCCATGAGCCGGACCTCACGTCTGACGATGACCGTGCCAGGTGGCGCCTCGAGCCGTCTGGTCAATTCTCCACCAAGTCTCTCTATCTGGCCATCGCCCCCTCGCTCGGCCATGAGGCTCTCTCCTCCATTTCGGAGATTCGCCTCCCCTTGAAAATTAGGATCTTCGTGTGGCAGTGGATTCGCGGCCGCCTCCCTTCTAGCGTTGAGGTTCTGAAGCGCAATGGCCCTGGTGATGGGCGTTGCCCGCTCTATGGGCCTGAAGAAGATTTGAACCATATCTTCTTCACCTGCGTGTCTGCGCAGTTCCTATGGAGCTGTTTACGCGAGATTGAGGGTGGAAGCTGGGCTCATACCAACTTCCCCGCTCTCTTTGCCGAACTCCAGGCGACCCCCACCCCCCCAGTTGCGCCACATTAGGTGGCTGACCATTGGGGTCCTTGCCTGGACGATGTGGACTGTTAGGAATAAACTTGTGATTAAGCATATCCCTCTTCATCGTGCTACTGACGCTTTGTTCAAATGGTCTGGTTACTTGCAGCTTTGGCGGCCGCTTAGCCACCCCAGGGAGAGAGACGCCATCACCTCCATCATCACACAGCTTCGCGCGATGGCTCTGCGGATGGCCCCGCCGCTACCCCCACCACCGCCTAAGCCAGATTAGCTCTTCTTCATCATCGACGCCGCTGTCGTTTGTTGTCTGTGCGTTCCCTGTTGATTTGTTGGGTTTGTTGTGTTGTGCCCACAGCTGAACCTGTGTTGTGTGTTGTGTTTCGTGCATTTGTTTTGGACCTTCGCGCGGTGGCGTTGGGTGTGTGTATGTTTCGGATGATTCCTTGTGGAGTTTGTGCTCGGTGGTTGCTTTATTTATAAAGCAGGGCGAAAGCCTTTTTCGGTAATAGCAAAGTCATATAAGATTAAAGTTATGCATTAGCATGGAAAAAATACATAGCGATCAACAAACCACAACAATGACCATATCCCGCACCAATCCTGCCTTGACACTGAAGTCTACTACACAACCTTCTTCTTGTAGACATTGTTGGGCCTCCAAGTGCTGAGGTTTGTAGGACAGTAGCAAATTTCCCTCAAGTGGATGACCTAAGGTTTATCAATCCGTAGGAGGCGCAGGATGAAGATGGTCTGTCTCAAGCAACCCTACAACCAAATAACAAAGAGTCTCTTGTTTCCCCAACACACAAAATACAATGGTAAATTGTATAGGTGCACTAGTTCGGCGAAGAGATGGTGATACAAGTGGTATATGGATGGTAGATAAAGGTTTTTGTAATCTGAAAATATAAAAACAGCAAGGTAACTAATGATAAAAGTGAGCGTAAACGGTATTGCAATGCGTTGAAACAAGGCCTAGGGTTCATACTTTCACTAGTGCAAGTTCTCTCAACAATAATAACATAATTGGATCACATAACTATCCCTCAACATGCAATAAAGAGTCACTCCAAAGTCACTAATAGCGGAGAACAAACGAAGAGATTATGGTAGGGTACGAAACCACCTCAAAGTTATTCTTTCCAATCATTCCGTTGGGCTATTCCTATAAGTGTCACAAACAGCCCTAGAGTTCGTACTAGAATAACACCTTAAGACACAAATCAACCAAAACCCTAATGTCACCTAGATACTCCAATGTCACCTCAAGTATCCGTGGGTATGATTATACGATATGCATCACACAATCTCAGATTCATCTATTCAACCAACACATAGAACCTCAAAGAGTGCCCCAAAGTTTCTACCGGAGAATCACGACGAAAACGTGTGCCAACCCCTATGCATAGGCTCATGGGCGGAACCCACAAGTTGATCACCAAAACATACATCAAGTGAATCACGTGGTATCCCATTGTCACCACAGATACGCACGGCAAGACATACATCAAGTGTTCTCAAATCTTTAAAGACTCAATCCGATAACTTTAAAGGGGAAACTCAATCCATTACAAGAGAGTCGAGGGGGAAGAAAACATCATAAGATCCAACTATAATAGCAAAGCTCACGATACATCAAGATCGTACCACCTCAAGAACACGAGAGAGAGAGAGATCAAACACATAGCTACTGGTACATACCCTCAGCCCCGAGGGAGAAGTACTCCCTCCTTGTCATGGAGAGCACCGAGATGATGAAGATGGCCACCGGAGAGGGATTGCCCCCTCCGACAGGGTGCTGGAACGGGTCTAGATTGGTTTTCGGTGGCTATGGAGGCTTCTGGCGGCGGAACTCCTGATCTATTGTGTTCCTCGATCGTTTTAGGGTATATGGATATATATAGGCGGAAGAAGTACGTCAGGGGAGCCACGAGGGTGGAGGGCGCGCCTAGGGGGTGGGCGTGCCCCCTACCTCGTGGCTTCCTCGAAGCTTCCTTGACGTGGACTCCAAGTCTTCCGGGTTGCTTTCCTTCCAAAAATAAGTTCCATGAAGTTTCAGGCCAATTGGACTCCGTTTGATTTTCCTTTTCTGCGATACTCTAAAACAAGGAAAAAACAGAAACTAGCACTGGGCTCTGGGTTAATAGGTTAGTCCCAAAAATAATATAAAAGTGTATAATAAAGCCCAATAATGTCCAAGATGGATAATATAATAGCATGGAACAATCAAAAGTTATAGATACGTTGGAGACGTATCAGCATCCCCAAGCTTAATTCCTGCTCGTCCTCGAGTAGGTAAATGATAAAAACAGAATTTTTGATGTAGAATGCTACTTGGCATAATTTCAATGTAATTCTTCTTAATTGTGGTATGAATATTCAGATCCAAAAGATTCAAGATAAAAGTTCATATTGACATAAAAATAATAATACTTCAAGCATACAAACTAAGCAATTATGTCTTCTCAAAATAACATGGTCAAAGAAAGTTCATCCCTACAAAATCATATAGTTTGGTCATGCTCCATTTTCGTCACATAAGAATGCTCTCATCATGCACAACCCTGATGACAAGCCAAGCAATTGTTTCACACTTTAGTAATCTCAAACCTATAAACTTTCACGCAATACATGAGCGCGAGCCATGGATATTGCACTATGGGTGGAATAGAATATGATGATGGGGGTTATGTGGAGAAGACAAAAAAGGAGAAAGTCTCACATCAACGAGGCTAATCAATGGGCTATGGAGATGCCCATTGATTGATGTTAATGCAAGGAGTAGGGATTGCCATGCAACGGATGCACTAGAGCTATAAATGTATGAAAGCTCAACAAAAGAAACTAAGTGGGTGTGCATCCAACTCGCTTGCTCACGAAGACCTAGGGCACTTGAGGAGGCCCATTGTTGGAATATACAAGCCAAGTTCTATAATGAAAAATCCCCACTAGTATATGAAAGTGACAAAACAATAGACTCTCTATCATAAAGATCATGGTGCTACTTTGAAGCACAAGTGTGGAAAAAAGGATAGTAGCATTGTCCCTTTTATTTTTTATTTTATTTTTTTATTTGGCCTTTCCCTTTTTTATTTGGACTTTCTTTTTTTTCTTTTTTTTTCTTTTTGGGACAATGCTCTATGAATGATGATCATCACACTCCTATTTACTTACAACTCAAGAATTACAACTCGATACTTAGAACAAGATATGACTCTATATGAATGCCTCTGGTGGTGTACCGGGATTGCAATGAATCAAGTGTGACATGTATGAAAAATTATGAATGGTGGCTTTGCCACATATACGATGTCAACTACATGATCATGCAAAGCAATATGACAATGATGATGCGTGTCATAATAAACGGAATGGTGGAAAGTTGCATGGCAATATATCTCGGAATGGCTATGGAAATGCCATAATAGGTAGGTATGGTGGCTGTTTTGAGGAAGATATAAGGAGGTTTATGTGTGAAAGAGCGTATCATATCACGGGGTTTGGATGCACCGGCGAAGTTTGCACCAACTCTCAATGTGAGAAAGGGCAATGCACGGTACCGAAGAGGCTAGCAATGATGGAAGGGTGAGAGTGCGTATAATCCATGGACTTAACGTTAGTCATAAAGAACTCACATACTTATTGCAAAAATATACAAGTCATCAAAAACCAAGCACTATGCGCATGCTCCTAGGGGGATAGATTGGTAGGAAAAGACCATTGCTCTTCCCCGACCGCCACTCATAAGGAAGACAATCAAATAACACCTCATGTTTCGAATTTGTTACACAATGTTTACCATACGTGTATGCTACGGGACTTGCAAACTTCAACACAAGCATTTCTCAAATTCACAACTACTCAACTAGCACGACTTTGATATTATTACCTCCATATCTCAAAACAATCATCAAGCATCAAACTTCTCTTAGTATTCAAAACACTCATAAGAATTTTTTTACTATTCTTGAATACCTAGCATATTAGGATTATTTAAGAAAATTACCATGCTATTTAAGACTCTCAAAATAATCTAAGTGAAGCATGAGAGTTCATCTAATTCTTCAAAATAAAACCACCACCGTGCTCTAAAAAGATATAAGTGAAGCACTAGAGCAAACGACAAACTACTCCGAAAGATACAAGTGAAGGTCAATGAGTGGTCGAATAATCATGCAGCTATGTGAAGACTCTCTAACATTTAATAATTTAAGATCTTGGTATTTTATTCAAGCAGCAAGAAAAACAAAATAAAATAAATTGACGCTCCAAGCAAAACACATATCATGTGGCGAATAAAAATATAGCTCCAAGTAAAGTTACCGATGAACGAAGACGAAAGAGGGGATGCCTTCCGGGGCATCCCCAAGCTTAGGCTTTTGGTTGTCCTTGAATATTACCTTGGGGTGCCTTGGGCATCCCCAAGCTTAGGCTCTTGCCACTTCTTATTCCATAATCCATCGAATCTTTACCCAAAACTTGAAAACTTCACAACACAAAACTTAAAGTAGAAAACTCGTGAGCTCCATTAGTATAAGAAAATAAATCACCACTTCAAGGTACTATAATGAACTAATTATTTATTTATATTAGTGTTAAACCTACTGTATTCCAACTTATTTATGGTTTATAAACTATTTTACTAGCCATAGATTCATCAAAATAAGCAAACAACACATCGAAAACAGAATCTGTCAAAAACAGAACAGTCTGTAGTAATCTCGATCAAACGTATACTTCTGGAACTCATAAAATTCTCAAATAAATTGCTGGACCTGAGGAATTTGTCTATTAATCATCTTCAAAAAGAATTAACTAAATAGCACTCTCCATATAAAAATTGCAGCAATTCTCGTGAGCGCTAAAGTTTCTGTTTTTTACAGTAAGATCAACAAGACTTTCCCCAAGTCTTCCCAACGGTTCTACTTGGCACAAACACTAATTAAAACATAAAAAAACTCAATAATAAAAGAGGCTAGATAAATTATTTATTACTAAACAGGAGCAAAAAGCAAGTAACAAAAATAAATTTGGGTTGGCTCCCAACAAGCGCTATCGTTTAACGCCCCTAGCTAGGCATGATAATTTCAACGATGCTCACATAAAATATAAGAATTGTAACATAAAGAGAGAATCATGAAGAATATGGCTAGCACATTTAAGTCTAACCTACTTCCTATGCATAGGGATTTTGTGAGTAAACAACTTGTGGGAACAAGAATCAACTTGCATAGGAAGGTAAAACAAGCATAACTTCAAAACTTTAAGCACATAGAGAGGAAACTTGATATTATTGCAATTCCTACAAGCATATATTCCTCCCTCATAATAATTTTCAGTAGCATCATGAATGAATTCAACAATATAACCAGCACCTAAAGCATTCTTTTCGTGATCTACAAGCATAGAAATTTTATTACTCTCCACACAAGCAAAATTCTTCTCATGAATAGTAGTGGGAGCAAACTCAACAAAATAACTATCATGTGAGGCATAATCCAATTGAAAGTTAAAATCATGATGACAAGTTTCATGGATATCATTATTCTTTATAGCATACAAGTCATCACAATAATCATCATAAATAGTAACTTTGTTCTCATAATCAATTGGAACCTCTTTCGAAATAGTGGATTCATCACAAAATAAAGTCATGACCTCTCCAAATCCACTTTCATAATTATCATAAGTAAGAGGCATGCGATCATCATAATAAACTTGCTCATCAAAACTTGGGGGACAAAAAATATCATCTTCATCAAACATAGCTTCCCCAAGCTTGTGGCTTTGCATGTCATTAGCATCATGGATATTCAAGGAATTCATACTAACAACATTGCAATCATGCTCATCATTAAAATATTTAGTGCCAAACATTGTAATGCATTCTTCTTCTAACACTTTGGCACAATTTTCCTTTCCATCATACTCACGAAAGATATTAAAAAAATGAAGCGTATGAGGCATACTCAATTCCATTTTTTTATAGTTTTATTTTATAAACTAAACTAGTGATAAAACAAGAAACAAAAAGATTCGATTGCAAGATCTAAAGATATACCTTCAATCGCTAACCTCCCCGGCAACGGCGCCGAAAAGAGCTTGATGTCTACTACACAACCTTCTTCTTGTAGACGTTGTTGGGCCTCCAAGTGCAGAGGTTTGTAGGACAGTAGCAAATTTCCCTCAAGTGGATGACCTAAGGTTTACCAATCCGTAGGAGGCGTAGGATGAAGATGGTCTCTCTCAAGCAACCCTGCAGCCAAATAACAAAGAGTCTCTTGTGTCCCCAACACACCCAATACAATGGTAAATTGTATAGGTGCACTAGTTCGGCGAAGAGATGGTGATACAAGTGGTATATGGATGGTAGATAAAGGTTTTTGTAATCTGAAAATATAAAAACAGCAAGGTAACTAATGATAAAAGTGAGCGTAAACGGTATTGCAATGCGTTGAAACAAGGCCTAGGTTTCATACTTTCACTAGTGTAAGTTCTCTCAACAATAATAACATAATTTGATCACATAACTATCCCTCAACATGCAACAAAGAGTCACTCCAAAGTCACTAATAGAGGAGAACAAACGAAGAGATTATGGTAGGGTCTGAAGCCACCTCAAAGTTATTCTTTCCAATCAATATGTTGGGCTATTCCTATAAGTGTCACAAACAGCCCTAGAGTTCGTACTAGAATAACACCTTAAGACACAAATCAACCAAAACCCTAATGTCACCTAGATACTCCAATGTCACCTCAAGTATCCGTGGGTATGATTATACGATATGCATAACACAATCTCAGATTCATTTATTCAACCAACACATAGAACCTCAAAGAGTGCCCCAAAGTTTCTACCGGAGAATCACGACGAAAACATGTGCCAACCCCTATGAATAGGTTCATGGGCGGAACCCGCAAGTTGATCACCAAAACATACATCAAGTGAATCACGTGGTATCCCATTGTCACCACAGATACGCACGGCAAGACGTACATCAAGTGTTCTCAAATGTTTAAAGACTCAATCTGATAAGATAACTTCAAAGGGGGAACTCAATCCATTACAAGAGAGTAGAGGGGGAAGAAAACATCATAAGATCCAACTATAATAGCAAAGCTCGCGATACATCAAGATCAGACCACCCCAAGAACACGAGAGAGAGAGAGAGAGAGAGATCAAACACATAGCTACTGGTACATACCCTCAGCCCCGAGGGAGAACTACTCCCTCCTCGTCATGGAGAGCACCAGGATGATGAAGATGGCCACCGGAGAGGGATTGCCCCCTCCAGCAGGGTGCCGGAACGGGTCTAGATTGGTTTTTGGTGGCTACGGAGGCTTCTGGCGGCGGAACTCCCAATCTATTGTGTTCCCCGATTGTTTTAGGGTATATGGATATATATAGGCGGAAGAAGTACGTCAGGGGAGCCACGAGGGGCCCACGAGGGTCCCACGAGGGTGGAGGGCGCGCCCAGGGGGTGGGCATGCCCCCCTACCTCGTGGCTTCCTCGAAGCTTCCTTGACGCGGACTCCAAGTGTCCCGGGTTGCTTTCCTTCCAAAAATAAGTTTCGTGAAGTTTCAGGTCAATTGGACTCCGTTTGATTTTCCTTTTCTGTGATACTCTAAAACAAGGAAAAAACAGAAACTGGCACTGGGCTCTGGGTTAATAGGTTAGTCCCAAAAATAATATAAAAGTGTATAATAAAGCCTAATAATGTCCAAGATGGATAATATAATATCATGGAACAATCAAAAATTATAGATACGTTGGAGACGTATCAGACACCACAAGGGCTACGAGGTTCTTCAACTGCAACGCTTTCAAAAAGGGAACGACGCTCAAGCGTCACCATCACCGGATCCAACCATCAAAGGTCAGAGTATAGGGTTCACCCTGAAGAACAAGCCTGAGCATTTCCAAGCAATGCCTTCAACAAGGTCATGACACAAAACATGGTCATTGTCATGTATAACCAACTAGAGTCATACCTAGGACTTTCACCCCAGGGCTCGAGATCGGGTACTCGAAAAGCACCATCACATTGAAGTCAATCATGTGTTGTGAAAGAACATGTAGTGCCCCCATGTGTGGTTTTGGTAATTGATGACATTCTCTATGGACTAATGGTTGCCTTAGTTATATTTGAAAGATTTTTCCATAGGCATTTCTTGAAGTCCATGTGTTGGTTTCAAGGAGTTTATGAGTTGACCAAGGTGCTATTCAAGGAATTATCCAAAGTTTGGTCAGAGAGAAGACATGATACAAGGTTGATCAAGACTAAGTCAAGGAGTGAATCAAGTTGATCAACACACAAAGCGTACAAGATGCACCGAGAGGGATCAAGTGATCCCATGGTATGGTAAGCATTATCCATTACACTTTATGTACTAACCCATGGTCTACGTGAGAGTTCTATGCGGGGTTAGGTATGTTTCCATGGGCTTGCATCAAGAGGAAGATCTCATATAGCCCATGGAGGATGACATCAAGTGGTGATCATCATCAAGACTGCGGTGTGCAAGTTCAAGTGGAGCATCACGAAGAGATCATGCTTGAAGCTTGCCGTCCATTGTGGTGACAATGGACTTGCGAAGATGTGCCGAAGAGTAGCTCACCCATAGTGGAGTATGAAGGACCAGTCAACTAGTCTTCATCGAGCCAACTCAATCAAGAAAGGTGGTCCAACTTGAGGAAGTGAATATCGTCATCATCAAGCTCAAGTGGACTATGTGCAAGGCAAAGGTTTTCCCTTGATAGGTTTTCTATTTTACCGGTCTCAGGGTGGTAGTTGGGAGACCGGGTTATAGGATCGTTTGTTGTACTATCAAGGGGGGCTCTCAAGTTAGTAGCTTGACTGTATCATTTGTAGAGAGCTCAAACCATTGCATCCTTGCATCATCTTCCTTGGTTCTTGTTTGGTTTTTCTCTGTGTGAGGTTTAGAGCTTTTGGTCATCTTCATGACAAGCTCAAGTTCATCAAAAACGGAGTTCACATATGCATCTTCTATGATGTTTCCAATGTTGGAGTTTTTGTCGGTTCTTCACCGATAGAGGTTTCACTCCTCTATATCTTAGGCTTACCCCTGCCTCTTCTTACTATAACCAACAAGTTGTTGGATAGCTTTTTTTGCCCTCTATCCAACAAGCTTGAGTTTGCTCAATTCAGAGCTCATTTGCAGAAGTTATGTCAGTTCTGGTTTTCTTGTAGCCATTTGTTGTTGTGCTTATGAGCTGGAGGCCACAAGCGGTAGTACCACTCTGGTTAGCGGTAGTACCGCCTGTAAGCAGTAGTACCATTGTCCAGTACCGCGGCTACTACCTCTGCTTTTGGGAACTCGGCTTCCGTGTCGGGTTTGCACGGAAGTGCAACGGTAGTGCGAAGCGGTAGTACATCCTTTAAGCGGTAATACCTCCCACTACTACCGCTGCACTGCCGCTCCCTCCAGGTCCCGATGCAATCTCAGCGGAAGTGAAGCGGCAGTGGAGAGCAGCACTACTGCCTATAAGCGGTAGTGTCGCTCAGGTGGGCGGTAGTACCGTTGTACCCGTTCTATTGCTTCTCCCCTGTTCATGCTCTTCTTCCGAGTAACCCCGAGCTGCAACCCCAATGGTGGTACCGCTGGGACGAGCGGTAGTACCGCTCTGGCTGCACTACCGCCTCGTGGCTTCATGCCATTGCATTATTTTTGGGTTACTACTCTGCGGAGCGGTAGTACCGCTCTGTGCGGTTACTACTCTGTTGAGCGGTACACTACTAGGGAAAAGCCTAGCCGTACCGCGGGTTTTAGGCCTACCAGTAGCGCGGGTGGCGGCACTACTAGTACGGCGCTACAGCTAAAGCTTAGCAGTAGCGTGGGCTCAACCACGCTACTGCTATATCCACTTAGTAGTAGCGCTTCCCTGAAAAGACGCTACTGGTAACTACTAGTAGCGCCTCTCACAACCTGCACTACTACTACTATTCCGTATTATATTTCTTTTTTATTCCATGTTGTATTCATACACCTTTATACAAGTTTTCATACAGTATCAATTTAGAGATTGTTTTTACATCATAATGAGTTATTACATCACTGGGTGAAAGAACCGTGGACTAGTTTCAAGTGGATGGACATCCACTTGAAACTAGTCCACAGTTCTTTCACCCAATGATATAATAAATATCATCATCATATCATTAACAACTTATCATCATAATACATCATTGTCATATAACACCTACTCATGATCATCATTTTCATCAATGAGACATCATATAGCAAGTTGGTCACTAGTCATAATCACAACTCCTCATCATCATCAACTCTAACACACTGTATCACATAATAACACATTGTATTTATGACCTACATCTCTCTCATAGGACCTACTACCTTCTTTTAGGTAAAACAACATAAAACAAGATAGGCCCTGAGTCTCCATTATGGAGAATGGAGATCATCATGTCTCCAATTCTTGCCTTTCGCACAATGTTCCTTCCAAGTACCTCCTTACGACTGTCCATACATTTTTTCCATTCTTTGATTTTCATGTCTTCACTGGTTTTAGAAATCCGATATGGATAGGTGAGATTCGTGGGATGACCTGGCCGTATGTTCAAAACATCAAGGCGACCATTCTGATACATCTGATGATGCACACAATCCTTTGGGATTTTTTGTTGAAAAACATAGTAATAACTTCGTAGTTAGCAATGTAGTTCAGTTTTAGAAGAATTTTGCAAAAGATGCACGGATGTCGTAATAGTAAAAAATCTTACCATGGCATCTCCATGGATGTTACCGTAGTTCAACACGTGCACTAGTGGCACGTATTGACCATAATGTGGAGGAGTTTGATAATAGATATTGTAATTCTCAAGATCAGTACAAAATGCGATCAGATGATTTTTTTCCTGATAGGTTAATTCTGAGCCATCAGTGTAGTAGGTTCTGTCTACCATCTTCCACACATTGTTTGAAGAATGAAAATAAGCTCTCAATGGAAATATGTTGTCAACTATTTTTAAATAAACAATATAAATTAGTTAATAACTATGTTTGAGAAACTCACATAGCGGTAGAATTGGAAGCGTGTCAACAAGGACCCAAATGTCCATATTGTCTTGGTCGATGTCAGGATCACCAAGATCCATGCTGACAAGCATACCCTCATAAAAACCATACATCTTGCAAAGTGCTTCCCAATTTGTGCAACCAAAATGGGTTACACTCTCAGAATTGTACAGATTTACTTCAAAATCCATACCATGATGGGTCCTTAGGTGAATTTTGTTTGTTTTGAAACTTTCATGGTCTTCAAAACCCATCCTCTCCAAGACATAGCGTCTTGCATGGCATGGGATAAGCTAGTCGAATGGTAAAAGATGAAAATTACACGTTGAAATAGTTGAAGTCGTGCTTACTTACGAAAAAAACACTTGTCGTCGTTGCGTATCGTTTCAACATCAAGGTCTCCTGGAGCTTAATGCTAAAGTGTCGATCTTCGTCCAGGTGAGGCCTGTCGCACAGACCTCAGTCATCGTTGCACCAGTTGCACTCCCCCAAGAGACTTTCATTGTCTGATGGCGAGATTTCCTATGTTCATAATTCAAAGATTAAACTTGTACAATTAAATATATGTACTACAAAAACTAAATTAGATCGTTATTATTCATCATGGGTTGACTATCGGTCTATCCCTCACTGATTCCTCTCTGTCATTTGCGACCGTCGGTGATGGTCGTTACTCCTCCTACCCCTAGTGCATAACAAAGGTCTAGCACAAGGAGAAACGACACCCACGACAACAGTCGGGATTCTTCATCCTCTCGATATTTCCTACATATTCTAGCACAAGTCATGCCAAAATTCACGGAAAAAGCTGGCATGACCTTTGCTAAAAAAGGACATATCGAGCGCCTGAAATTTGCCGGAACGGAAATTAATCAACACTCCAGCAAAACTTAGGCCACTCGTAGGTGTAACCTGCAAACATGACCAGCCACTTGGGCAAGCACATATCCTATTTGAGCAACACAAGATATACATGTTTTTTATCTACATCATATGAGCATTCAAACTTGATGGTCATTGCATTTCAATGGTTGAAAATATGAGCAAAAACATTTCAAAATATCTTATAGGACTCATATTTACATGGAGATTTGGCTGGTCTCACCTTGAGGTCGGAGGGGGTCGGTGACGAGGACGACAGCGAGGATGATGGAGGGGCTCCTAGATTTCTGCAAAAACCAAAACCCTATAAGCTATCAACTAATCAAATGCATACACCTTGCATAGTGGGGGTCCAATTTGAGCATTCAAAATAGGAGTACATCTCCAATTTGAGCATTCAATAATCAAAACCAAATCGTAAAATAAATAAGTATTCAAATTAGCATGGATTCAATAAGCAAACACTAGTACAACGAGCTCCTAAACAAACGGTTTAAAACCCCTTTCTGTGACGGCATCTGGAACCGTCACCAAGTGAGTGTGGGCGATAGGGGGGTCCTTCCCACACGACCCAGAAACCGTCGGGGATATGCCCTCCTGGCACACACGTTCGGCAAAATGAGGTCGTGTGCGACCGGCGAGCGCTCAAATACGGAAATACGTATAGTAGAGCTAAAAATATAATTATACGGCGAAATTGTTTCCGGTCGCAAGTACATCCCACACAGTCAGTCCCAGCTAAAAGTTTCCGTTCGTATGTACATCCCACACAGTCGCTCGAAGGAAAACGTTTTCGTTCACAGGTACATCACACACAATTTTTTTTGTTAAATCGCTTGCGTTATTGAATATATCACACACGGTCCGTGGAAGAAACTATGTGGCAAAGGCTGTCCATCACACATAGTTTTTATGTGGTAAACGTTTGCGCAAGGTGGCCTAACGCAAACAGTTTTCAAGAGAAGGTCCTGTGTGATTGTTCATTGATCCAACACGGTTTATTCCTACAAACTGTGTGTGTTTCCTGAGGTCATCTCCCACGGTATTTTTTTAACAACCATTTCCAATAGCAAAACCCAATTAGCAGGCTAATTCGCCACTAGCAGGCTAATTATCCGATTATTCATAATCCATTTATTAATCTAATTTACAATTCATATTAAGCACACAATATATTTCATTTTCATAATTGAAATACATCAGAGTACAACATCATATAGCTTCAGCACTCAGCTACCCCATTACACAACTACACCAAGACCAAGTTTCAGATGCAACATTTATAACCTTTCGAAATTAGCATCATAGATGGTACACAGACAAATGTATCTCATCTGGAAAACTGCTGAAGCAGAAGGCGAATATTGAGCCTTCATTGATGTTGAAGGTCTTTGTAACTTTAGGCCATTGCCTGTGTATGATTGACCGTCCATCCTTCGTCCTCTTCAGGAACACTTCAATATTGAACCATGGGTGTTGTATGGATACCTTCCTCGCCTCCTGACCATAAGGGTGGTTTGAGAGGTAATCATCAGTGAACTACTTTGGAAAGGCCTGAAAACAAGGATATGCATAAATATCTTCTCTATATTGGAAATGGGGCAAAGGAATAAAAAAAGGCAAGGTATAATAGTCAGTACCATCCTGTAGTGAACTGATGTCTTCTTCATTGTACAGACATAGATCTTTTTGTTTTTTGTCGCTAATTTCTTTATCCTAACAATCCTTTTGAGTTTCTTGACTTGACTGATATTCATGGACAACTCATTTCCCCATATGCAAAAAGGGTTGAACAGTGGGTCAAAACCTCTGACAGCAGGACCTACATGTGCAAGACCAAATTGTTAAGAACCTAAATATTAGAATGGTTCCTGCAATTGCACAATAATGTGCTATTAGACAACGGACCATGCACGTGCTAACCTCGATTGTAAACCTCAGTGCTTCCCATTGTTTCCCTACAACACATATAAGGTAGTTAGTCATCAGGTTAAGTAAGGATTCACATGCTATCAGTAAAATATGTTGATGAAAAATAATCACATTGCAGATTCATCAGATTAATTCAAGCCATAGGGAAAACCCATTTATCCAAACCAAGCATGATTAAGAACTAGGAAATATAGCACTTGTATATCTTTCTCATGTATTAAGTGCAGCCAAATTCGATTTATTCCTCACATGCACAACAATACAAAATTCTACCCACGACAATTGAACATCGCATTGCAGAATTGAACCAAGCAGCTAACTAAACACAACAACAAATGAACCAAACATTAACTGAGCACCACATTGCACACTATAACATTGAACCAAGCAGTTAACTAAACACCACAACAAATGAACCAAACATTAACTGAGCACCACATTGCATAATATAACATACTCCTAATAGAAGATCAGACAGTTAACCAAACAGTTAACTACAGCCAATTGTAGCAATTGCATTTGTTTGTCATGTATTTACTACAGCCAAATTCAATTTATTCCTCACATGGTATACAATAACAGAATGCACCCACAATTTTGTAAAGATAAATTCAATTTATTTCTCACATGGAAGACAATACAAAATTGCAGCCTGGAGAATTGAACATCACATTTGCAAATTTGAACCAAACAGTTAACTGAAGACGACAACTAATTAACAAAACAATTACTAAGTGAGCACCAAACTGCATGACATATAGAACATATACACTAGAGGAACATATTGCATGGTAAAATTAGATAGCACAATTCACTAGAATTTGTGAAGGAAAGGCAGGAGCAGCACACGCAACGGGTAAACCGAGCATGCATAACCGGCGTAGCTAGCAAATGGCAAGGTGCTTCTTCAAGATCTGGGGGTCGGCATGAATGGCAGCCATCGCAGCCTCATCCGTGCGTGCGGCCACGATTTGCTTCTCCGCTGCCAAATGCTCCTTGAGGTCCTAGCTATACTGCGTGCACCATGGCTTAGGCCGGCGCTTATTTGGTGGAGGGGTCAGTGATTTGGGTGGAAGGTATCGCGCTCGCGCCAGCGGTCGGGCCATGTGGCATGTGGAAGGAGGAGGAGGATGGGGGTCGGGTGTGGATTACTTGCCCGGATAGGCGAGGCCGAGCAGCATGAAGGAGGGTCTCCGGTGAGGAGGCGGCGGCGCTGCAAGCGAGGAGTGAAGGTTTCAACTTGGAAAGGAAGGCGAAAAGAGGGGAAATGTGGCTTTTGGTAAGGGGGAGGGGAGGGAAGGTAGATATTTCCACGGAAGCCGAAAATTTGGAATCGCTTCAGCCAAAAAATTGGCGCACAAAGTGTCATCAGAAGCGGTCCCTTATTCAGACACGGTCCCAAGATATTTTGTGCTGCATCTCACACGGTTGGTTATAATAAACTATGTGGGATCTACTTGATTTTTGGTCTTGATTTGAATTACATAGTGGGGCCACTACGGCCGTGGACGGTGTTTGAATTGCTAGACCTTTTATCTGCAGTGATCATAAAAGAATTGGAAATATTCAGGGTTCGTTTGGACATTTTTATTCTTTAACTGAGTTTTCAATGCATTTTATGTGCATAGTTCAAATTTGAACTACATGCACATGCTCCAGTGCATATAAATTGCTTTAAAAATCAAATCTGTGTCCTTGGGTGCATGCTTAGGTCCCATGCAAGAAATTAGAATGAATTTCAAACACCGGGGAACCGTTGATTGCCGGCAAAACATTGAGATGCCTGGTTTTAAAATTCTAGTAAATCCAAAACTCGCCTGAAATTCATGAAACTTGGCATGCTATCATGGAGCGACATCAACATGCCGTGGCACAAATTTTGTCCCATATGGGGCAGGTTTGGGTATATGCTTCTCACAAACTAGAGCTTCTCACAACAAGCATGATTGTTTTCGGTAGGGAACGTCCCACCTTTGGGGAAGAAACGATATTCAGTGCCTCTTATTTCTTTCAATTTTTTTTTCTCGTGTCAACATAGAACAATAGGAGTGTTGTGTGAATTTCTGTGATTTTTCGGGGTTCGTTTGGACATTTTTATGCATTAACTGAGTTTTCAATGCATTTTATGTGCATAATTCAAATTTGACCTACATGTGCATGCTCCGATGCATATAAATTGGTTTAAAAATCAAATCTGTGTCCTTGGGAGCATGCTTAGGTCCCATGCAAGAAATGGGAATGAATTTCAAACACCGGGGCACCGTTGATTGCCGGCAAAACATTGAGATGCCTGGTTTTTAAATTCTAGTAAATCCAAAACTCGTCTGAAATTCATGAAACTTGGCATGCTATCATGGAGCGGCATCAACATGCCATGGTACACATTTTGTCCCATATGGGGCAGGTTTGGGGATATGCTTCTCACAAACCGGAGTTTCTCACAACAAGCATGATGGTTTTCGACAGGGAACATCCCACCTTTGGGGACGAAGCGATATCCATTGCCTCTTATTGCTTTCAAAAAAATTTCTCGTGTCAACATAGAACAACAGGAGTGGTGTGAATTTTTGTGATTTTTCGGGGTTCGTTTGGACATTTTTATGCATTAACTGAGTTTTCAATGCATTTTATGTGCATAATTCAAATTTGACCTACATGCACATACTCCAGTGCATATAAATTGGTTGAAAAATCAAATATGTGTCCTTAGGTGCATGCTTACATCCCATGCAAGAAATGGGAATGAATTTCAAACACCGGGACACCGTTGATTGCCGGCAAAACATTGAGATGCATGGTTTTTAAATTCTAGTAAATTCAAAACTCGCCTGAAATTCATGAAACTTGGCATGCTATCATGGAGCGGCATCAACATGCCGTGCTGCAAATTTTGTCCCATATGGGGCAGGTTTGGGTATATGCTTCTCACAAACCGGAGCTTCTCACAACAAGCATGATGGTTTTCGATAGGGAACGTCCCACCTTTGGGGGAAAAATGATATCCATTGCCTCTTATTGCTTTCAATTTTTTTCTCGTGTCAACATAGAACAACTCGAGTGTTATGTGAATTTTTGTGATTTTTCGGGGTCTGTTTGGACATTTTATGCATTAACTGAGTTTTCAATGCATTTTATGTGCATAATTCAAATTTGACCTACATGCACATGCTCCAGTGCATATAAATTGGTTGAACACTCAAATCTGTGTCCTTGGGTGCATGCTTAGGTCCCATGCAAGAAATGGGAATGAATTTCAAACACCGGGGCACCGTTGATTGCCGGCAAAACATTGAGATGCATGGTTTTTAAATTCTAGTAAATCCAAAACTCGTCTGAAATTCATGAAACTTGGCATGCTACCATGGAGCGGCATCAACATGCCGTAGTACACATTTTGTCCCATATGGGGCAGGTTTGGGTATATGCTTCTCACAAACCGAAGTTTTCACAACAAGCATGATGGTTTTCTGCAGGGAACATCCCACCTTTGGGGACGAAACGATATCCATTGCCTCTTATTACTTTAAAAAAATTTCTCGTGTCAACATAGAACAACAGGAGTGGTATGAATTTTTGTGATTTTTCGGGGTTCGTCTGGACATTTTATGCATTAACTGAGTTTTCAATGCATTTTATGTGCATAATTCAAATTTGAACTACATGCATATACTCCAGTGCATATAAATTGGTTGAAAAATCAAATCTATGTCCTTGGGTGCATGCTTAGGTCCCATGCAAGAAATGGGCATGAATTTCAAACACCGGGGCACCGTTGATTGCCGGCAAAACATTGAGATGCATGGTTTTTAAATTCTAGTAAATCCAAAACTTGTTTGAAATTCATGAAACTTGGCATGCTATCATGGAGCGGCATCATAATGCCGTGGTACAAATTTTGTCCCATATGGGGCAGGTTTGGGTATATGCTTCTCACAAACCGTAGCTTCTCACAACAAGCATGATGGTTTTCGGTAGGGAACGTCCCACCTTTGGGGACAAAACGATATCCATTGCCTCTTATTGCTTTCAAATTTTTTTCTCGTGTCAACGTAGAACAACAGGAGTGTTTTGTGAATTTTTGTGATTTTTCGGGGTTCGTTTGGACATTTTTATGCATTAACTGAGTTTTCAATGCATTTTATGTGCATAATTCAAATTCGAACTACATGCCCATGCTCCAGTGTATATAAATTGGTTGAAAAATCAAATCTGTGTCCTTGGGTGCATGCTTAGGTCCCATGCAAGAAATGAGAATGAATTCCAAACACCGGGGCACCGTTGATTGCCGCAAAACATTGAGATGCGTGGTTTTAAAATTCTAGTAAATCCAAAACTCGTCTGAAATTCATGAAACTTGGCATGCTATCATGGAGCGGCATCAACATGATGTGGTACACATTTTGTCCCATATGGGGCAGGTTTGGGTATATGCTTCTCACAAACCGGAGCTTCTCAGAATAAGCATGATGGTTTTCGGCAGGGAACATCCCACCTTTGGGGACGAAACGATATCCATTGCCTCTTATTGCTTTCAAATTTTTTTCTCGTGTCAACATAGAACAACGGGAGTGTTGTGTGGATTTTTGTGATTTTTAGGGGTTTGTTTGGAAATTTTATGCATTAACTGAGTTTTCAATGCATTTTATGTGCATAATTCAAATTTGAACTACATGCGCATGCTCCAATGCATATAAATTGGTTGAAAAATCAAATCGGTGTCCTTGGGTGCATGCTTAGGTCCCATGCAAGAAATGGGAATGAATTTCAAACACCGGGGCATCGTTGATTGCCGGCAAAACATTGAGATGCATGGTTTTTAAATTCTAGTAAATCCAAAACTCATCTGAAATTCATGAAACTTGGCATGCTATCATGGAGCGGCATCAGCATGCCGTGGTACAAATTTTGTCCCATATGGGGCAGGTTTGGGTATATGCTTCTCACAAACCGGAGCTTCTCACAACAAGCATGATGGTTTTCGACAGGGAACATCCCACCGTTGGGGACGAAAGGATATCCATTGCCTCTTATTGCTTTCAAAAAAATTTCTCGTGTCAACATAGAACAACAAGAGTGTTGTGTGAATTTTTGTGATTTTTCGGGGTTCGTTTGGACATGTTTATGCATTAACTGAGTTTTCAATTCATTTTATGTGCATAATTCAAATTTGAACTACATGCGCATGCTCCAATGCATATAAATTCGTTGAAAAATCAAATCTGTGTCCTTGGGTGCATGCTTAGGTCCCATGCAAGAAATGGGCATGAATTTCAAACACCGGAGCACCGTTGATTGCCGGCAAAACATTAAGATGCATGGTTTTTAAATTCTAGTAAATCCAAAACTCGTCTGAAATTCATGAAACTAGGCATGCTATCATGGAGCGGCATCAAAATGCCGTGGTACAAATTTTGTCCCATATGGGGCAGGTTTGGGTATATGCTTCTCACAACAAGCATGATGGTTTTCGATAGGGAACGTCCCACCTTTGGGGACGAAATGATATCCGTTGCCTCTTATTGGTTTCAAATTTTTTTCTCGTGTCAACGTAGAACAACAAGAGTGTTTTGTGAATTTTTGTGATTTTTCGGGGTTCGTTTGGACATTTTTATGCATTAACTGAGTTTCAATGCATTTTATGTGCATAATTCAAATTCGAACTACATGCCCATGCTCCAGTGTATATAAATTGGTTGAAAAATCAAATCTGTGTCCTTGGGTGCATGCTTAGGTCCCATGCAAGAAATGGGAATGAACTCCAAACACCGGGGCACCGTTGATTGCCGCAAAACATTGAGATGCGTGGTTTTAAAATTCTAGTAAATCCAAAACTCGTCTGAAATTCATGAAACTTGGTATGCTATCATGGAGCGGCATCAACATGATGTGGTACACATTTTGTCCCATATGGGGCAGGTTTGGGTATATGCTTCTCACAAACCGGAGCTTCTCAGAACAAGCATGATGGTTTTCGGCAGGGAACATCCCACCTTTGGGGACGAAACGATATCCATTGCCTCTTATTGCTTTCAAAAAAAAATCTCGTGTCAACATAGAACAACAGGAGCGGTGTAAATTTTTGTGATTTTTCGGGGTTCATTTGGACATTTTTATGCATTAATTGAGTTTTCAATGCATTTTATATGTATAATTCAAATTTGAACTACATGCACATGCTCAAGTGCATATAAATTGGTTGAAAAATTAAATATGTGTCCTTGGGTGCACGCTTAGGTCCCATGCAAGAAATGGGCATGAATTTCAAACACCGGGGCATCGTTGATAGCCAGCAAAACATTGAGATGCATGGTTTTTAAATTCTAGTAAATCCAAAACTTGTATGAAATTCATGAAACTTGGCATGCTATCATGGAGTGGAATCAACATGCCGTGGTACAAATTTTGTCCCATATGGGCCAGTTTGGGTATATGCTTCTCACAAACTCGAGCTTCTCACAACAAGCATGATGGTTTTCGGTAGGGAACGTCCCACCTTTGGGGACGAAACTATAGCCATTGCCTCTTATTGCTTTCAAATTTTTTTCTCGTGTCAACGTAGAACAACAGGATTGTTGTGTGAATTTTTGTGATTTTTCGGGGTTCGTTTGGACATTTTTATGCATTAACTGAGTTTTCATTGCATTTTATGTGCATAATTCAAATTTAAACTACATGCACATACTCCAGTGCATATAAATTGGTTGAAAAATCAAATATGTGTCCTTAGGTGCATGCTTATGTCCCATGCAAGAAATGGGAATGAATTTCAAACACCGGGACACCGTTGATTGCCGGCAAAACATTGAGATGCATGGTTTTTAAATTCTAGTAAATCCAAAACTCGCCTGAAATTCATGAAACTTGGCATGCTATCATGGAGTGGCATCAACATGCCGTGGTACAAATTTTGTCCCATATGGGGCAGGTTTGGGTATATGCTTCTCACAAACCGGAGGTTCTCACAACAAGCATGATGGTTTTCGATAGGGAACGCCCCACCTTTGGGGAAAAAACGATATCCATTGCCTCTTATTGCTTTCAAATTTTTCTCGTGTCAACATAGAACAACACGAGTGTTATGTGAATTTTTGTGATTTTTCGGGGTTTGTTTGGACATTTTATGCATTAACTGAGTTTTCAATGCACTTTATGTGCATAATTCAAATTTGAACTACATGCGCATGCTCCAATGCATATAAATTGGTTGAAAAATCAAATCTGTGTCCTTGGGTGCATGCTTAGGTCCCATGCAAGAAATGGGAATGAATTTCAAACACCGGGGCACCGTTGATTGCCGGCAAAACATTGAGATGCATGGTTTTTAAATTCTAGTAAATCCAAAACTCGTCTGCAATTCATGAAACTTGGCATGCTACCATGGAGCGGCATCAACATGCCGTAGTACACATTTTGTCCCATATGGGGCAGGTTTGGGTATATGCTTCTCACAAACCGAAGCTTCTCACAACAAGCATGATGGTTTTCGGCAGGGAACATCCCACCTTTGGGGACGAAACGATATCCATTGCCTCTTATTGCTTTAAAAAAATTCTCGTGTCAACATAGACCAACAGGAGTGGTGTGAATTTTTGTGATTTTTCAGGGTTCATTTGGACATTTTTATGCATTAACTGAGTTTTCAATGCATTTTATGTGCATAATTCAAATTTGAACTACATGCACATACTCCAGTGCATATAAATTTGTTAAAAACTCAAATCTGTGTCCTTCGGTGCATGCTTAGGTCCCATGCAAGAAATGGGCATGAATTCCAAACACCGAGGCACCGTTGATTGCCGCAAAGCATTGAGACGCTTGGTTTTTAAATTCTAGTAAATCCAAAACTCGCATAAAATTCATGAAACTTGGCATGCTATCAGGGAGCGGCATCAGCATGCCGTGGTACAAATTTTGTCCCATATGGGACAGGTTTGGGTATATGCTTCTCACAAACTGGAGCTTCTCACAACAAGCATGATGGTTTTCGATAGGGAACATCCCACCTTTGGGGACGAAACGATATCCATTGCCTCTTATTGCTTTCAAATTTTTTTGTCGTGTCAACATAGAACAACAGGAGTGTTGTGTGGATTTTTGTGATTTTTCGGGGTTTGTTTGGAAATTTTATGCATTAACTGAGTTTTCAATGCATTTTATGTGCATAATTCAAATTTGAACTACATGCGCATGCTCCAATGCATATAAATTGGTTGAAAAATCAAATCTGTGTCCTTGGGTGCATGCTTAGGTCCCATGCAAGAAATGGGACTGAATTTCAAACACCGGGGCACCGTTGATTGCCGGCAAAACATTGAGATGCATGGTTTTTAAATTCTAGTAAATCCAAAACTCATCTGAAATTCATGAAACTTGGCATGCTATCATGGAGTGGCATCAGCATGCCGTGGTACAAATTTTGTCCCATATGGGGCAGGTTTGGGTATATGCTTCTCAAAAACCGGAGCTTCTCACAACAAGCATGATGGTTTTCGACAGGGAACATCCCACCTTTGGGGACAAAACGATATCCATTGCCTCTTATTGCTTTCAAAAAAAATTCTCGTGTCAACATAGAACAACAAGAGTGTTGTGTGAATTTTTGTGATTTTTCGGGGTTCGTTTGGACATTTTTATTCATTAACTGAGTTTTCATTTCATTTTATGTGCATAATTCAAATTTGAACTACATGCGCATGCTCCAATGCATATAAATTCGTTGAAAAATCAAATCTGTGTCCTTGGGTGCATGCTTAGGTCCCATGCAAGAAATGGGCATGAATTTCAAACACCGGGGCACCGTTGATTGCCGGCAAAACATTGAGATGCATGGTTTTTAAATTCTAGTAAATCCAAAACTCGTCTGAAATTCATGAAACTTGGCATGCTATCATGGAGCGGCATCAAAATGCCGTGGTACAAATTTTGTCCCATATGGGGCAGGTTTGGGTATATGCTTCTCACAACAAGCATGATGGTTTTCGGTAGGGAACGTCCCACCTTTGGGGACGAAACGGTATCCATTGCCTCTTATTGCTTTCAAATTTTTTTCTCGTGTCAACGTAGAACAACAGGAGTGTTGTGTGAATTTTTGTGATTTTTCGGGGTTCGTTTGGATATTTTTATGCATTAACTGAGTTTTCAATGCATTTTATGTGCATAATTCAAATTTGAACTACATGCCCATGCTCCATTGTATATAAATTGGTTTAAAAATCAAAATTGTGTCCTTGGGTGCATGCTTAGGTCCCATGCAAGAAATGGGAATGAATTCCAAACACCGGGGTTCCGTTGATTGCCGCAAAACATTGAGATGCGTGGTTTTAAAATTCTAGTAAATCCAAAACTCATCTGAAATTCATGAAACTTGGCATGCTATCATGGAGCGGCATCAACATGATGTGGTACACATTTTGTCCCATATGGGGCAGGTTTGGGTATATGCTTCTCACAAACCGGAGCTTCTCAGAACAAGCATGATGGTTTTCGGCAGGGAACATCCCACCTTTGGGGACGAAACGATATCCATTGCCTCTTATTGCTTTCAAAAAAAATCTCGTGTCAACATAGAACAACAGGAGTGTTGTGAATTTTTGTGATTTTTCGGGGTTCGTTTGGACATTTTTATGCATTAACTGAGTTTTCAATGCATTTTATGTGCATAATTCAAATTTGAACTACATGCCCATGGTCAAGTGCATATAAATTGGTTGAAAAATTAAATATGTGTCCTTGGGTGCATGCTTAGGTCCCATGCAAGAAATGGGCATGAATTTCAAACACCGGGGCATCGTTGATAGCCAGCAAAACATTGAGATGCATGGTTTTTAAATTCTAGTAAATCCAAAACTCGTATGAAATTCATGAAACTTGGCATGCTATCATGGAGCGGAATCAACATGCCGTGGTACAAGTTTTGTCCCATATGGGGCAGGTTTGGGTATATGCTTCTCACAAATCGGAGCTTCTCACAACAAGCATCATGGTTTTCGGTAGGGAACGTCCCACCTTAGGGGACGAAACGGTATCCATTGCCTCTTATTGCTTTCAAATTTTTTTCTCATCTCAACATAGAACAACAGGAGTGTTGTGTGAATTTTTGTGATTTTTTGGGGTTCGTTTGGACATTTTTATGCATTAACTGAATTTTCAATGCGTTTTATGTGCATAATTGAAATTTGAACTACATGCACATTCTCCAGTGCATATAAATTGGTTGAAAAACAAATCTGTGTCCTTGGGTGCATGCTTAGGTCCCATGCAAGAAATGGGCATGAATTTCAAACACCGGGGCACCGTTGATTGCCGGCAAAACATTGACATGCCTGGTTTTTAAATTCTAGTAAATCCAAAATTCAGTTAACCATTCATGTGACGCCACGTGTCTTGGTTTTAATGGTTGTAGGAGGTGCCGTGCGGACAGCTGCTTGACATTGACTGAACGGGAGGCGTGCGAGCGCCGTCCGGTGCGCAGGCTGACCGAGAGGCGTGCAAGCTGTCCTCGAGTGCGCAGGCTCACCGGGAAGCGTGCTAGTTGTACGCTGCACAGGCTCACTGGGAAGCGAGCCCTTTGATTTCCATGGCCGCCCGCCTTGCTCGCGTCCTCTCCATTAATGGCGCCCAAGCCGCAGTTTAATTCGCTTTTTTAATATAAAACACTCAATGCAAACATTTTAGTTAGAACACCCGTATGCAAACCGACAGCTTCCCCAGGAAGCCAAGAGAAAATGTGTCGAGCAGGATTTCTGCAGCTCTTGATCGCAAATGATTTAGATAGAACACCCGTATGCAAAGTGAGAGCAGCGCATGATTTGTGCATCCCTTCAACGCAAACGGTTCTTCTGGATGACCCGTGTGCAACCACGTACAAACAATTTGGTAAGATTTGCATCTGTCATATTGGGTATGTTGCCATTTGTCAAACTGGAAAGATTTACATTTGTTGATCTAGTAAAGTTGCCATTTGTCGATCCTTGTAACACTGCGTTTTGTCAAAATATGCAGCTAGAAATCATTAGCACTATGTAATTTTTGCAACTAAAATTCACTAATTAAGCTAGAAATCATTCCCCAATTATTGCCAACCACGTACTGAAATAGCTAGTTCAACTATATATACTAGCTAATTTTAAGTACGTTGTACAGTTTGACCACACATCTATAGTCAGATGAACTGAACAAAATAGCCCCTAAATACTACTACATACTACCACAGAGGATCTTTGTGCTACTTCCGGCAGCCTCTCCTCTGCCGAGCGCGTTCAGTAAGAGGCAGAGGAGGAGGAGGAGCCTACCGACGAGCTAGACAAATGCAATACGGTGCCTCCCGCTGTTGCACGTTCAGCGACGCTCGCCAGCTCGAACACCCACTGCCGCTCCAGACGATCCCTCTCGAAGTGGCTGGACTGCTCGTAGATCTCCTGATTCCTCGCCTCTGCGTCGGCATGTGCTGCGGCCACGGCTGCGGTAAGGCTCTTTGCATGCTCGACGAGGCGCTCCTCCTCTTCCCGCAGGAACTCGATGTAGCATGCAAGGTTGCTGACGCACGTGTGGGCCTCCACCTCTGCCCCCTCCTTCGGGCGGCAGTGGCGGAGCGGCTGATGATCCCTCTGGTCGACGGTGGGCTGGCGGCCACGGCAGCCGACGATGGGGTGGCGGCCACAACCACCACCTCCCGCCTTCAGGCCGCGGTGGCGGAACGGGTGATGGCCACGGTGGCCGACAGTAGGGTGGCAGCCACGATGGACACCTCACGCCTTCGGGCCACGATGGCGGAGCGGGAGATGGCCCTGGCTTTCGACGATGGTGTGGCGGCAACGGCGGCCAGCAACAGCTGCCGACGGGCAGCGGCGGCAGAGCGTGTGGTGGGTGTTCCGCGCACATCCAACAGGGACGCCACACGCACTACACTACGCCGGGGACTGCACCACCGCCGTGGTGTAGCCTCCTAGCTGGAGCTGTCCTATGATGACGGCGGAGTGGCTCAGCGACGATGACGGACCGGTGCCATTGGCGATTGTGGAAGAAGCAGACGTGATAACCTACAGGGAGGGAGGGGAAAATGCGAAGCAGGACTCGCCGACCATGAGGGTTTTTATAGCAGGCCGGCAAGCATTGGGATTTTGGGGGATTTCACGGAGTCGGGCGGGAAGCTTGCGCGGGAACCTACGAGGTTGCGTGGGAACGGGCTCACCGACGATTGTATTGTTGGAGTCGTATTTGAACATAGTTTCCAGCTATACAATTTTTGTAACATGCATTAACACTTTTTTGGTTAAATTTAAGGTTATACACTAGCAAGCGTTTGCCCGCAACACACACGCTTACTCCATTACATATAGCTCTGATGGATCAACTGTCTGCCACGTATCGCACACGCAACTCTAATCTGATTCGTGCTTGATGTCTCCGACATCGCTCGCACAGTTCGTCTTATTTGCCACGTATCACTGTGCCATCCTCTGCTCGCCATTAGGCGCCGCAGTGCACTGTGCTCGCCGTTAGGCGCAGCGGCGCGCTCGGTCGCGTCCATTGGCGCGCTCTGCTCCTGTCCGTCGGCGCGCTCAGCTTGTGGACAGCTTTTCCCTGAGGTGACCGCGGAGCGCTCTACTCGCATCCCTCCGCGCGCGCTCTGCCAGCGGTTTGGCGTGCGCACGATCACGTCGGGGGGCCCATATGCATGCGGTTGCGTCACGCGCGTTGCCACGCGATGCAGTTACGTGCAGCATGATGGAGTTATGCGCTGCAAATTAGAACTGCCATCAGGGCCTGCCGATATTCCTGGCCGTCTGGCTTCCCCTTTAATTCCCGCTGCCATTATAACCTTAGTCTCTTCAAACTTTCGATCGCGCCCCACAACACAACAAGCACACCCACGACGACACATAGAGAGGGGATGTCCAGTGGCGCTCCAATGGAGTTCGGCGAGCATAGAGTGGAGACCCATGCGAGGGAGACGAATCTCTCGGTGGTGTACACCATCGACCCTGCCGTGGTGGACGACTACATTAACAGCGTTGAGCAGTTGCTTGCTGGAGACATGTACAAGGTGGTCGGCATCGACCTCGAGTACACCGCCGGTCATCCCGGCATAGATCAGAAGGTTGCCGTCGCCCATTTGTGCTTGCGCCATCATGTCCTCATCTACCACTACTGCATGGCCACAGGGCCTTGCGACCGTTCAACAGGTTTGTCAACAGCACCGACTACAAGTTCGCCACGGTGGATACCAAAGACGATGTAAAAGCGCTCAGTGTTACGGGCTTGGCCTACAAGAACCTTGTCGAAATCCATGACCACTACAGGGTCTGGGGCAGCATGAGGGAGTCCTGGATTAGGGGGTTTCCGGACAGCCGGATTATATCCTTTGGCCGGACTGTTGGACTATGAAGATACAAGATTGAAGACTTCGTCTCATGTCCGGATGGGACTCTACTTGGCGTGGAAGGCAAGCTAGGCAATACGGATATGTATATCTCCTCCTTTGTAACCGACCTTGTGTAACCCTAGCCCCCTTCGGTGTCTATATAAACCGGATGGTTTTAGTCCGTAGGACAACATACAATCATACCATAGGCTAGCTTCTAGGGTTTAGCCTCTCCGATCTCGTGGTAGACCTACTCTTGTACTACCCATATCATCAATATTAATCAAGCAGGACTAGGGTTTTGCCTCCATCAAGAGGGCACGAACCTGGGTAAAACATCGTGTTCCCTGCCTCCTATTACCATCCGCCTTAGACGCACAGTTCGGGACCCCCTACCCGAGATCCGCCGGTTTTGACACCGACATTGGTGCTTTCATTGAGAGTTCCACGGTGGCGTCGCCAGAAGGAAGGATGTCTCGTCTCGTATTTAAAGACGGTACTACTGTTGGGGGAGCTTTGGCTGTCGGCCAGACTCTCCGGCTGGGCGGTTTCATCATGACCGCCTGTTCGGCCGCCGCGCCGACGATGACTTCTCGGGTCATCGAAAATAGCCTCCACGTCAAATCGGCACTCGTCGAACAGATGGATCCAATGGAGCTCGCCTCCCTAAATGAGCTCTTGGATTGCATCGCCGCCTTGGGAGTCGCTACGGACTATGATCGGATTGGGCTTAAACCCGATCAAAGGGAAATTAACTCTCCGCCGGTCACCCATCATATTGCAGTGGTGGAGGAACAATGCGGCGACCACTCCTCCATATTGAGGACCAACTATGTCCAGATTCCTGAGCTCTCCGAGCCGGATACCCGTTCGCGGGAGGACAACATCCAATCCCTGAACTTAGAGTCAGCCAGCGGGCCAGGATTATCGGGCAACACCCCGGAACCAGAATTTCCAAAATTGGAAATTCCACGGCCCCTGGATCCCAGATCGGGTAAGGGTTCGGATTCAATTCCACCCACCCACCCAAACATAAGCGATCTTTCCCACATCAGGCAAGAGCCCCAGGAAACAGTACATCACTATTGGGCCAGATTCCTCCTTGCGATGAACAAGGTCAAGGACTGTCGCGAGGAAGACGCAATCTCACTTTTCTGCAATAATTGCATGGACAAGGGAATCCTTAATGCCTTAAGTCGCCGTGACATATCACGCTTCGCTGACTTGGCGTCCATAGTATGAAAGTACTGTGCGATGGAAAACGCCTGGAAAACCGAAACAAAATTTTGGGATAATCCGACTCCAAATACACACCCAGTCCGAAGTAAAAGGTTAAACTATCGTAAGACACCCAAGCTAGTTGCAAAGAAACAAAAATCCCCTACAGGGCATGGAACCGTACTGGAGGGATGACTTAACGGACCCTGCAAAATTCATAGTACAGTGGATACAATACCAACGCACAGCCTTAGAGCATGTTGGATACTCCGGCGGGTGGCCAAAAGTGGTGAGGATCTTCTTATCCCAAATGCCACAGAGCACCATCCCGTGGATAACAATACGGTGTTAACAGTCTTTGAGACATTTGCGTCAAATAATAGGCGCAAGCGAACACTCTGCAGCATGGCCGATATCTGCCACGTAGCAGCAATAAATCCATGGAGTGACACGGCTATTACCTTCAATGCCAGTGATGAACCTAAGTTCCGAACAGCCCGAGCACCAGCCGCACTGGTCCTCGGTCCAATTGTGGACGGCTTTCGACTCACCAAAGTACTCATGGACGGCGGCAGCGGATTAAACCTCATCTACGAGGAAACTCTTCAAAAAATGGAAATAGACTGGAACCGCATTGAGCAAAGTAGCACAACCTTCAGAGGAATCATACCCAGTCGGGAGGCATGATGCGCTGGGAAAATCACACTAGATGTGGTATTCGGTACGCCAGAGAATTATAGGTTCGAAGAAATTACATTTCAAGTGGCCCCGTTCAGCAGTGGATACCTAGCCCTCTTAGGACGTGAGGTGTTTACAATCTTCCAAGCTATACCCCATTATGGGTACATGAAGCTCAAAATTCCCGGGCCCAACGGAATCATCACTCTCGCCAGTGATCCGGACACAACACTCCGCGCCGAAAACAAAACAGCCGCACTGGCCCTCGAGGCATTATCCAAAGCCCTCTCGGCCGAGGAATTAACCATGCTATGCTCCACAGTGGACAGGGACGACGTGATACTCGATAAGAGATCCAAGTCCACCTCTTTTAAACCAGCGGATGAAATAGTCAAATTCCAAGTCCACCCAACGGACCCTACAGAAACGGCCTCCATCGGGGCACAGTTAAACCCCGACGTGGACGCCGCACTACTAGAGTTCCTGCGCGAGAATTGGGACATATTCGCATGGCACCCCTCAGACATGCCAGGAATCCCACGCAGGCTGGACGAGCATAGCCTCAATATCCTAAAGGGATTCAAGCCGGTCAAGCAAGCTCTTCGGCGTTTCTCCGAACCTAAGAGACAGGCCATGGGAGAGGAACTAGCCAAGTTATTGGAGACTGGATTCATCAGAGAGATAAAACACCCGGACTGGCTAGCAAACCTGGTGATGTTACCAAAGAAGGATAAATCCTGGCGCCTTTGTGTCGATTTCAAGGACCTCAATAAAGCTTGCCCAAAGGATCCCTTCCCCCTCCCCCGCATCGATCAAATTATCAATGCTACCGCAGGACACGAGTGATTGTGTTTCCTCGACGCATACTCCGGTTACCACCAAATCAAGATGGCGGAGTCCGACTAAGCCGCAACGCCATTCATCACACCATACGGTCCCTTATGTTTCAACACAATGCCTTTTGGGCTCAAAAACGCCGGCGCAACAAATCGACAAAACAAATCGACAAAACAGTAGAGGCATACGTAGACGATGTGGTTGTCAAAACCAAACACGTCGACTCTTTGATAGACGACTTGAGGCTCACATTCGACAACCTCCGAACATACGACATTAAGCTCAATCCGGAAAAATGTGTTTTCGGCGTACCAGCCGGAAAGCTCCTGGGTTTCATTGTCTCCAGTAGAGGTATTGAAGCTAACCCGGCCAAAATCCGAGCTTTGTCACAGTTGGCTACCCCAACCGACCTCAAACAAATCCAAAAGTTAACAGGATGAGTGGCGGCTCTAAGCCGTTTTATCTCCCGCTTAGGAGAAAAGGCTTTACCCCTTTATCGCCTCCTTCAGCGCACCGAACACTTTGAGTGGACGGACACTGCCACAGCCAGATTGGAAGAAATAAAGGCCATTTTGGCAACCAACCCAATCCTGGCCACGCCAAATATCGGTGAACCAATGATGTTGTACATTGCGGCAACCCATCAAGTTGTAAGCGCAGTGCTCCTCGTCGAACGAGAAGCTGGCGGACATAAATTCCCTCTTCAAAAGCCGGTATACTATGTATCAACTGTCCTCACTCCATGCAAATCACGGTACCCACATTATCAGAAGATAGCCTACGCGGTATTCATGGCATCCCGGAAGCTGCGACACTACTGTCAAGAGTGTTCGATTACAGTAGCCTCGGAAGTGCCACTTAATGATATTATAAACAACCGCGACGCTACGGGCCGGATTGCCAAATGGGCTATTGAGCTCCTCCCATTCAACATGGGCATTCAACGCCCGGAGGTGCACGGGGATTCAAACCTTGCAATATCTCAAATAAATGGAGACTTTGACGCCAAGGATCCAAAAATGATGGCCTACCGAAACGCCGTCCTAAAAATGTCAGCTCGGTTCAAGGGACTCGAATTTCACCATGTGGCTCGGGAAAACAATCAAGCGGCGGATATCCTCGCCCGCATCGGTGCAAAATGCGATGCGGCCCCCCCAATATATTTCTGGAAAGGTTGTTCAAGCCATCCGTAGTATGGGAAGGGGACACCGGTAACAATAGTCCGGACCCGACCAAAATGCCCGATACCGAATACTCTGACACAATCGGAGGCTCCTCCAACGAAATAACACCTTCAGCCCACGTAATAATGGCCATTATCGCCCCGTGGACAGAACCATTCCTGGCCTACCTAACTAGGCAGGAACTTCCAGAGGACCAAAATGAGGCACGTTGCATAGTGCGGCGATCTAAGGCCTACAGGGTCCACGAGGGAGAATTGTATAAAAAAAGCACTATCGGAGTCCTTCAAAGGTGCATCTCTGAAGAGGAAGGGCGGAACCTTTTGGCAGAAATCCATGCCGGACTCGGCGGTCAACATGCCGCAGCCCAGGCTCTTGTAAGCAAGGCCTTCCGTACAGGATTCTATTGGCCAATGGCCCGGGCAGATGCACAGGACTTGGTCCAACGTTGCGCCGGTTGCCAGCTCTTTGCAAATCGAAGCCCATGCCACCCACCGCCCTCCAAACAATCCCCATTACGTGTCCCTTTGCGGTCTGGGGGCTTGACATGGTTGGACCCCTTAAAGGGGGAACCCACAAGAAAAAATACTTACTGGTCATGGTGGATAAATTCACCAAATGGATAGAGGCCAAACCTGTTAAAACAGCCGAATCCAGACCAGTGATAGACTTCATATCTGGGGTCGTACACCGTTATGGCGTCCCCCACAGCATCATCACTGACAACGGCACAAACTTCACAGCCGATGAGGTAAAACTCTGGTGCAGCAAAATGGGCATCAAGCTCGATTATGCTTCAGTCTATCACCCACAAACCAACGGTCAAGTCGAGCGAGCAAACGGTCTTATAATGAGCGGCATTAAACCCAGATTAGTGCGTTCCTTAACGGAGTCTAACACGCACCGGGTAGAGGAGCTCGACTCCGTACTCTGGGGGTTGCGGACCACGACGAATCGTATTACTGGATATACACCCTTCTTTATGGTGTATGGCGCAGAGGCAGTCTTGCCCTGTGACATAATTCATGACTCACCTCGAGTGCGCATGTATGAAGAAAGAGAAGCCGAGCTCGATTGGTAGGACAGTCCGGACACCATGGAGTAGGAGCGCGACGTAGCCAAAGCCCGTTCCGCATTTTATCAGCAACATGCTCGTAGATACCAAAGCAGAGAAGTACGGGCCAAAACTTATAACGTTGGCGAACTAGTTCTACGCCTGCCGGATAAGAAAAAGAACAAGCTCGAGCCCAAATGGGAAGGTCCCTTCATTATTGACCAAGTTCTGACTGGTGGAGCGTACTGACTACGGGATGCATCGACTAGTCGACTCGAGCCGAACCCATAGAATGCGGCCAGGCTCCGAAGATTCTACGCCTAGCACCGGACTCTATGTTCGTCCCCTCCCTTTGTCCATTTTTGCATATACATTATCTGTCTTGTTTTTCTTTCTTCCTTTCTTTTATTCTTTCTCTAGGCCTTCAAGGGCCAACTTGTGCCTCGCTTTCACATTATAGATGCGCTAGCCGCGCTCATCATACCTGGGGGCTTCTTTCACAGAAGCTTAATTATTTATCTGGGCCTCAGGCCCCGCACAGTGTCATGCTTCCGCATGTACCTTTTTTCGCCATTACATGCATCGATATGACTTAAGTTTTGGCTAAGCTGGGTTGCCTGGCTCTTGTATTTATGCCCTACGTTCCCGTTAATTCGGCTAGGGCATAAGGGGAGCACCTCTGCGATTGTTACTGCCGGGTCAGCCGGATGTGTACCTCAGACTGGGTGAAGCCGAAAGCTAGCGTTCTTAAGGGAATATTCGGTCGGTGAACAAAAGATGATTTTTATTTATTGTCCATATCTGCCCCCAGATGTTTTTCCTGCGTTTCCTATCGCAGTCCGGACATGCACTTTAGGGCATGCTTACCCAGGGAAAGGAACCCTTAACGGAACTATTCTCCCTGGAAGATGTTTCTTACTACCTATGTAATATAACATAACTAGTTGGGCACTTGTCTGTTCAAGCACTAATGACCCCTACGCCTGGTCTCCACGCATACCCCGGTTCTTATATAACTGAGCGGGTATTCGGATACACTCCGGACTATCGGGTCCCGAGGTTGAAGCGAAAAGGTCCGCCAAGACAAATGATCTACAATCCGGCTAGAAGGCATTATACATGTCACTTTAATTACATAGTCATGCAGACTGACTAAATTCTTCTTCTATACCATCCAACAGGCGGTCTAGCTTACAATCTTGTTGGGAATACTTTGCGGCTAATTCTACTTGCCCATAAACTAAGCTAACGGGGATCTCATTTCCGTCGGGCCCCACAGGTCCGACCTCGGCCATGTGATTTGGGTCTGCCTTGGTATACCGCGTCTTCACCATGGCCTAGGCTTCTCTGGCACCCTGTCGGCAGGCTGATATCTTCCATAATCGGAAGCGCCGCCGTGCTCCCTTGAGCTTCTCCGCAAGCTCTGCAACGCCCTCTGGCAGGGAGACGGACGGCCACAAGGCCTGGGCAACACCCTGCATCACCTGCCGAACTTGTTCGTGCAGATGTGACAGCTCGGATAGAAGATCACCCGCAGACCCGGGGCATTTCCTCCGCGGGACGACCCGTCAGCATACCTACAGACATAACGCTATTAGTCGGCTTCTTCGCCGAACTCCTTTAAAAGGATTCGTTCAAGCACTTACTGAAAATGCCGCGCCGAAGCCGCTTATTCTCCTTCTCGGAGTCTGCAAGCTGGCCCCGAACGTATTTTAGTTCCACGCTCAGCTTAATATTGGCGTCTTGGAGATTGTTTTTCTCCCGCCTAACCTCAGTCAGCACGCGTTTGCCAGCCTCTAGCTGTCGCATAACATGCTGGTCCTCCAGATTTTCTCCGGATTCATCTGCAACATCTGTTGTTAGATCTGCAGCCATGCCGCACATTATATGGCAACCATGATCCTTTAAAGTAAATGTTACCAGCAGGCGACTTTTTCGGTTCCTGCAATGCGGCCACAGCAGCCCGTAGTCGGGTCTTGCATTCCTCTAGCTCATGTGACAGCCTAGTATTCTTCTTTGTAAGAACCTGCACAATAAGGATGATCCTTAAATCAGTTCTGCTAACTGTTTCAAGTCTCAGGGGCTACTGATACATATAAATCGTCAGATTTACTTACCCGTACATCCTTTACATACTGATCCGTGGCTCTGGCTAGACCATCTTGAGCAGCTCAGAGGTACGCCTCTCCAGAATTGAAGGCATCAAATGCCTCTGGTGAGAAACAAGCGTCACGGAGTACGGCCCGGTGGCGCCTATGATTCATGGCGCTTTCCACCTCTGAGTTTGTAGCGGATAATCTATCTGCGTCCTCTATAGGAGGATTATCTGGCGCCCGCCCCATATCGGCTTCCGCCTCTATGTCCGGTCCTGGCGCCCGACTGGTGGAAGCGTGATTAGTAACATTGCCGGACATATTCCGGCGAGCGTTTTTTCTGTTAAAGAAACACGGGCGTCATTATTTTTCGAGAAAGACGACAACCACGGAGCGGGGTTTGTTATACCTTTGCGCCGGCGTCTCCATCCTGACCGCCTTCCTTTTTGGCCCACCCGGCCTCGGTGCCTCCTATTGGCGTGTTGCTGCGGGTTCGGCAAGGCGTCCCGAATGCCTTCCCTGTAAAAATGCCATGTGTATATGGTGGGTGAAGTGTCTAAAAGGGGATCCTAGTTTTGGAGTTGGGATTTTTGGTTTTTCTTACGTGCGATGTAGGGAGCAGTCCGGGATAGTCGGCCGTAATGGCCACCATGGCATCGTCGCAGCTTAACTGATAGAACTGCCGGTCTATCAGCTCCACGAATATAACCGGATCTTCTTCAAGTCCGGAGTCGAGGGCCCGGTCAGGGTCCTCTGGTTGTGGAGAAGGGCTGCTGGCCTCCTTTATGGCTTTTCGCAGTTCCTGCCGCAAAATGGCAAGGTGAATACTTATGACAAAGAATGCGGGAAAAATGGGAGCAGGGAGATATAACTTACCCAGCTTGGAGGATTGTACATGGAGAATCCATCCCGTGGCTTGATGCGGGTGAACTCCTCTTCCTCACCCTTGAACAATTCGGACAGAATCTTCGCTAAAGCGGCAGCATTGTCCGGACCCTTACGCCCGCAGCGGGTGGCGTCATCTGCCCCATTATAACACCACAAGGGGTGCCCACGATATTTAAGTGGTTGCACTCCCCGCATTATGCAAATCGACATAACTTCAATTACTATCAATCCTGATCGAGCCAGTGCTTTAATTCGGTTCATGAGATAGAGGACTTCTCCATTGTCTTCCACCTAGGGGCTCCGTGGGCGCCAACTTCGGTGTTTCTTCAGAGGAGCATTGTTGAACTCAGGAAGACCCCGCCGAACAGGGTCCGGAAGGGGAACGTCCTCCATATAAAACCATTCTGAAGGCCAGTCTTCGGGTGACTTCTTCGGAGTACCAGACAGGTATCCGGTATCGGTGATGCGCCATATTTCAGCTCCGCCCACTTGATAAAGTGACCCCCTCTATGTGTGAGGGACGAGGCAAAATAGCCTTTTCCACAGCTCAAAGTGAGCCTCGCAGCCCAGGAACAACTCGCAGAGAGCTATATAGACGGCGATATGTAGGATGGAGGCGGGGGTGAAATTGTGTAATTGGAGGCCGTAGAACTCCAGGAGCCCGTGGAGGAACGGATGAATTGGAAATCCGAGTCCCCTTAATAGATAGGGAACAAGGTAGACCCGTTCCCCCATAGAGGGACAGGGAAAGCTCTCCGCTTGCTCCCCGCCATTATAGGTGGCAAGCCCGGCTCGAACGGGCACCATGTACGCCGGAGGGAGAAATCCCTTAGTCTGCAGTTCGACTAAACGACTGTGTGGGACTGAACACCTCTCCCAATCACCGGGCTTAGGGCTTCAGGGGCGGGAGGAGGAGCTGTGGAGGTCGGCCATGCTGGAATGGATCTTTCCGGAATGCGCTCTGATGGACTCTCGCTCGGGGAGGATGGTATGGATCGGATCTAAGGATCCCCATCCCTTTAATAGACAATTTATTTATTTGGCTCGGGGGGCGAATGTAAAAACGCCCTGGCGTCTCGTATTCATTCGACGCATGGGAGATAGCCCTTATTGGGCACAGAAGCCAAGAGGTCCAAACATTCATGGGACCGGACACTGCTTTACCAACGTTCGGAAGATGGAGAAGAACCCGCCTTGCAATGCCGAAGACAATACTGCGTGTCGGACTCATCGTCATTGAAGCCTGGTTCGGGGGCTACTGAGGGAGTCCTGGATTAGGGGGTATCCGGACAACCGGATTATATCCTTTGGTCGGACTGTTGGACTATGAAGATACAAGATTTAAGACTTCGTCTCATGTCCGGATGGGACTCTACTTGGCGTGGAAGGCAAGCTAGGCAATACAGATATGTATATCTCCTCCTTTGTAACCGACCTTGTGTAACCCTAGCCCCCTCCGGTGTCTATATAAACCGGAGGGTTTTAGTCCGTAGGACAACATACAATCATACCATAGCCTAGCTTCTAGGGTTTAGCCTCTCCGATCTCGTGGTAGATCTACTCTTGTACTACCCATATCATCAACATTAATCAAACAGGACGTAGGGTTTTACCTCCATCAAGAGGGCCCGAACCTGGGTAAAACATCGTGTCCCCTGCCTCCTGTTACCATTCGCCTTAGACGCACAGTTCGGGACCCCCTACCCGAGATCCGCCGGTTTTGACACCGACACAGCACGAAGCAGGACTCCCTGGTCGATCTCGCCTCAGCCATCATCGACCCCTACTATGAAAAGATGAAGCAGGATGCCCAGAGAACAAGTCCTGTATCCTGCCACAAGGCCTGGATGCGGCAACTGGATGAACCTCACCTTAGGTTCGTGGCCAAGAGCGTGTACACATGCTACGATATGCACAGGCGGATCGTTGACATGAGGAAGTGCCTCGTTACCCGAATCGACGTGCCCGGATCGAGGCACAAGAAGAGCAAGCGTCACAACAAGTAGATGATGATTAGATGATCGTTTATGCTAGTTAATCATGCATCTAATATATAGTTTACTTTATTGGTGTGTGTGGAAATGTCATGTGTGTAGTAGCCACCTATGTAATTATGCATGTAATAGTTTACTTTGGTGTGTGCAAATGCCATGGTTGTAGTAGCTACCTATGTAAGTGGATGTTTAATTTGGTTATGCAAGCATGTCCTTATAAGTGTGTGTGTGTATATATATATATGTTGTTGTTCTGTATGCAATCCCATCGCACAACACACATGTCTTATTAGCAGCAACCATTTGTGTTCTTATCGGTCTTCAGACACATTTCTGATTACAGACCTGTTTGCCGCGTATCACACACATCTTGTTAAGTTGAACCGTTTCTGTTCTCTTGTGTCAACGCAAACAGTTCATTCGAGTGAACCGCATGCCGTATATCACACACACCTTTGATCTGGCTAACCATTTTTTGTGTTGCCTAATCACAAACAGTTCATCTGAGTGAACCATATGCTGTGTATCGCACACGCCTTCATCTGGCTGCATGTTTCTTTTGTTCCTCCTCATCGCAAACAGTTCATTGAACTGGACAGTATGCCCTTCATCACACACGCAACTTAAACCTGAACCGTGTTTGATGCATCCGTCATCGCAAACGTTTTACACATTCCTGACGGTTTTCATACAGCATCGTTTGTGATTATGGCATCGCACACAGTTTCTCGAAGGGTCTCTGATCATAGTGTCGCATTAGCAGCATCCTGCAGTAGTGAAAAGTAAATCATCTCTTGCGTCCGTACATCGTCGAATATTATCACGAATACACCTCGAATAGTATCATACATATAACATCACTAATACAACTAAAACCCTAGCAAACGACGGGTATCGACGCGGGCGGTGGACACCCAAAGAGAAGGAACCATCACAGGATCATAGCTCCAGTGAGATCCCTGAAGAACCTGCCAGGTATTGGAGAACCTGCGCTCCAACGCAACCATGTAGCGACGGACGTGCGCGTCCTCCTCGCTAACACGGTGACGTACCACCTCCGTGGGGTCGTCAAGCCTCTGCACCGTCACTGGCCCACACGACCGCCACCAAAGAAGGTTTGGGTCAACGAAGGGCTGGCTCCTCACCAAGCCGCGCCCCCGGTAGGTAGCACCTCCCAGTACCAGCCCAGCGGAGCCCAGTCCCGGACATGGCCCATCCAATTAAGCAGGTGTCTCCGCCGAGTCAATGACGAGGATGCGGGATAGGCATCGTCGACATCGATGCGGGAATAATTGCTTTAACTAAAAAATAACAACAAATGCGACATGTTCAACTAGTTCTATTAATTCAACTAGTTCTTACTAAAAATAAACTTACAATAAATAAAAATAAACTAGTTCTTACTAAAAATAAACTTACAATAAATATAAATAAACTAGTTCTTACTAAAAGTAAACTAGTTCAACTAGTTATATTAATTTTCTTACTAAAAATACACTAGTTCTATTAATTCAACTAATTATTACTAAAAATAAACTAGTTCAACTAGTTCTATTAATTTTCTTACTAATTCTATTAAACACTACTGCCCTAGTTCTTACTAACTAATTAGATGAACCTACCTAGGAACTACTGCCCTAATTTGTGATGCCCCAAGACCGACGCTCCAGAAGACTCCCATATATTTCATGATCACTGTGTGTTTCATTTTGCTTGCTCCATTTATTTTGTATCGCATCATGTCATCATGCCATCATGTCATTTCATTTTTTAAACTCAACTAAATTAATTGATAGATTTTTGATCTATTTAAATCGAGGGAATTCACATGGTGACTCCTCTTTATAACATATCCTCCCAATATTAGGGAGCTATATCAAATATTCCATTGATTTGGAATTAACTATAACTAACATGCAAAAATAACCCCATGCCTTTTCTGCTTCGAGTTGATCCCCAAACCTTGCCGACAATTCCTTCTCCATTTATTGAGGCTCCTCCGAAAGTCTCAACATTTTTGGACACTTCTCAAACCCGTCCTAGTTCAAACCATTTGGATTAAATTCAAAGGAATTTGAATTTAATCTTTCATTCATGCCCACTCCTATTTTTCTTAGATCAAGCTCTTTTTTGTGAGTCCAATAAAATAAATCCCACGCTCAAATTATTTTCCCTAACTTTCTATTTCCTTTTCTTCTCGCTAATACATTTCTGCTAAAGAATAAAAGGGAGGGGGAGAGAGCTTGCGCCCGCCAGCCTCCTGGGCCTCCCAACCTCCCACGCCGGCCCACCTAGGACACCCGCACCCAGGCCGGACAAACCACCCCCTCCTAACCCTAGGTACTGACCCCCTCCTCTCGTTCTCTCCCTCTGCCCGCCGCCTTCTGCTCGATACCCATCTCCCTGCGCTCGATCCCCTCTCCCTCTCCCTCGGCTACTCGTCTCCCTCTCCTCCCTCGCGCCACCACCATGTTGAGGAGAGGAGCTCCAGCGCCCGATCCATGGCCTCTCCCTTCTTTCCCATCGCCTGCCTCTCTTCCGGCAGCGCCGCCACGCCTGCACCCATCGTCACCGCCCCAAGTCACTCCCTCGCCATCCCTCATCGTCCCAACCAGCAGCAGGTCGTCGGAGACCTCGTCGTCCTACCTCCTCGTTTGCCATGGCCGCCGTCTGTTTGTCGCCTCCGCCGCGGGAGCCTCGTGCCCAACCCTTCGTCGAGGCCATGGCTGCCCGTGGCCCCACCTTCTACATTGACCACCATCGTCGTGGCCGCCCCGTGCTTCTCCACCGACCGACATTGCCACCAGTGTGCTCCGCCAGGATCCGGTGGATCTCGGCTTCCCCTGCGGCTCTGCCGCCCCGCCATGTTCCCAGAGCCGTGGCGTACTGCTTGCGTCAAGCCGCTGCATCCGCCGCTACAGTCCCACTTCGCCCGTTAACTGATTCAACCCTTCGTCTGGGCCCCGCATCGCCTCTGCCAGCCCCGTGCTGCTGCTTGCATCCGCCAAGCTCCTCTGTCCCGATTCGTCGCCTCCGCCTACATGCACCTGTGATGCTTGTTGCTGTTTGAACCAAAGTCCGCCAAGTTCGACTACGTTTTGCTGCCCCGATCGAGACCGCCAAGTACCACGACGAACCGTGAAGTCCCACAAGATATCTAGTACCGCGACGACCCCGGACACTAGATTTTTCAAGTTCCTCCTCGACTTGAGTATGACTAGGTGGTTGCACCAAGTACCCTCGGATATGCCAAGTTCAACTACCGTCACAAGAACGAGACGGCGGGAGTCCGAAGACCCCAAGTACCACGACAATTGACGCATAGTACCACTACCTGATACGTCTCTATCGTATCTACTTTTCCAAACACTTTTGCCCTTGGTTTGGACTCTGTCTTGTATGATTTGAATGGAACTAACCCGGACTGACGCTGTTTTCAGCAGAATTACCATGATGTTGTTTTATGTGCAGAAAACAAATATTCTCGGAATGACCTGAAACTCCACGGGAGGTCTTAGAAAAAATAATAATAAATCCTCGCCAAATATGAAGACCAGGGGGCCCACACCCTTTCCACGAGGGTGGGGGCGCCCCCCTAGGGCGCGCCCCCCTACCTCGTGGGCCCCCTGGATGCCCTCCGACGCCAACTCCAACTCTATATATTTGCTTTCGGAGAGAGAAAAAATCAGAGAGAAGAAATCATCACGTTTTACGATATGGAGCCGCCGCCAAGCCCTAAAACCTCTCGGGAGGGCTGATCTGGAGTCCGTTCGAGGCTCCGGAGAGGGGGATTCATCGCCGTCGTCATCATCAACCATCCTCCATCACCAACTTCATGATGCTCACTGCCGTGCGTGAGTAATTCCATCGTAGGCTTGCTGGACAGTGATGGGTTGGATGAGATTTATCATGTAATCGAGTTAGTTTTGTTAGGGTTTGATCCCTAGTATCCATTATGTTCTAAGATTGATGTTGCTATGACTTTGCTATGCTTAATGCTTGTCACTAGGGCCCGAGTGCCATGATTTCAGATCTGAACCTATTATGTTTTCATCAATATATGAGAGTTCTAGATCCTATCTTGCAAGTCTATAGTCACCTATTATGTGTTATGATCCGTTAGCCCCGAAGTGACAATAATCGGGATACTTACCGGTGATGACCATAGTTTGAGGAGTTCATGTATTCACTATGTGCTAATGCTTTGTTCCAGTTCTCTATTAAAAGGAGGCCTTAATATCCCTTAGTTTCCAATAGGACCCCGCTGCCACGGGAGGGTAGGACAAAAGATGTCATGCAAGTTCTTTTCCATAAGCACGTATGACTATATACGGAATACATGCCTACATTACATTGACGAACTCGAGCTAGTTCTGTGTCACCCTATGTTATGACTGTTACATGATGAATCGCATCCGGCATAATTATCCATCACTGATCCGGTGCCTACGAGTTTTCCATATACTGGTTCTCGCTTATTTACTTTCCGTTGCTACTGTTACAATCACTACAAAATACCAAAAACATTACTTTTGCTGTCTTTACTTTTGTTGCCGCTACCACCACTATCATATTACTTTGCTACTAAACACTTTGCTGTAGATACTAAGTTTCCAGGTGTGGTTGAATTGACAACTCAGCTGCTAATACTTGAGAATATTCTTTGGCTCCCCTTGTGTCGAATCAATAAATTTGGGTTGAATACTCTACCCTCGAAAGTTGTTGCGATCCCCTATACTTGTGGGTTATCAAGACCTTTTTCTGGCGCCGTTGCCAGGGAGCATAGCTCTATTCTTTGAGTCACTTGGGATTTATATCTACTGGACACTATGAAGAACTTGAGAGATCCAAAAACCAAGATCTATCCCTCAACTACGAGGGGAGGTAAGGAACTGCCATCTAGCTGTGCACTTGATTCACCGTCTGTTATGAGTAAGTTTGCGACGCCTACACCTGCTTATGCTATTCGTTCTGATATGTCGCATGTTATTTATGATGCCACTTCTACTATGCATGATACTTATGATGAAACTGCTTCTATGTCTGATACTACTGTGCCCCTTAGTGAATTTCTTGATGAACAAATTGCTAGGGCTAAAGAAAAAGAAATTATTGAATCTGAATACGATGATGATAGTGATGATGAAAACATGCCTGTTATTCCTAAAGGTTATCTTTTTGATAAGGAATCTTCTACTGCTATTTTCACTTGCAAGGATAGATATGAGCTTAAGAGGTTATTAATTAAATGGAACAAAGAATCACTTAGAGATAGAATGAGACCTGACCCTGCTTTTGCTACTTCACCTATATGTGTTCCTGATAAAGATTATGAATTCTCTGTTGATCCTGATATAATTACTTTGGTTGAATCTGATCCGTTTTATGGCTATGAATCTGAAACTGTTGTGGCACATCTTACTAAGTTAAATGATATAGCTGCCCTGTTCACTAATAATGAGAGATCAAGTTACCTCTATTTACTCAAAATATTTCTGTTCTCATTAAAGGGTGATGCTAAGATATGGTTTAATTCTCTCGATCCTGGTTGTGTGCGTAGTCCCCAGGATATGATTTATTACTTCTCTGCTAAATATTTCCCTGCTCATAAGAAACAAGCTGCTTTGAGGGAAATATACAACTTTGTGCAAATTAAAGAAGCGAGTCTCCCACAAGCTTGGGGGAGGCTTCTCAAGTTACTTAATGCTTTGCCTGATCATCCTCTTAAGAAACCTGAAATACTTGATATCTTTTATAATGGACTATCCGATGCTTCCAGAGATTACCTGGATAGTTGTGCTGGTTCTCTTTTCAGGGAAAGAACGCCGGATGAAGCTGAAATTCTATTGAATAATATGTTGACAAATGAAAATAATTGGGCACCTCCTGAGCCAACTCCTGCTCCAATTACTGAGCCTATTCCTAAACCAACTCCGAAGAAGAGAGGTATTCTATTTCTCAGTCCCGAAGATATGCAAGAGGCAAAGAAATCTATGAAAGAGAAAGGTATTAAAGCTGAAGACGTTAAGAATTTACCTCCTATTAAAGAAATACATGGTCTTAATTCACCACCTGTTAAAGAAACTTATGATCTCAATTATTTATTTGTTGAAGAACCTCCTGATCCCGATATCCCGGCACAGGTAGTAAAGGTAAATTCTCTCTATAGATATGATAAAACTGAAGTCCCTCCTACTAAAATTGCTAGTCCGTGCTTGGATGAGTTTCATAACTTTATGTTTAAGAAAGACGACTTCAATGCTTATTTTGGTAGACAATTAAAAGAAAATTCTTATATTATTAGACGCTTGGGTGATTATATGGCTGATATTAAAGGTGAACTTAAACTTGCTAGCGAACATGCTTCTATGGTTACCACTCAAGTAGAACAAGTACTTAAAGCTCAAAAAGAAGTTCTTGATGAAATGAATAGTAAGAAAATGATTATGATGTTAGAGTGGCTACTAGAACTGGTAGAATGACTCAGGAACCTTTGTATCCTGAAGGCCACCCTAAGAGAATCAAGCAAGATTCTCAGAGAAATAATATTGATGTTCCTAGTTCTTCTAAAAAGAAGAAAAAGAAAAATGATAGAACTGTGCAAACTTCTAGTGAACCTATTGCTGAACCACCTGATAATCCAAATGATATTTCTATGTCTGATGCTGAAACACAATCTGGTAATGAACATGAACCTAGTAAAAATATTAATGATGATGTTCATGATGATGCTCAACCTAGTAATGACAATGATGTAGAAATTGAACCTGCTGTTGATCTTGATAACCCACAATCAAAGAATCAACGTTATGATAAAAGAGACTTTGTTGCTAGGAAACATGGTAAATAAAGGGAACCTTGGGTTCAGAAACCCATGCCTTTTCCTCTGAAACCATCCAAGAAAAAGGATGATGAGGATTTTGAGCGCTTTGCTGAAATGATTAGGCCTATCTTTTTGCGTATGAGATTAACTGATGTGCTCAAAACAAATCCTTATGCTAAATGTATGAAAGATATCATTACTAATAAAGGAAAGATACCGGAAGCTAAAATTTCCACCATGCTTGCTAATTATACTTTTAAGGGTGGAATACCAAAGAAACTTGGAGACCCCGGAGTACCTACTATACCTTGCTCCATTAAAAGAAATTATATTAAAACTGCTTTATGTGATCTTGGAGCCGGTGTTAGTGTTATGCCTCTCTCTTTATATCATAGACTTGACTTGAATAAGTTGACACCTACTGAAATATCTTTGCAAATGGCTGATAAATCAACTGCTATACCTGTCGGTATTTGTGAGGATGTGCCTGTTGTGGTTGCAAACGTTACTATTTTAACCGACTTTGTTATACTTGATATTCCCGAGGATGATAGTATGTCTATTATTCTTGGAAGATCTTTTCTTAATACTGCAGGGGCTGTTATTGATTGCAACAAAGGCAATGTCACTTTTCATGTTAATGGTAATGAGCATACGGTAAACTTTCCGAGGAAACAACCTCAAGTTCATAGTATCAACTCTATTGGAAAAATTCCATCGATTATATTTGGAGGTTTTGAATTTCCTCTTCCTACTGTCAAGAAGAAATATGATATACTTGTTATAGGGGATGTGCATATCCCCGTTGAGGTAACTTAGTGTTATTCGAAATTTCTCCGGTTTCATGATTATCGGAATGAGTTTGTTAACAAGACTTGATCAACCTTGTTAGTGGATTCTTTTTGATAAGCATGAGATGGATGAAACTAGAAGCACAAACTTCTGTACCCTCTTTATATTTTCTGTTATTTATATTAAATAAAGTAAAAATAGTATTTTTCTGTCTATTATCTGATTATCCGTGCAATATAAAAATATCCCAAAAATAAAAGTCCTTAGAATGACACGCCAATTTAATATGATTTTTTCGGGAATATTTGAGGATTTATTGTGCAAAAATCACCGCGGGAGGAACTGCCACCTGGCCACGAGGGTGGTGGGCGCCCCCCCCCCCTATAGGGCGCGCCCCCTGCCTCGTGGGCCCATGGTGGCCCTCCTCCACTTATCCCAGCACCCATCTTCTTCCTCTATCTCACACAAACCCGAAAAACCAACTCGAGCACGAGTTCCAGCCACTTTTGCTGTGATTTTCGATCTCCTTGCTCAAAGCACCTCTCGCAAAACTGCTTGGGGAGATTGTTCCTTGGTATGTGGCCCCTCCATTGGTCCAATTAGTTTTTGTTCTAGTGCTTTATTCTTTGCAAATTTGTGCTGCATAGGTGACCATGTTCTTGAGCCTGCATGTCAAATTTATATGGTTCCAAGTAGTTCTAATGCTTGATATAGGCTCTAGGCACTCGTAGGAGTAGTTACTATCAATATAATTGAGTTTGGTTACTTTTATTTTGAAGTTACTAAAAATTTCAGAATTTTTCAAAGAAGGACAATATGTTTAGGAAGATGTTCCAAGGTGGTTCCTCTAAGAAGCAAGGACCCAGGATTGCTATGAGCGATGCTGACGAGGATCCACCAAGAGACGCTCCAGTATGGCCTTGCGAATGGCCGTCGGAAAATTTTATGGACCGTGCGGGAATTAAAGAAGAATTCAAATCATATTTGCGCAAGGCCGGTCTTAAGGATTTTGAGGCTAACAAATGCCCCCAGTATCATGATCTCGCAAGTTCATTTGTGAGGAGGTTTGAGTATTCATCTTCGCGTAATTCTCCTTCAGTCATGTTTGATCTTTATGACAAATCTTATACCATGGACCTAGAGGATTTCACTCTTGCATGCAAACTTCCATCATGGGGCAGTATTAGGGATCCCCCTAAATCTGAATTTAGAAACTTTCTTGCCAGTATAACTGTTGGGGAATCTAGAGATATAACGCAGGCTACCATAGGGAGCATTCACTTTCCTGTTATACATTATTTTGCTCTTTTCATCAGCAGATGCATAAATGCTAAGGATGAAGCATGTCACATGTGTGTCCCTGATCTTAGCATTCTTAGGAGTGCTATGTTAGGAGACCAATCTTATCATATGGGAGCCACTGTAGCTCGTAGGTTGCACCATAATAGACATAATGGAGATTTCTTTGGAGGAATTTATGCAACCCGCTTAGCTCATTTTCTTGAAATAGACAATCGTGAGGGTGATATGGAGTTGCCTCCTGCATATTTAGATTATAACTCTATGGCTTCACACCAGTTTGTTGAGAGGACTGAATCACCTCTCTTATATCGGTTAATTTTTTTATAAACGATGTGTTTTCTGTATTACTCTCCCTGCTCCTGCCTTCTTTGATTCATAGGCAAAAGGAAGATATGTTATTACCAGAGAGGAGGCAGAAGAGTATGAGAGGAGAGCGGAGGCAGCTTGACTCCACGCTGCAGCTCAGCAGGCGATAACTGTTGCACATCAGTATGATCCCAACTATTCTTCTTCATCACAGTATGACCCCAACAACTATTATTATGGATATCCGCCAGGCCAGCCGTGGCCATAGACCAACTTAGGCCAAAAGCCTAAGCTTGGGGGAGTACGTATTTCTCACCGACATTACATTTATGTTCACACACACTCATTGCTAGATGTCGGTGCTCATACTTTTTCATTGTAATATCCATGCTAGTTTAGTTTCCTTTTCCTGCTTTCTTCTTATGTGTTTGTTAAACCTTAAGAAAAACAAAAAAATTAGTAGTAGTTTATTTTTCTGCTATAGTAATAACTAAAAAGAAAACCCAAAAATATTTCCCGTTCTTCTTTTGCTTGTTGGGAGCTTTCCTGTGTAAATAGTCTTATTTCTTTTCTTTTCTTTGGGGGTCAGTAGGAGAAGACCATAATTAAATTGTTGAAGTGGCTCTTATATGCATTATTGTTGGATTAACCAAAGAGCCCATATTGCCTTGTCTTCTCCTGTTTATTGAATGCTCGCAGATTCCAGCTTAGTCCAATGCACATGCACTCTTATTATTATTCACACCGTTTGGTCGTGCAAGTGAAAGGCAATTATGATGATATATGATGGACTGACTGAGAGGAGAAAAGCTGGTATGAACTCGACCTCTTCTGTTTTTGTAAATATGATGAGTCCCGCATTCTTGATTCAGCTTATTATGAATAAACATGTTTGCAATGACAATTAGAGATCGTAGTTGCTTGTGCCATGCTTGATTAGCTATGAGTTATAATGATTTACCTTGTATGCCAACATGCTATTGAGATGATTATGATGTGGTATGATGGGGTGGTATCCTCCTTTGATGATTTAAGTGACTTGACTTGGCACATGTTCACGCATGTAGTTGAAACAAATCAACATAGCCTTCACGATATTTATGTTCATGGTAGATTATATCCTACTCATGCTTGCATCCAATGTTTATTAATTTTAATGCATGTACATGGCTGTTGTCGCTCTCTAGTTGGTCGCTTCCCAGTCTTTTGCTAGCCCTCGCTTGTACTAAGCGGGAATACTGCTTGTGCATCCAAATCCTTAACCCCCAAAGTTATTCCAGATGAGTCCACTATACCTTCCTATATGCGGTATCTACCTGCCGTTCCAAGTAAATTTGTATGTGCCAAACTCTAAACCTTCAAATATTCATTCTGTTTTGTATGCTCGAATAGCTCATGTATCAACAAAGGTTGTCCTTATCTTCCGTGTTAGGCGGGTTATTCTCAAGAGGAGTGGACTCCGCTCCTCACTCACGAGAAAATGGCTGGTCACCGGGATGCCCAGTCCCATGCTTTATGCAAACTAAATCAAAATTGATTGCAAAAAAAACTCCCCCTAGGACCTGATGTATGTTGGTTGCACTCGTTGTTTCGAGCAAGCCATGGATTGATGCTTGTTGGTGGAGGGGGAGTATAAACTTTACCATTCTGTTTGGGAACCGCCTATAATGTGTTTAGCATGGAAGATATCGCCATCTCTTAGTTGTTATGTTGACAATGAAATTATGCCGCTCAAAATACAATTTATCTCTATTTCAAAACCAAGCTCTGGCACCTCTACAAATCCCTGCTTCCCTCTGCGAAGGGCCTATCCATTTACTTTTATGTTGAGTCATCACCCTCTTATTAAAAAGCACTAGCTGGAGAGCACAGCTGTCATTTGCATTCATCACTATTAATTTATGTTGGGTATGACTATGATTGGATCTCTTTTACCATGAATTACAATGTCTAGTCAGTCATTGATCTTTAAAGGTGCTCTGCATTTATGTTTTGCGGTCTCAGAAAGGGCTAGCGAGATACCATCTTGTTATATCATATTATGATTGTTTTGAGAAAGTGTTGTCATCCGAGATTTATTATTATGACTTGCTAGTTGATTATGCTATTGATATGAGTAATTGTGAGACCTGAGAAATATTGCAAATATGGTTAGTTATGATTTATGCTGAAAACTTGAATGATGGCTTGACATAGTTACAACAACAAGAGCAAATAGAGTTTGTAAAAGTTTTTCTTTCTTTCTTTCAGTTTGTCAACTGAATTGCTTGAGGACAAGCAAGGGTTTAAGCTTGGGGGAGTTGATAAGTCTCCGTCGTATCTACTTTTCCAACCACTTTTACCCTTGTTTTGGACTCTATCTTGTATGATTTGAATGGAACTAACCCGGACTGACGTTGTTTTCAACAGAATTACCATGATGTTGTTTTATGTGCAGAAAACAAATATTCTCGGAATGACCTGAAACTCCACGGGAGGTCTTAGAAAAAATAATAAAAAATCCTCGCCAAATATGAAGACCAGGGGGCCCACACCCTTTCCACGAGGGAGGGGGCGCCCCCCCCCCCCCCCCCCCCCCCCCGCCGCCGCCTAGGGCGCGCCCCCTACCTCGTGGGCCCCCTGGATGCCCTCCGACGCCAACTCCAACTCTATATATTTGCTTTCGGAGAGAAAAAAATCAGAGAGAAGAAATCATCGCGTTTTACGATACGGAGCCGCCGCCAAGCCCTAAAACCTCTCGGGAGGGCTGATCTGGAGTCCGTTCGGGGCTCCGGAGAGGGGGATTCGTCGCCGTAGTCATCATCAACCATCCTCCATCACCAATTTCATGATGCTCACCGCCGTGCATGAGTAATTCCATCGTAGGCTTGCTGGACGGTGATGGGTTGGATGAGATTTATCATGTAATCGAGTTAGTTTTGTTAGGGTTTGATCCCTAGTATCCATTATGTTCTGAGATTGATGTTGCTATGACTTTGCTATGCTTAATGCCTGTCACTAGGGCCCGAGTGCCATGATTTCAGATCTGAACCTATTATGTTTTCATCAATATATGAGAGTTCTAGATCCTATCTTGCAAGTCTATAGTCACCTATTATGTGTTATGATCCGTTAGCCCCAAAGTGACAATAATCGGGATACTTACCGGTGATGACCATAGTTTGAGGAGTTCATGTATTCACTATGTGCTAATGCTTTGTTCCGGTTCTCTATTAAAAGGAGGCCTTAATATCCCTTAGTTTCCAATAGGACCCCGCTGCCACGGGAGGGTAGGACAAAAGATGGCATGCAAGTTCTTTTCCATAAGCACGTATGACTATATACGGAATACATGCCTACATTACATTGACGAGCTGGAGCTAGTTCTGTGTCACCCTATGTTATGACTGTTACATGATGAACCACATCCGGCATAATTATCCATCACTGATCCGGTGCCTACGAGTTTTCCATACACTGGTTCTCGCTTATTTACTCTCCCGTTGCTACTGTTACAATCACTACAAAATACCAAAAACATTACTTTTGCTGTCTTTACTTTTGTTGCCGCTACCACCACTATCATATTACTTTGCTACTAAACACTTTGCTGCAGATACTAAGTTTCCAGGTGTGGTTGAATTGACAACACAACTGCTAATACTTGAGAATATTCTTTGGCTCCCCTTGTGTCGAATCAATAAATTTGGGTTGAATACACTACCCTCTAAAGTTGTTGCGATCCCCTATACTTGTGGGTTATCACTACCCTCGTCGTGTACAACTACAGTCGACCCCAAGTTACTCGGATTCATCAAGTTCCTATCCAAAACGAACATGTACCACTACAACATGTACCACTTCCGTCGCCGGGGACCGATAGCACCACTACTAACCACTGCGCCCGTGTATGACTACTTCCACTACGAACTCGATCTGCTTCGAAACGCACGCTTCGAAGGTATAACGCCGAGACAACCACCTGTGGACCGTATGCATGTGATGTGTGTATGAGATGGTTGCATGTATCTGTTGCTCGCCGCGCACGATGTATCGCTTGCGCATTACCCGTTTCTGAGCCATCGACACGTGGGAACCCGGTAATCGGGAGCACCCGACCATTCATCGCATGACACGCTCCCGTCACACTTTCTTTTGCACCGGCATCTCAATTACCGGAACCGGAATTTTGCCGTGGCATCATTTCTGTTGTCGTTTCCGTGGCACCCCTTTTGTTTCCACCACGTTGACAAATGCTTCATGACATGCTCATGTAACATTTCTATAAAATTGCATAAAACTTGTACATGTCATCCGCATCATGATAATAACATTTAAAATGTTTAGAATTTTTGTTTGCATTAAATTGCTAAATGCATATGGGGATTTTCCGGAATTATTGTTGTTGTTTCCGGCCTCATTTAAAATGCCTAATGTGTAGTTTACTTATGCTTCACCTCTTTCCATGTTAACCAACATTTAATATTGTTGAGTACCTAACCGGGAGTGAACTAAATAATCGAATGTGATGTTTCGTCAACATGCATCTTGTTACATGTTGAGCTCCACTTAACTTGTAGTTTTGTTTGTGCACTTTGCCATGCCATGCATATTTAAACCAGACATGCATCATCCTTGGTTGTGCATCATGCCATGTTTATGCTTGTGTGTTTACCATGTTGCTTGTTCCTTTCTGGTTTGCTTCTCTCGTTAGCTTCAGTTTCGTTCCGGAGTTGTGAGGATTCGTTCGACTGCATCCGTTTGTCTTCTTGATGGACTCGTTCTTCTTCCTTGCAGGATTTCAGGCAAGATGTCCATTACCCTCGATATCACTTCTATCTTTGCTTGCTAGTTGTTCTCTCTATCGCTATGTCGCACTACCTACCACTTTTTTTTATCATGCCTCCCATATTGCCATTTCAAGCCTCTAACCCACCTTCCTAGCAAACCGTTGTTTGGCTAAGTTACTGCTTTTGCTCAGCCCCTCTTATAGCGTTGCTAGTTGTAGGTGCCTTGCAGGTTGTTCCATGTTGGAACATGGATATGTTGGGATATCACAATATCTCTTATTTTAATTAATGCATATATATACTTGGCAAAGGGTGGAAGGCTTGGCTTTTTGCTATGTGTTTTGTTCTACTCTTGCCGCCCTAGTTTCCGTCATACCAGTGTTATGTTCCTTGATTTTGCGTTCCTTAAGCGGTTGGGATTATGGGACCCCTTGACAGTTTGCTTTGAATAAAACTCCTCTAGCAAGGCCCAACCTTTGTTTTAAACCTTTCCCTTGGGAGTTATAAACCCGAGGGTCATCTTTATTTAACCCCCCCCCCCCCGGGCCAGTGCTCCTCTGAGTGTTAGTCTGAACCGAGTAGACTGCGGGGCCACCTCGGGGAAACTTGAGGGTTGGTTTTACTCGTAGGATGTCTCATCCGGTGTGCCCTGAGAACGAGATATGTGCAGCTCCTATTGGGATTTGTCGGCACAGTCGGGCGGTCTTGCTGGTCTTGTTTTACCATTATCGAAATGTCTTGTAACCGGGAATCCGAGACTGATCGGGTCTTTCCGGGAGAAGGAATATCCTTTGTTGATCGTGACACCTTGTGATGGGCTAAATTGGGACACCCCTGTAGGGTATAAACTTTCGAGAGCCATGCCCGCGGTTATGTGGCAGATGGGAATTTGTTAATATCCGGTTGTAGAGAACTTGACACTTGATTTAATTAAAATTAATCAACCGCGTGTGTAGCCGTGATGGTATCTTTTCAGCGGAGTCCGGGAAGTGAACACGGTTTAGGTTATACTTGAACGTAAGTAGTTTCAGGATCACTTCTAGCTTCACGACCGTTGCGTAGCTTCTCATCCTACTCTTATTTGCGTATGTTAGACACCATATTTGCTTAGTGCTTGCCGCAACTCCACCTCATTACCTTATCCTACCCATAAGCTTAAATAATCTTGATCTCGCGGGTTTTGAGATTGCTGAGTCCTCGTGACTCACAGATACTACCAAAACAGTTGCAGGTGCCGATGATACCAGTGCTGGTGATGCTACCGAACTCAAGTGGGAGTTCGACGAGGACCTTGGTCGTTACTATGTTTCGTTTCCAGTTGGGACGATCGGGGATCTAGCATTTGGGTTATCTTCTTTTCATTTGGTTTTGTCCGTAGTCGGACGATGTGTGTACTTTGGATGATGTATGAATTATATGATCATTGTGTGAAGTGGCGATTGTAAGCCAACTCTATTTATCCCTTTTTTGTTCATTATGTGGGATTGTGTGAAGATGATCCTTCTTGCGACAAAACCACAATGCGGTTATGCCTCTAAGTCGTCCCTCGACACGTGGGAGATATAGCCGCATCGTGGGCGTTACAAGTTGGTAATCAGATTCATCCCCGACTTAGGAGCCCCCTACTTGATCGAATCGGTGACATTGTTGAGTCTAGAACTAAAATGTTTTGAGTCTTAGGATTATATACATATATATATATATATCAAAGAGTAGGATTCTTTTACTCCTCAGTCCCTACGTCGCTCTGGTGAGGTCTCCTGACGTAGATGTTTTGTCTTTCCTCTCCTCATTTTCCCTAAAAAAATTGGGATCACGCGGGTATCTTGGGATCATTCTGATATTCTTGTGACGAGATGTAACATCCCAAATTTTCAATTTGGAATGTTATACACTAGATCATCATTGCATATCATATTTATTGCATTTTGGTTGATCCTAGAAATTTCACGCGACTCAAGGACCCTCGGAGAGAGTTGGGAATTTCGATATTTTCATATTTGAGTTGTCTCAAATTTTGAAAATAGGATCATTTGATTTTATTTATTTTATCTTCAGTTATTTCTATTACAAAAATATGAGAGAGGGAATAAAATGACTTTCCCAAAATAAATAAATATTGAGGATTTAAAAAAAAATCAAATAAGATTTATTTTGGTTTTATTTGCTATTTTATTTGAATTTAGGAAAAATGCGCGTTTTTCAAAATTGCATTTAGGCCCCAAATAAATGTTCATCCTGTGCGGCTTGATTTTTGGAGTCCGTTTAGTAGTCCTTTTGTTTTTTTTCTGAGCGTAACTATTTAAAAAAACGTCTGAACCGACCTACGGGCCGTGCTAGGCCCGGACTCCTCCAGGCCTCAGCCTTTATAAGCCGCCGGCCCACCCCGGGCCGAAACCCTAGCCGCCCGCCTCGAACCCCGCGCCGCCGCCCCGCGCCGCCGACACCGCCCGCCGCCGCCGCCCCGTCGGACCCCGCCGCCGCCGAGGTTGACCCGCCGATGGATTTCCCGGAAAAACCGTTCGGTTTTCGCCGGTTTTCGTTCGGTTTTTTTAGTTTCTGTTTTTTCTTTAGATCGGTCTTTTTCTTTGATTTAGGCTAATTAGCGAGCGTTCGCTCATTCGTTCGTTTTAACGAACGCGTTCTTCGTTTAGATCCAGTTAACGAATGTTCATTCGTTAAACTGTTCATCGTTTTTCTTTTTCTCGGATTAAATCCGCGATTTTCTGATCGCGATTTCTGATTCAATTTTCGTTTTAGTTTAACTTTTCGTTCGTTTATCGGAATCAGGCGATTCAAGCGCCTGGAGTTTCGTCTCGAAACCCTCTTTCTGCTTAGCCAACTTAAACAAGTTTTTGCCACTGTAAAAATTGCCTTAGATCCAGAATAGTAAATGAATCCTGTTTCTTTTGCCGTTTGTCTTCCGTTGCTTCGTTCGATTTGATTCTTTTTGCCAACCGGAGTTCTTAAGTTGAACTTTCTGGTTAGATCTCTTATTTGAGTTTTACCTGTGCATTAGCTGAGTACTTATTGTATGCTTGTTTGTTTGCGATAGAGTACCCGGAGTGCGCCGCTTGCTACTTCGAATCGCTAGGTTTCCCGGATCATCAGCAAGGCAAGTAACACTTTGATCATGTTTTTCCCTCTACCCAGTTTTATTGCATTAGATCAACCCTTACACATTGCATGATTAGGATCTAATTAAATTGTGGGTTTGGGAAGTAGATGAGGTAGTACCTATTACCTGTTATTAACAAACCTTTGGGAGTTACTTCTGTGTTTGCTTATTATGCCATGCTATGCTAGTAGACGTGGATTGGGTGAGTGTATCAATGACAGATGTGAGACTCTTAATTAATGGTTTATCTAAGGTGGCAACTTAAATACACATCTGGGTGGATTGAGGCACCTGGGTATTCCAGCGATTGCCTGTTTTTCTTTATGGACCGCCACCCAGGCTCAAAGGGATCATGAGATTATTCATGCTAGAAACTTCCATGTGTAGCCACAAGCTATTATGGGCTCTAGCATAGTTGACTAAGTTGTGCGAACTCTTACAGTGGTAGACTAGAAGATGTAGGGGATGTAGGTTGGTACGGTCTACCCGTTCATAAGGTGCTAGCGCTTCTGAAAGACTATGTCTCGGTCATCCGTTTCTCAAACACCATGTAGTGCGAGAAATACAACGGAGGAGATCGAGTCTTGTGGGGAAAAGTGTGCAAACCTCTGCAGATTGTATAAACTAATCATGGTTAGCCGTGTCCCCGGTTATGGACATCTTGAGTATCTAGTACCTGGATTATCATGTGAATCTCAACATGTTACTCTAAAATTAATTTGATGGGTTTTGTTAATGATGATGCTTAATTGGGATTGAGAATGCTGTCAACCAATCTCAATGTTTAACAACCACCATGATAGTTAAATAAATTTATTCCTTTGCAGTAGGGAAAAATTGGCTTTACACAAAGCTATAACCATAGAGCTTTCCACCAGCCAAATATGCATATGGTATAGCTATTTCATTCCATTACTCTCTATGTGTTACTTTGCCAGCATATTCCATGTGCTGACCCGTTTCGGGCTGCAACGTTAATGTTGCAGACTTTTCAGACGATGATTAAGGAGTTTTTAGGTCGTGGTTCTATACTCAGTGATGCCGTTGGAGTTGATGGACTCACTTATCTTCCAAGCCTTCCGCTGTTATCGTTATTACATGGCCTTAAGCCATATTTATTGTAATAAGTTTTGTTTTGAGACACTCGATGTAATAAGTGTGTGATTGCTACTCTGTTATAAATCCTTCAAGTATTGTGTGGTGTCAGCATTACTGATCCAGGGATGACACCTGAGCACAGAGATTGGACCATATGAGGTCTGGTCGCTACAAGATGGTATCAGAGCACACGCTGACTGTAGGACATGACCATTAAGCTAAAGACCTAGATCACTATTCACTCTCTTCTCTTTTCTGACTTCTCATCTTCTCTATTCTTTTAGCATGGCGGATGCAAGGAACAAGTTCACTCAACCAAATGAAGATACACCCTTTGGACGTCACTTGAAGGAAGTCACTAGATACCTGAACATAGGAGTACCAAGCTTCACTGGAACCTACAACGCCACTTTACCTGAAGAAGAGCGTAGGATGATTCAAGTTCAGGTTCCAGGAAGAACGTGCATGCCAGTCACTGAGCCCATAAAGTTTTCTTTTGATGCACCAACTTGGAGTCTAGGAAAGAGCATGGCAGCTCACATCGCCATGGGACGTATTGGAGAAGTCTACCGCAATGATCTCAAGGATACTATCTACCAGATTTGTGGGCGCTGAGATGAGCACTGGGAGATGATCAGCACCAGAAGGGATAGATCAGTTGCAGCTTTTATCCAGGAGTTAAACCAGCACATTCGACGTCAGGAGAACCAGATGTGTGCCGACATGATAGACCTGAAGAAGGCAAAGACAAGAATCAAGGAACTGGAGGAAGAACTCAAGGCTACACGTGAAGATTACGAAGAGGAAATCGAAGTATTAGTGGAGAAGAATGATGATCTGATCAAGAAGATCGGAATATTTATGGGAGGCCCTACACCGGTAGAAGAAGACGAAGAACCCAAGGAGATTCGCCCGGAAGACTACATCATCATCGACGACACCGACTCGGATCCAGATGATAGCGATGATGACTATGTTGATGAAGCTGGAGCAGATATCATGGAGTCTGCAACCAAAGAATATTTCTAGTAGACCACCTCATCAGTAGTAGTAGTCCGCCATGTAAATATAGTAGTCCGATCACTTTTGCGATAGTTAGATCGATTGTATGCCCTTGTTTGATTGATTGAATGAAGTGAATTGTTTGTTTTGCCTCATGTGCATATGGGTAGTGTTTCTCTATAGACCCCCTCTATTCTTAAATCTCATCTTTTCTAAACCCTCAGATGCCTCCGAGACGTGACCCCGGATTTACCTTCCCACCGGAGCTCACCTAGTTGATCCATCAGCAGAACACATTGATGCAGTTGCTAGTCCAGAATCAGAATCAGGGGAACAACAACAACAACCCACCACCACCACCACCCGTTGATCACTTAGCCCATTTTCTTAGGCTGAATCCACCGGTGTTTTCCAGTAGCACCGAGCCGATAGAAGCAGATGATTGGCTCCGCAAGACAGCTAGAGAGTTGACCACATCAGGATGTACGGATGCAGAAAAGGTGAAGTTTGCCGCACATCAGCTTGAAGGACCCGCAACATCATGGTGGGAGAATTTCACAGCCACTTTCCCTGTCGACACTGTCACATGGGACCAGTTTCAGCAGGCTTTTCGAACTGCCCATGTTTCAGCAGGAGCTATGGCCATAAAGAAGCGAGAGTTTCACAACTTGCACCAAGGAGGACGGACAGTTGGCCAGTATGTGGAGGACTTTAGCAAATTAGCATGTTATGCCCCAGATGACGTTGCTACGGATGCAGCAAAGCATGAGAAGTTTCTGGAAGGACTGAATGATGAGTTGAGCATGCAGTTGATGGTAGCAACCTTCAACAACTACTAGGAGTTGGTAGATCGTGCTCTTATGATTGAAGGGAAGTAGCAGCAAATTGAGAATCGCAAGAGGAAGTATGGACAAGGAAAGCACAATTCAGGAGCTCAGCAGAAGCCACGTTTTACCCCTAGACCGGGAGGACATTTTCAGCATACCCATGGAGGAGGTAGCTCGCACAACCACAATGGCACCAAGAATGGTAATGGGAATGGAGGAAGCAATGGCCAGAACCGCCCCAACCCATCGACCCCAGCCAAGAGAGACCTGAGCCAAGTCACTTGCTTTAAGTGCCAGAAGACCGGACATTATGCCAATGAATGTCCTGAATCCCAGAATGGAAATGGCAATGGAAGCTCTCGGAAGAGGCCGAACCCTTTCAATAGGGGACAGGTGAACCACGTTAACGTGGAGGAGGTTGAAGAGCAGCCGGATGCAGTAATCGGTAAGTTTTTGGTTAAGTCATTTACTGCACTCGTTCTTTTTGATACTGGTGCATCACATTCATACACATCAAGGGGATTTGTGGATAAGTATAACCTGCCCACCAAAGTTCTTAGAACACCTATGTTAGTAAGCTCACCAGGAGCGGAGTATATGGCTAGCCAAGGATGTTTTCAAGTGCCATTAAGTATAGGTAGGCATGTGTTTCCCTCGGATTTGATAATATTGGAATCACAAGGTTTGGATGTAATTCTGTGTATGGATTGGTTGTCGATGTATGGAGGAAACATCGATTGCGCCAGTAAGTCAATCTTGCTTACCACCCCAGAAGGGAGAAGGATCAAGTATATATCCCGGCATGTGCCAAAGAGGACTCAAGTAAATTGTTTAACAGGAGTTGTGCAGGAGGAAGTACCGGTAGTGAAGGATTTCCCTGATGTATTTCCAGAAGAGTTGCCAGGCATGCCACCGGATAGAGATATTGAGTTTTTGATTGAGCTTTTGCCAGGCACAGGGCCAATATCAAAGAGACCATATAGGATGCCCGCAAACGATTTGGTGGAGATTAAGAAGCAAATTAAGGAGTTACTGGATAAAGGATATGTTCGCCCAAGTTCTTCGCCTTGGGGATCGCCAGTACTTCTAGTGGAGAAGAAGGATGGATCGTTAAGGATGGTTGTTGATTATCGAGGATTGAATGAAGTAACCATCAAGAACAAGTACCCACTACCAATGATTAATGATCTGTTTGATCGATTGCAAGGATCTAAGGTATTTTCCAAGATCGATCTGCGATCAGGATACCATCAGTTGAAGATTCGAGAACAGGATATACCTAAGACGGCTTTTACCACTAGGTATGGGTTGTACGAGTATACCGTTATGTCATTTGGTCTGACTAACGCACCTGCATATTTTATGAACATGATGAACAAAGTGTTTATGGAGTTCTTGGATAAGTTCATCGTAGTGTTCATTGATGATATCCTGGTTTACTCGAAAAATGAAGAGGAGCATAAGGAGCATTTGCATTTGGTACTCGGAAAGCTCAGAGAACATCAATTATATGCCAAGTTTAGCAAATGTGAGTTTTGGTTGAAAGAAGTGGGATTTCTCGGACATGTTATATCCGGAGAAGGTATAGTAGTAGATCCCACTAAAGTTGATACTGTGACCAATTGGAAAACCCCAACAACAGTTGGAGAGATCCGGAGTTTTCTTGGACTCGCAGGATACTACCGGAGGTTTATTGAGAATTTCTCAAAGATTGCGAAACCTATGACGGAGTTGTTGAAGAAGGATACCAAGTTCATATGGACTAAGGAATGTGAGGCTAGTTTTCAGGAGTTGAAGAAACGTTTGGTTACCTCACCAGTGTTGATTTTACCAGACCAGACCAAGGATTATGAGGTGTATTGTGACGCTTCACGTCGAGGACTTGGAGCAGTGCTTATGCAGGAAGGAAGAGTTGTTTCATATGCCTCACGACAGCTTAAGCCCCATGAGTTGAATTATGCTACGCATGATTTGGAGTTAGCAGCCGTAGTACATGCATTGAAGACTTGGAGACATTTTCTCATTAGAAACCATTGTGAGGTGTATACGGATCACAAGAGCTTGAAGTATATTTTCACACAGAAGGAGTTGAATATCAGACAAAGGAGATGGTTGGAGCTCATCAAGGGTTATGATATGAGATTGCATTATCACCCTGGAAAGGCTAACATAGTAGCTGACGCATTGAGCCATAAAAGTCATGTCAACACCTTAATGACGGGAGATTTACCAAGTGAGTTAGCCGAAAATCTTCGAGAGCTATGTTTGGAAATAGTCCCGAAAGGCTATGTAGCAGCATTGGAGATTCAATCTACGTTGATGGATAAGATCAGAGAAGCCCAAAAGACTGACAAGGAGATTGCCTCTATTAAGGAGAAAATGAGCAAAGGAAAAGCTAAGGGATTTTCGTGAGGATGAGCACGATACCTTATGGTTTGAAGACCGTGTTTATGTACCAAATGATTCGGAGATCAGGAAGTTAATTTTACAAGAGGCCCATGATTCACCGTATTCGATTCACCCCGGAAATACCAAGATGTATTTGGATTTGAAGCATATTTTCTGGTGGACCAGAATGAAGAAGGATATTGCAGAATATGTAGCAGTTTGTGATGTGTGTCAGAGAGTAAAGGCAGAGCATCAGAAGCCCGCCGGATTGCTGCAGCCATTGCCGATACCCGAATGGAAGTGGGATAAGTTAGGCATGGATTTTATCACAGGATTTCCCAGAACACGTTTAGGCTATGACTCGATTTGGGTTGTAGTCAATCGTTTGACAAAGGTAGCCCATTTCATTCCCGTGAAGACTACCTATACCAGTGCAAAGTTGGCAAAGATATACACAACCAGGATCGTATGTCTGCATGGAGTTCCTAGGAGTATAGTATCAGATAGAGGAACCCAGTTTACCTCAAAGTTCTGGAATCAGTTGCATGAAACTTTGGGAACCAGATTGGAGTTTAGCACAGCTTTTCACCCGCAGACAGATGGACAAACTGAGAGAGTCAATCATATTTTAGAGGGTATGCTAAGAGCTTGTGCGCTAGATTACGGATCTAGTTGGGACGGGAATTTGCCATATGCAGAGTTCTCTTACAACAACAGCTATCAATCCAGTTGAAGATGGCCCCTTTTGAAGCCTTGTACGGAAGGAGGTGCAGGACCCCATTGTCTTGGGATGAAGTTGGAGACCGCCAGTTGTTTGGACCGGATCTGATAAAGGAGTCTGAACAGAAAGTGAAATTGATTCGCGATAGGCTCAAGGTAGCCCAATCCAGGCAGAAGAGCTACGCAGATTCTAAACGCAAGGAGACAGTTTACGAAGTCGGAGAGCGAGTTTATCTTCGAGTATCACCACTTCGAGGAGTTAAGCGCTTTGGAGTTAAGGGAAAATTAGCGCCACGTTTTGTAGGCCCATACAAAGTCTTGGAACGTATGGGAGGAGTAGCCTATAAGTTGGACTTGCCCGAAGGATTGTCAGGAGTTCACGACGTGTTCCACGTTTCCCAGTTGAAGAAGTGTCACGCAGAGATGGCTGATATACCACTGAAAGATACAGTGCCGCTGGAAACAATCCAGTTGGACAGTGATTTGACCTATGAGTAGAAACCAGTTAAGATTCTAGAGTATGCCAGTCGAGTCAACCGCAGCAAGGTTATCAAGTTTTGCAAAGTTCAGTGGAGCCACCACACGGAGGATGAACCCTTCTGGGAGCGAGAGGAAGATTTGCTGAAGGACCACCCTCACCTATTTTCTAGCCAACCCAAATCTCGAGGGCGAGATTCATCTTAAGGGGGGTAGGTTTGTAACATCCCAAATTTTCAATTTGGAATGTTATACACTAGATCATCATTGCATATCATATTTATTGCATTTTGGTTGATCCTAGATATTTCACGCGACTCAAGGACCCTCAGAGAGAGTTGGGAATTTCGTTATTTTAATATTTGAGTTGTCTCAAATTTTGAAAATAGGATCATTTGATTTTATTTATTTTATCTTCAATTATTTCTATTACAAAAATATGAGAGAGGGAATAAAATGACTTTCCCAAAATAAAGAAATATTGAGGATTTAATAAAAAATCAAATAAGATTTATTTTGGTTTCATTTGCTATTTTATTTGAATTTAGGAAAAATGCGTGTTTTTCAAAATTGCATTTAGGCCCCAAATAAATGTTCATCTTGTGCGGCTTGATTTTAGAAGCCGGGGAAAATTTATTTTGGGATTTTTGGAGTCCGTTTAGTAGTCCTTTTGTTTTTTTCTGAGTGTAACTATTTAAAAAAACGTCCGAACCGACCCACGGGCCGTGCTAGGCCCGGACTCCTCCAGGCCTCAGCCTTTATAAGCCGCCGGCCCACCCCGGGCTGAAACCCTAGCCGCCCGCCTCGAACCCCGCGCCGCCACGCCGGACCCCGCCGCCGCGCCCACCGCCGCCGACGCCGCCGCCGCCCCGCCGGACCCCGCCGCTGCCGACACCGCCGCCTCGCCGGAGCCGCCGCCGCCCGAGCCGCCGAGGTTGACTCGCCGCAGGTTTTCCCAAAAAAACCGTTCGGTTTTCGCCGCTTTTCGTTCGGTTTTTTTAGTTTCTGTTCTTTTCTTTAGATCGGTTTTTTTTGGTTTAGGCTAATTTGTGAGCGTTCGCTCGTTTTAACGAATGCGTTCTTCGTTTAGATCCAGTTAACGAACGTTCGTTCGTTAAACTGTTCGTCATTTTTCTTTTTCTCGGATTAAATCCCCGATTTTCTGATCGCGATTTCTGATCCGATTTTCGTTTTAGTTTAACTTTTCGCTCGTTTATTGGAATCAGGCGATTCAAGCGCCTGGAGTTTCGTATCGAAACCCTTTTTCCGCTTAGCCAACTTAAACAAGTTTTTGCCACTGTAAAAATTGCCTTAGATCCAGAATAGTAAATGAAGCCTGTTTCTTTTGTCGTTTGTCTTCCGTTGCTTCGTTCGATTTGATTCTTTTTGCCAACCGGAGTTCTTAAGTTGAACTTTCTGGTTAGATCTCTTATTTGATTTTTACCTGTGCATTAGCTGAGTACTTATTGTATGCTTGTTTGTTTGCGATAGAGTACCCGGAGTGCGCCGCTTGCTACTTTGAATCGCTAGGTTTCCCAGATCATCAGCAAGGCAAGTAACACTTTGATCATGTTTTTCCCTCTACCCAGTTTTATTGCATTATATCAACCCTTACACATTGCATGATTAGGATCTAATTAAATTGTGGGTTTGGGAAGTAGATGAGGTAGTACCTATTACCTGTTATTAACAAACCTTTGGGAGTTACTTCTGCGTTTGCTTATTATGCCATGCTATGCTAGTAGACGTGGATTGGGTGAGTGTATCCATGACAGATGTGAGATTGTTAATTAATGGTTTATCTAAGGTGGCAACTTAAATACACATCTGGGTGGATTGAGGCACCTGGGTATTCCAGCGATTGCCTGTTTTTCTTTATGAACCGCCACCCAGGCTCAAAGGGATCATGAGATTATTCATGCTAGAAACTTCCATGTGCAGCCACAAGCTATTATGGGCTCTAGCATAGTTGACTAAGTTGTGCGAACTCTTACAGTGGTAGACTAGAAGATGTAGGGGATGTAGGTTGGTACGGTCTACCTGTTCGTAAGGTGCTAGCGCATCTGAAAGAGTATGTCTCGGTCATCCGTTTCTCAAACACCATGTAGTGCGAGAAATACAACGGAGGAGATCGAGTCCTGTGGGGAAAAGTGCGCAAACCTCTGCAAAGTGTATAAACTAATCATGGTTAGCCGTGTCCCCGGTTATGGACATCTTTAGTGTTGGAAATATGCCATAGAGGCAACAATAAAATGATTATTATATTTCCTTGTTCATGATAATTGTCTATTATTCATGCTATAATTGTATTATCCGGAAATCGTAATACATGTGTGAATACATAGACCACAATGTGTCTCTAGTGAGCCTCTAGTTGACTAGCTCGTTGATCAACAGATAGTCATGGTTTCCTGGTTATGGACATGGAGATGTCATTAATAATGGGATCACATCATTAGGAGAAAGATGTGATGGACAAGACCCGAACCTAAGCATAGCACAAAGATCATGTAGTTCATTTGCTGTAGCTTTTCTGGATGTCAAGTATCATTTCCTTAGACCATGAGATTGTGCAACTCCCGGATACCGTAGGAGTGCCTTGGGTGTGCCAAACGTCACAACGTAACTGGGTGACTATAAAGGTACATTACAGGTATCTCCGAAAGTGTCTGTTGGGTTGGCACGAATCGAGACTAGGATTTGTCACTCCGTATGACGGAGAGGTATCTCTAGGCCCACTCGGTAATGCATCATCATAATGAGCTCAATGTGATTAATTGGTTGATCACGGGATCATGCATTACGGTATGAGTAAAGTGACTTGCCGGTAACGAGACTGAACAAGGTATTGGGATACCGACGATCGAGTCTCGGGCAAGTAACGTATCGATTGACAAAGGGAATTGTATACGGGGTTGCTTGAATCCTCGACATCGTGGTTCATCCGATGAGATCATCGAGGAGCATGTGGGAGCCAACATGGGTATCCAGGTCCCGATGTTGGTTATTGACCGGAGAGTCGTCTCGGTCATGTCTACATGTCTCCCGAACCCGTAGGGTCTACACACTTAAGGTTCGGTGACGCTAGGGTTGTAGAGATATGAGTATGCAGTAACCCGAAAGTTGTTCGGAGTCCCGGATGAGATCCCGGACGTCACGAGGAGTTCCGGAATGGTTCGGAGGTGAAGAATTATATATAGGAAGTGCAGTTTCGGCCATCGGGAGAGTTTTGGGGGTCAACGGTATTGTACCGGGACCACCGGAAGGGTCCCGGGGGTCCACCGGGTGGGGCCACCCATCCCGGAGGGCCCCATGGGCTGAAGTGGGGAGGGAACCAGCCCATAGTGGTCTGGTGCGCCCCCCCCCCCCTTGGGCCCCCCATGCGCCTAGGGTTGGGAACCCTAGGGGAGGGGGCGCCTCCGCTTGCCTTGGGGGGCACTCCACCCCCTTGGCCGCCGCCCCCCTAGGAGATCCCATCTCCTAGGGATGGCGCACCCTCTAGGGGGCCTATATAAAGGGGGAGAGAGGGCAGCCGCACCTCAAGCCTTGGCGCCTCCCTCTCCCCTGCTACACCTCTCCCTCTCGCAGAAGCTCGGCGAAGCCCTGCTGCGGTGACTGCTGCATCCACCACCACGCCATCGTGCTGCTGGATCTTCATCAACCTCTCCTTCCCCCTTGCTAGATCAAGAAGGAGGAGACGTCACCCTAACAGTACGTGTGTTGAACGCGGAGGTGCCGTCCGTTCGGCGCTAGGATCTTCGGTGATTTGGATCATGACGAGTACGACTCCCTCATCCCCGTTCTTTGAACGCTTCCACTCGCGATCTACAAAGGTATGTAGATGCATCCGATCACTCGTTGCTAGATGAACTCATAGATGGATCTTGGTGAAAACGTAGGAAATTTTTTTGTTTTCTGCAACGTTCCCCAACAGTGGCATCATGAGCTAAGTCTATGCGTAGTTCTCTTTGCACGAGTAGAACACAATTTGTTGTGGGCGTAGATGTTGTCAACTTTCTTGCCGCTACTAGTATTATTTTGCTTCAGCGGTATTGTGGGATGAAGAGGCCCGGACCAACCTTACACGTACGCTTACGTGAGACCGGTTCCGCCGACAGACATGCACTAGTTGCATAAGGTGGCTGGCGGGTGTCTGTCTCTCCCACTTTAGTTGGAGCGGATTCGACGAAAAGGGTCCTTATGAAGGGTAAATAGAAGTTGACAAATCACGTTGTGGCTTTAAAGTAGGTAAGAAAACGTTCTTGCTAGAACCCTCTTGCAGCCACGTAAAACTTGCAACAACAATTAGAGGACGTCTAACTTGTTTTTGCATCAAGTGTTTTGTGATGTGATATGGCCAAAGTTGTGATGAATGATGAATGATATATGTGATGTATGAGATCATATTCTTGTAATAGGAATCATGACTTGCATGTCGATGAGTATGACAACCGGCAGGAGCCATAGGAGTTGTCTTTATTTTTTGTATGACCTGCGTGTCATTGAGAAATGCCATGTAAATTACTTTACTTTATTGCTAAATGTGTTAGCCATAGTAGTAGAAGTAATAGTTGGCGAGAAACTTCATGGAGACACGATGATGGAGATCATGGTGTCATGCCGGTGACAAGATGATCATGGAGCCCCAAGATGGAGATCAAAGGAAGCTATATGATACTGTCCATATCATCTCACTATTATTTGATTGCATGTGATGTTTATCATGTTTTTGCATCTTGTTTACTTAGAACGATGGTAGTAAATAAGATGATCCCTCATAATAATTTCAAGAAAGTGTTCCCCCTAACTGTGCACCGTTGCGACAGTTTGTTGTTTCGAAGCACCACGTGATGATCGGGTGTGATAGATTCCAACGTTCACATACAACGGGTGTAAGACAGATTTACACATGCAAACACTTAGGTTGACTTGACGAGCCTAGCATGTATAGACATGGCCTCGGAACAAAGAAGACCGAAAGGTCGAGCATGAGTCGTATAGAAGATACGATCAACATGAAGATGTTCACCGATGTTGACTAGTCTGTCTCACGTGATGATCGGACACGGCCTAGTTAACTCGGATCATGTTATACTTAGATGACTGGAGGGATGTCTATCTGAGTGGGAGTTCATTGAATAATTTGATTAGATGAACTTAATTATCATGAACTTAGTCTAAAATCTTTACAACATGTCTTGTAGATCAAATGGCCAACGTTGTCCTCAACTTCAACGCGTTCCTAGAGAAAACCAAGCTGAAAGACGATGGCAGCAACTATAAGGACTGGGTCCGGAACCTGAGGATCATCCTCATAGCTGCCAAGAAAGATTATGTCCTAGAAGCACCGCTAGGTGACGCACCCGTCCCACAGAACCAAGACGTTATGAACGCTTGGCAGACACATGCTGATGATTACTCCCTCGTTCGGTGCGGCATGCTTTACAGCTTAGAACCGGGGCTCCAAAAGCGTTTTGAGCGACATGGAGCATATGAGATGTTCGAAGAACTGAAAATGGTTTTCCAAGCTCATGCCCGGGTCGAGAGATATGAAGTCTCCGACAAGTTCTTCAGCTGTAAGATGGAGGAAAATAGTTCTGTCAGTGAGCACATACTCAAAATGTCTGGGTTGCATAACCGCTTGACTCAGCTAGGAGTTAATCTCCCGGATGACGCGGTCATTGACAGAATCCTTCAGTCGCTTCCACCAAGCTACAAGAGCTTTGTGATGAACTTCAATATGCAGGGGATGGAAAAGACCATTCCTGAAGTATTTGCAATGCTGAAATCAGCAGAGGTAGAAGTCAAAAAGGAACATCAAGTGTTGATGGTGAATAAAACCACTAAGTTCAAGAAAGGCAAGGGTAAGAAGAACTTCAAGAAGGACGGCAAGGGAGTTGCCGCGCCCGGTAAGCAAGCTGCCGGGAAGAAGCCAAAGAATGGACCCAAGCCCGAGACTGAGTGCTTTTATTGCAAGGGAAGTGGTCGCTGGAAGCGGAACTGCCCTAAATACTTAGCGGACAAGAAGGCCGGCATCACAAAAGGTATATGTGATATACATGTAATTGATGTGTACCTTACCAGTACTCGTAGTAGCTCCTGGGTATTTGATACCGGTGCAGTTGCTCACATTCGTAACTCAAAGCAGGAGCTGCGGAATAAGCGGAGACTGGCGAAGGACGAGGTGACGATGCGCGTCGGGAATGGTTCCAAGGTCGATGTGATCGCCGTCGGCACGCTACCTCTACATTTACCTACGGGATTAGTTTTAAACCTCAGTAATTGTTATTTAGTGCCAGCTTTGAGCATGAACATTGTATCGGGATCTCGTTTAATACGAGATGGCTACTCATTTAAATCCGAGAATAATGGTTGTTCTATTTATATGAGAGATATGTTTTATGGTCATGCTCCGATGGTGAATGGTTTATTCTTAATGAATCTCGAGCGTAATGCTACACATATTCATAGTGTGAATACCAAAAGATGTAGGGTTGATAATGATAGTCCCACATACTTGTGGCACTGTCGCCTTGGTCACATAGGTGTCAAACGCATGAAGAAGCTCCATGCAGATGGACTTTTAGAGTCTCTTGATTATGAATCATTTGACACGTGCGAACCATGCCTCATGGGTAAAATGACCAAGACTCCATTCTCAGGAACAATGGAGCGAGCAACCAACTTATTGGAAATCATACATACTGATGTGTGCGTCCAATGAGTGTTGAGGCTCGCGGTGGCTATCGTTATGTTCTCACCCTCACTGATGACTTGAGTAGATATGGGTATGTCTACTTAATGAAACACAAGTCTGAGACCTTTGAAAAGTTCAAGGAATTTCAGAGTGAGGTTGAGAATCAATGTGACAGGAAAATCAAGTTCTTGCGATCAGATCGTGGGGGAGAATACTTGAGTCACGAATTTGGCACACACTTAAGAAAATGTGGAATAGTTTCACAACTCACGCCGCCTGGAACACCTCAGCGTAATGGTGTGTCCGAACGTCGTAATCGCACTCTATTAGATATGGTGCGATCTATGATGTCTCTTACCGATTTACCGCTATCATTTTGGGGCTATGCTTTAGAGACTGCCGCATTCACTTTAAATAGGGCTCCGTCGAAATCCGTTGAGACGACACCGTATGAATTATGGTTTGGGAAGAAACCTAAGCTGTCGTTTCTAAAAGTTTGGGGATGCGATGCTTATGTCAAGAAACTTCAACCTGAAAAGCTCGAACCCAAGTCGAAAAAATGCGTCTTCATAGGATACCCTAAAGAAACTGTTGGGTATACCTTCTACCTTAGATCCGACGGCAAGATCTTTGATGCCAAGAATGGGTCCTTTCTAGAGAAAGAGTTTCTCTCGAAAGAAATAAGTGGGAGGAAGGTAAAACTTGATGAAGTATTACCTCTTGAACCAGAAAGTGGCGCAACTCAAGAAAATGTTCCTGAGGTGCCTGCACCGACTAGAGAGGAAGTTAATGATGATGATCATGAAACTTCAGATCAAGTTGCTACTGAACTTCGTAGGTCCACAAGGACACGTTCCGCACCAGAGTGGTACGGCAACCCTATCTTGGAAATCATGTTGTTAGACAACGGCGAACCTTCAAACTATGAAGAAGCGATGGCGGGCCCGGATTCTGACAAATGGCTGGAAGCCATGAAATCCGAGATAGGATCCATGTATGAAAATGAAGTATGGACTTTGACTGACTTGCCCGATGATCGGCGAGCCATAGAAAATAAATGGATCTTTAAGAAGAAGACAGACGCGGATGGTAATGTGACCATCTATAAAGCTAGGCTTGTCGCTAAGGGTTATCGACAAGTTCAAGGGGTTGACTACGATGAGACTTTCTCACCCGTAGCGAAGCTGAAGTCCGTCCGAATCATGTTAGCAATTACCGCATTCTATGATTATGAGATATGGCAAATGGACGTCAAAACGGCATTCCTTAATGGTTTCCTTAAGGAAGAATTGTATATGATGCAGCCGGAAGGTTTTGTCGATCCTAAGAATGCTGACAAGGTGTGCAAGCTCCAACGCTCGATTTATGGGCTGGTCCAAGCATCTCGGAGTTGGAACATTCGCTTTGATGAGATGATCAAAGCGTTTGGGTTTATGCAGACTTATGGAGAAGCCTGCGTTTACAAGAAAGTGAGTGGGAGCTCTGTAGCATTTCTCATATTATATGTAGATGACATACTGTTGATGGGAAATGATATAGAATTCTTGGAAAGCATAAAGGCCTATTTGAACAAGTGTTTTTCAATGAAGGACCTTGGAAAAGCTGCTTATATATTAGGCATCAAGATCTATAGAGATAGATCGAGACGCCTCATTGGTCTTTCACAGAGTACGTACCTTGACAAGATATTGAAGAAGTTCAAAATGGATCAGTCAAAGAAGGGGTTCTTGCCTGTATTGCAAGGTACGAGATTGAGCTTGGCTCAATGCCCGACCTCGGCAGAAGATAGAGAAAAGATGAGTGTCGTCCCCTATGCCTCGGCCATAGGGTCTATCATGTATGCTATGCTGTGTACCAGACCTGATGTAAACCTTGCCGTGAGTTTGGTAGGAAGGTACCAAAGTAATCCCGGCATGGAACACTGGACAACGGTCAAAAATATCCTAAAGTACCTGAAAAGGACTAAGGAAATGTTTCTCGTTTATGGAGGTGACGAAGAGCTCGTCGTAAAGGGTTACGTCGATGCTAGCTTCGACACAGATCTGGATGACTCTAAGTCACAAACCGGATACGTGTATATTTTGAATGGTGGGGTAGTAAGCTGGTGCAGTTGCAAGCAAAGCGTTGTGGCGGGATCTACATGTGAAGCGGAGTACATGGCAGCCTCGGAGGAAGCACACGAAGCAGTCTGGGTGAAGGAGTTCATTACCGACCTAGGAGTCATACCCAATGCGTCGGGCCCGATGACTCTCTTCTGTGACAACACTGGAGCTATTGCCCTTGCCAAGGAGCCCAGGTTTCATAGGAAGACCAGGCATATCAAGCGTTGCTTCAACTCCATTTGTGAAAGTGTTCAAAATGGAGACATAGAGATTTGTAAAGTACATACGGACCTGAATGTAGCAGATCCGTTGACTAAACCTCTCCCTAGAGCAAAACATGATCAACACCAGAATTCCATGGGTGTTCGATTCATCACAATGTAACTAGACGATTGACTCTAGTGCAAGTGGGAGACTGTTGGAAATATGCCCTAGAGGCAATAATAAAATGATTATTATATTTCCTTGTTCATGATAATTGTCTATTATTCATGCTATAATTGTATTATCCGGAAATCGTAATACATGTGTGAATACATAGACCACAATGTGTCCCTAGTGAGCCTCTAGTTGACTAGCTCGTTGATCAACAGATAGTCATGGTTTCCTGGCTATGGACATGGAGATGTCATTAATAACGGGATCACATCATTAGGAGAATGATGTGATGGACAAGACCCAAACCTAAGCATAGCACAAAGATCGTGTAGTTCGTTTGCTGTAGCTTTTCTGGATGTCAAGTATCATTTCCTTAGACCATGAGATTGTGCAACTCCCGGATACCGTAGGAGTGCCTTGGGTGTGCTAAACGTCACAACGTAACTGGGTGACTATAAAGGTACATTACAGGTATCTCCGAAAGTGTCTGTTGGGTTGGCACGAATCGAGACTGGGATTTGTCACTCCGTATGACGGAGAGGTATCTCTGGGCCCACTCGGTAATGCATCATCATAATGAGCTCAATGTGATCAAGTGGTTGATCACGGGATCATGCATTACGGTACGAGTAAAGTGACTTGCCGGTAACGAGACTGAACAAGGTATTGGGATACCGCCGATCGAGTCTCGGGCAAGTAACGTACCGATTGACAAAGAGAATTGTATATGGGGTTGCTTGAATCCTCGACATCGTGGTTCATCCGATGAGATCATCGAGGAGCATGTGGGAGCCAACATGAGTATCCAGATCCCGCTGTTGGTTATTGACCGGAGAGTCGTCTCGGTCATGTCTACATGTCTCCCGAACCCGTAGGGTCTACACACTTAAGGTTCGTTGACGCTAGGGTTGTAGAGATATGAGTATGCAGTAACCCAAAAGTTGTTAGGAGTCCCGGATGAGATCCCGGATGTCACGAGGAGTTCCGGAATGGTTCGGAGGTGAAATTATATATAGGAAGTGCAGTTTCGGCCATCGGGAGAGTTTCGGGGGTCAACGGTATTGTACCGGGACCACCGGAAGGGTCCCAGGGGTCCACCGGGTGGGGCCACCCATCCCGGAGGGCCCCATGGGCTGAAGTGGGGAGGGAACCAGCCCATAGTGGGCTGGTGCGCCCCCCCTTGGGCCCCCCATGCGCCTAGGGTTGGGAACCCTAGGGGAGGGGGCGCCTCCACTTGCCTTGGGGGGCACTCCACCCCCTTGGCCGCCACCCCCCTAGGAGTTCCCATCTCCTAGGGCCGGCGCACCCTCTAGGGGGGCTATATAAAGGGGGGAGAGGTCAGCCGCACCTCAAGCCTTGGCGCCTCCCTCTCCCCTGCTACACCTCTCCCTCTCGCAGAAGCTCGGCGAAGCCCTGCTGCGGTGACTACTGCATCCACCACCACGCTGTCGTGCTGCTGGATCTTCATCAACCTCTCCTTCCCCCTTGCTGGATCAAGGAGGAGACGTCACGCTGACAGTACGTGTGTTGAATGCGGAGGTTCCGTCCGTTCGGCGCTAGGATCTTCGGTGATTTGGATCACGACGAGTACGACTCCCTCATCCCCGTTCTTTGAACGCTTCCGCTCGCGATCTACAAAGGTATGTAGATGCATCCGATCACTCGTTGCTAGATGAACTCATAGATGGATCTTGGTGAAAACGTAGGAATTTTTTTTGTTTTCTGCAACGTTCCCCAACATTGAGTATCTAGTACCTGGATTATCATGTGAATCTCAACATGTTACTCTAAAATTAATTTGCTGGGTTTTGTTAATGATGATGCTTAATTGGGATTGAGAATGCTGTCAACCATTCTCAATGTTTGACAACCACCATGATAGTTAAATAAATTTATTCCTTTGCAGTAGGGAAAAATTGGCTTTATGCAAAACTGTAACCATAGAGCTTTCCACCAGCCAAATATGCATATAGTATAGCTGTTTCATTCCATTACTCTCTATGTGTTACTTTGCCAGCATATTCCATGTGCTGACCTGTTTCGGGCTGCAACGTTAATGTTGCAGACTTTTCAGACGACGATTAAGGAGTTTTTAGGTCGTGGTTCTATACTCAGTGATGTCGTTGGAGTTGGTGGACTCACTTATCTTCCAAGCCTTCCGCTGTTATCGTTATTAGATGGCCTTAAGCCATATTTATTGTAATAAGTTCTCTTTTGAGACACTCGATGTAATAAGTGTGTGATTGCTACTCTGTTATAAATCCTTCAAGTACTGTGTGGTGTCAGCATTACTGATCCAGGGATGACACCTGAGCATAGAGATTGGACCATTTGAGGTCTGGTCGCTACACGAGAACATTGTTCTTGGTGCCTCCTGACATTTAGGGGTTGTGGCAGTGTCCTGGGGAGTTGAGCTCCGAGGTGTTGTCGTCACAATTTTATCATTGCAGTTCTGGAATACCTGAGCTCGCCTACATTGAAAAACTCTTTTATGCAGTTAGTGATGAGATAACCTTGACGCCACCCAGTACTGGGGAGGGAGTTCAGGAGTATTGCCATACCTCGTATAACGGATGCTTTTCGAAGGTTGAGGTACACGATTTCTGGATTTTTCTTGGCTATGTGTTGACGGATGGATACAGCTGGAGTGTAGGGCTTGTTAGTTATGTGATATATATTGTTCCTCCCTGTATCCCCAATACTAGATTGCATAACCAGAAAGTTTCGGGAGTTCTTAGGTGGGAAATCAAGTATCACGTAGGAATTCTTTCCAACAGACACATGATATGGTATGGGGTCTATCATATGTTTGTTCTGGCTTATTCTGCAAGCCAATCCTTGTTTTGTTTTTGTTGTGGTATTCGAGTTGCTTCGAAGTCAAGTGTTGATTCCATACCTTATTCTAAGCGGTGTTCTATTTCTATGGGAGTGCTAATCCTTCTTGATCATCGAGATTTTCATGTAAATTCTTTTCAACCGGGCGTGTTTCTCTTCAAGCTAACCTGATACTTTCAATATGTGCAAGACCAATTCTTGTTTTTTCTTAATGGTGTCTGTTTCATTCATCCCAAGTTGCCTTTGTTTTCCCGCCCTCCCACCCTTTTCTTCAAGGACTCATATATCTTAATCTAGTTTCCATTTTATTCTTGTGAAGTATTTTCATTCTTTTCCTCCATGTTCTGACTTGGCGATCCCCATGAAGATGCTAAGGAAGCTACAAGTTCATCATTCTTCGTTCTCTTTCTTCTCCGGTGGTCTAAACTCAAGTTTCGTTATTGATCATATCTCTTCCTTTCGGTTTACATGCTTTCCATGTTGGAATTTCTTATACAAGGCTCTCTTATTTATTCACCTCTCTCTATTCATATCCGGAGTGTTGAAGATATCTTAGAAGATTTACGTTTCCATTCTTAATCCGTTCAAGCTATTTCGAGGTTGTTATCTCATTCAAGCCATTTAATTCAACCAGTGCAATCTCTCTTTTCAAGTAATCGTCCAACGGTGTTTCTTTTGAGTGGAACCTAACCCACATGTCTTTTCCCAGGATCTTACGTGACTCTTCTATTTTTCCAGAATTTTCAAATTCTTTTCAAAGTGTGACGTAAGAATGGATTCCATCAGCCACATGCCTTCTCCAAGATCGTTTTCAATTCTTTTCATCGTTGGTTCAACATTTCTATTCTTCATTTCATAGTGCCTCAACAATTCATGGTGGTCTATCTCATCATCTTTCTCAGATTTCAAAGACCGAAGAAAACAGTTCCTCTTGAATCATTACTCGCTCTTCCAAAGATTCATGGTTCTAACTTGATGCTATCCTCTTAATTTATTTCGTTTGTCAGAAATTCTTTTCATACCCATCCGGAGCATTTCAGAAGTACTTTTATTTGGATTCTACGGAAACCATCCTTTTCAGAAGAATAATTCATTTTCAGTTTTGCTCCCGCCCTCTAATTCTTACCGGTGGATCATTCAGGTATTTGCTAGTCAGATCATGTTCTCTTCATTGTCTTATATCTAAGTTTCCTCAAGTACCTTTGTTCTTTTCTAATTCTTTCCGATGATTCGTTATTTTTTCTACATTCGTTCAGTTCTTATGGTGATTGGTTTAAGATTTCCACTTCTGTTCTTATCATATCAATTCATTCAGTTTTTTTTTCAATCCTACCGGTGGTCCATTGAGTTTGCGCTATATCTTTCTTAATCTTTTCAACGCGAATAAGTAGTATGCCAAACCCAATGCTTCTCATCAATTTAAATTGGTGAAGGGTGCGTGTAACATAATTCTTATTCTTGTTTCATCCAAGTGATTAATCCCTACTTTCGGAGTTTGTTCAGGAGGAATAAATTCTGGGTTTCAAGTTGTTCGTCTTGTCTCCCAGTGTTCTAAGCTCTCACAATTTTCTCATCGTGAAGCTTCATCTAATCATTGCAAGGTTTAAATCTTATTATTTTCATCCTTCACTTCCCATCCTTTTGGTTACCGGAGTTATTCATGGTGGTTCATCCAGATTTAATCCATCCTTGAAGTGTTCTTCAAGATTCTTGTGGAGGAGCTCAAGTATTGTTTCCTTTGCACTTTGAAGTGCAAATATTTTCTCTCTTATCTTTTGAGGTGGTGTTATGTCAGTCTTGACAATTTCCTTTCGTGTTTCATGCTTCACAAGTTGTTAAGAATGAGATATTTAAACCCATCATTTTCTCTTCGTTCAGGAGATCCTTTGCAACCCATCAATCTCTTCATTGGAGTTATCTTGGGTTATATTTCACCTAAAGCTTTCCCTAAGGATTGTTGCTATTTATGGTGCTTATAAATGACCCAAGTTCTTCATTTATCCTCCTGGTGAAATAAGTTTCTCGTCTCCTTGTTGATATCAATCCAATCTATTGTTTCCGTTAGTGGCAGAATTCCACCTCATAATTTTGAGACGTTTTCCATGAGCCCACAACAACCTTATTCTTTTGTTGTTTAATTTTCAACAGCTCCATTCAATCCTTCTTTCTAAGGATGCTTTCAAATTCATTTGTGGTAGGATTTGTCATTTTCTTCTCTGTTCTTTTCTTTCCATCAATCCAGCTTCTATTCTTTCGTCCCGGAGGCATGATGATGTTGCTCTCTTTGACCAATCATCTCATTTTGTAAATATCATGTTCTTTTCCTTGCCTATCCGTTTAGCCAGAGTGTTGTGTTTTCATTCGAATTCTTTCATCTTATCAAGTCTTGTATCTCTTTTCAACCGGAGTGTTGTCCGAATTTGTTCTTCCTTATTCCTTGTTTATATCATTTCAACCAGAGTGGTTTCAATTCCTTGTTGTCCATTGTGCTCATCGTTCATAGCTTTGCAACCTCCAAGGTTCACATGGTGTTCCTTGTTTCTCTTTTCTACCGGAGTGCTCTCAATTGTGTTCAACTCTGTCGTGTCCTTCTTTCAAATTTTTAACCTCTCAAGGTTCATTGGTTTCACTCGTTTGTCAAAGAAGCAACTTTGTTTTACCTCTTCCTCTTCCGTTTCTTCCCAATGCCATCCTTAGATCTCGGGTCGAGATCTCTTGTAAGTGGAGGAGAGTTGTGACGCCCCAAGACCGACGCTCCAGAAGACTTCCATATATTTTGTGATCACCGTGTGTTACATTTTGCTTGCTAACTAACTAATTCTTACTGCCCTAATTTGTGATGCCCTAGTTCTTACTAACTAATTAGATGAACCTACCTAGGAACTACTGCCCTAATTTGTGATGCCCCAAGACCGACGCTCCAGAAGACTCCCATATATTTCGTGATCACTGTGTGTTTGATTTTGCTAGCTCCATTTATTTTGTATCGCATCATGTCATCATGCCATCATGTCATTTCATTTTTAAAAATCAACTAAATTAATTGCATAGATTTTTGATCTATTTAAATCAAGGGAATTCACATGGTGACTCCTCTTTATAACATATCCTCCCAATATTAGGGAGCTATATCAAATATTCCATTGATTTGGAATTAACCATAACACGCGTGCAAAAATAACCCATGCCTTTTCTGCTTCGAGTTGATCCCCAAACCTTGCCAACAATTCCTTCTCCATTTATTGAGGCTCCTCCGAAAGTCTCAACATTTTTGGACACTTCTCAAACCTGTCCTAGTTCAAACCATTTGGATTAAATTTAAAGGAATTTGAATTTAATCTTTCATTCATGCCCACTCCTATTTTTCTTGGATCAAGCTCCTTTTTGCGAGTCCAAGAAAATAAATCCCATGCTCAAATTATTTTCCCTAACTTTCTCTTTCTTTTTCTTCTTGCTAATACATTTCTGCTAAAGAATAAAAGGGAGGGAGAGAGAGCTCGCGCCCGCCGGCCTCCTGGGCCTCCAAACCTCCCGCGACGGCCCACCTAGGCCACCCGCACCCAGGCCAGCCCAACAACCCCCTCCCAACCCTAGGCACCGACCCCCTCCTCTCGTTCTCTCCCTCTGCCAGCCGCCTTCTGCTCGATCCCCATCTCCCTGCGCTCGATCCCCTCTTCCTCGGTCACTCGTCTCCCTCTCCTCCCTCGCGCCACCACCATGCTCAGGAGAGGATCTCCTACGCCCGATCCATGGCCTCTCCCTTCCTCCATGTCGCCAGCCTCTCTTCCGGCAGCGCCGCCGCGCCTGCACCCATCGTCGCCGCCCCAAGTCGCTCCCTCGCCATCCCTCGTCGTCCCGACCAGCAACAGGTCGCCAGAGACCTCACCATCCTACATCCTCGTTTGCCATGGCCGCCGCCCGCTCGTCGCCTCCACCACAAGAGCCTCGCGCCCGACCCCTCGTCGAGGCCATGGATGCCTGCGGCCCCGCCTTATGCATCGACCACCATCGCTGTGGCCGTCCCATGCTTCTCGGCCGACCGACGTTGCTGTCGGCGTGCTCCGCCAGGATCCGGTGGATCTCGGCTTTCCCTGCGACTCTGCCGGCCTACCATGTTCCCGGAGCCGCGGCGCCCTGCTTGCGCCGAGCCGCTGCATCCACCGCTGCAGTCCCGCTTTGCCAGTTGACTAATTCAACCCTCCGCGTGGGCCCCGCATCGCCTCTGCCAGCCCCGTGCTGCTGCTTGCATCTGCCAAGTGATATGTCTCGAACGTATCTATAATTTTTGATTGTTCCATGCTATTATATTATCTGTTTTGGATGTTAATGGGCTTTATTTTACACTTTTATATTATTTTTGGGACTAACCTATTAACCCAAGGTCCAGTGCAAATTGTTGTTTTTTTGCCTATTTCAGTGTTTCGCACAAAAGGAATATCAAACGGAGTCCAAACGGAATGAAACCTTCGGGAGCGTGATTTTTGGAACAAACGTGATCCAGAGGACTTGGAGTGGACGTCAAGCAACCAACGAGGTGGCCGCGAGACAGGGGGGCGTGCCTACCCCCTGGGCTCGCCCTCCCCCTCGTGGGCCCCTCATGGCTCAACCGACCTACTTCTTCCTCCTATATATGTTCACATACCCCGAAAACATCCAGGAGCACCACGAAACCCTATTTCCACCGCCGCAACCTTCTGTACCCAAGAGATCCCATCTTGGGGCCTTTTCTGGAGCTCCGCCGGAGGGGGCATTGATCATGAAGGGCCTCTACATCAACTCCATGGCCCCTCCGATGATGTGTGAGTAGTTTACCTCAGACCTTTGGGTCCATAGTTATTAGCTAGATGGCTTCTTCTCTCTCTTTGGATCTCAATACAAAGTTCTCCTCGATTCTCTTGGAGATCTATTCGATGTAATCTTCTTTTGCGGTGTGTTTGTCGAGATCCGATGAATTGTGGGTTTATGATCAAGATTATCTATGAACAATATTTGAATCTTCTCTAAATTCTTTTATGTATGATTGGTTATCTTTGCAAGTCCCTTCGAATTATCAGTTTGGTTTGGCCTACTAGATTGATCTTTCTTGCAATGGGAGAAGTGCTTAGCTTTGGGTTCAATCTTATAGTGCTCGATCCCAGTGACAGAAAGGGAAACAACACATATTGTATTGTTTCCATCGGGGATAAAAAGATGGGGTTTATATCATATTGCATGACTTTATCCCTCTACAGCATGTCATCTTGCTTAAAGCGTTACTCTATTCTTATGAACTTAATACTCTAGATGCATGTTGGATAGCGGTCGATGTGTGGAGTAATAGTAGTAGATGCAGGCAGGAGTCAGTCTACTTGTCACGGACGTGATGCCTATATACATGATCATACCTAGATATTCTCATAATTATTCACTTTTCTATCAATTGCTCGACAGTAATTTGTTCACCCATCGTAATACTTATGCTATCTTCAGAGAAGCCACTGGTGAAACCTATGGCCCCCGGGTCTATTCTCCATCATAAAGTTTCCAATCTATTTTATTTTGCAATCTTTACTTTCAATTTATATCATAAAAATACCAAAAATATTTATCTTATTATTATTATCTCTATCAGATCTCACTCTTGCAAGTGGCCGTGAAGGGATTGACAACCCCTTTATATCGTTGGTTGCGAGGTTCTTATTTGTCTGTGTAGGTACGAGGTGACTTGCGCATGGTCTCCTACTGGATTGATACCTTGGTTCTCAAAAACTGAGGGAAATACTTACGCTGCTTTGTTGCATCACCCTTTCCTCTTCAAGGTAAAACCAACGCATGCTCAAGAGGTAGCAAGAAGGATTTCTGGCGCCGTTGCCGGGGAGATCTACGCCAAGTCAAGACATACCAAGTACCCATCACAACTCTTACCCTTCGCATTACATTATTTGCCATTTGCCTCTTGTTTTCCTCTCCCCCACTTCACCCTTTCCGTTTTATTCGCCCTTCTTCTGTTTGTCTTTCCATTTGCTTTGATGTCTTACTTGGCTCGTTTGCTCGTTTGGTTGGAATAGTTGTTTATTTATTGCTAAACAGAGAATCTAAGATCTATGGATCCTCATCCGCTTGCTAATCTTTTTAAGAGATCCAATTATGATGAACCAATAGCTAGTGAGTTTTGTGCACCAGGTTATCTTTATGAAGTTTTGCTTGAAATTCGTGAATCTGAAAATTGTGATGAAGTACTTTATGGAGTGATTCGCGATGGATCTTTGAATAAAACGCATGATTGCAATGATGATAGTATAAATTCTATTAATATCAATTGTGCTTATAATATGCAAAACCCTAAGCTTGGGGGTGCTAGTTTTGCTATGACTACTATTTGTTGCAATGATCATGATTGGGGTGATTCTTCTTATGATCTTGAAAATTTATTGAAGCCCCATGATGAATACGAGATTGATAATAATGTTTGCAATAATATTGAAAGTGGGTTTGGAAGAGTGTCAACTTTATCTCCCACATATTTGGAGAATGTTCAATCTTATGAAGTTTTTGATAAAAGTGGGTTTGAAGAGGCCATGACTTTAGTTAATGTTAATCCCACTATTTTGGAAGAGTGTCAACTTTGCATGCATGTGGATCGTGTTGAAAATATTTTATGTGATAGCTATTTTTTTGAATTTTCTTATGATCCCACATGTAATTATTATGAGAGAGGAAAATATGATTGTAGAAATTTTCATGTTACTAAATTACCTCTCGTTATGTTGAGATTGCTATTGTTTCTTTTCGCTTCCTTGCATATGCTAGTTTTTGCTTGCCTTGATAATTTGTTTGCCTATAAGATGCCTATGCATAGGAAGTATGTTAGACTTAGATGTGTTTGTTACGTGTTTTATGATGCTCTCTTTGTGCTTCAATTCTTGTCTTTCATTTGAGCATCGTTGAAATCTTATGCCTAGCTATAAGGCTTTAAAGAGAAGCGCTTGTTGAGAGACAACCCAATATTTTTCCTTGCTGTTATTCAATAAATAATTTATCTAGCCTCTGTTTTTGTTGTGTTTTTTGTGTTTAATTAGTGTTTGTGCCAATTAGAACCGTTGGGAAGACTTGGGAAAAGTCTTTTTGATCTTGCTGTAAAAAACATAAACTTTAGCGATCACGAGAATTGCTGACATTTTTTACTGGAGAGTGATATTTAGTTAATTCTTTTTGCAGATGATTAATAGATAAATTCCTCACGTCCAGAAATTTATTTTAGAATTTTGGGGTTCCAGAAGTATTCGAAACCTACAGATTACTACAGACTGTTCTGTTTTTGACAGATTCTGTTTTTCGTGTGTTGTTTGCTTATTTTGATGAATCTATGGCTAGTAATGGAGTTTATAAACCATAGAAAAGTTGGAATACAGTAGGTTTAACACCAATATAAATAAAGAATGAGTTCACTATAGTACCTTGAAGTGGTGGTTTGTTTTCTTTTACTAACGGAGCTCACGAAGATTTTCTTTTAAGTTTTGTGTTGTGAAGTTTTCAAGTTTTGGGTAAAGATTTGATGGATTATGGAACAAGGAGTGGAAAGAGCCTAAGCTTGGGGATGCCCAAGGCACCCCAAGGTAAAATCCAAGGACACCAAAAAGCCTAAGCTTGGGGATGCCTCGGAAGTCATCCCCTCTTTCGTCTTCGTCCATCGGTAACTTTACTTGGAGCTATATTTTTATTCGCCACATGATATGTGTTTTGCTTGGAGCGTCTTGTATGATTTGAGTCTTTGCTTTTTAGTTTACCACAATAACACTTGGTGTACACACCTTTTGGGAGAGACACACATGAATTGGAATTTATTAGAATACTCTATGTGCTTCACTTATATCTTTTGAGTTGGATAATTTTTGCTCTAGTGCTTCGCTTATATCTTTTAGAGCACGGCGGTGGTTCTATTTTATAGAAATAATTGATCTCTCATGCTTCACTTATATAATTTTGAGAGTCCTTTAGAACAGCATGGTAATTCACCTTGGTTATAAATTTTAAATGCTAAGAGAAGTTGGATGCTTGATAGATTGTTTTGAGATATAAAGGTGGTAATATTAGAGGTGTGCTAGTTGAGTAATTGTGAAATTGATGAATACTTGTATTGAAGTTGGCAAGTCCCGTAGCATGCACGTATGGCAAACGTTATGTGACAAATTTGAAGCATGGGGTGTTCTTTGATTGCTTTCCTTATGAGTGGCGGTCGGGGACGAGCGATGGTCTTTTCCTACCAATCTATCCCCCTAGGAGCATGTGCGTAGTGCTTGGTTTTGATGACTTGTAGATTTTTGCAATAAGTATGTGAGTTCTTTATGACTAATGTTGAATCCATGGATTATACGCACTCTCACCCTTCCATCATTGCTAGCCTCTTCGGTACCGTGCATTTCCCTTTCTCACCTTGAGAGTTGGTGCAAACTTCGCCGGTGCATCCAAACCCCGTGATATGATACACTCTATCACATATAAGCCTCCTTATATCTTCCTCAAAACAGCCACCATACCTACCTATTATGGCATTTCCATAGCCATTCCAAGATATATTGCCATGCAACTTTCCACCGTTCCATTTATTATGACACGCATCATCATTGTCATATTGCTTTGCATGCTCATGTAGTTGACATCGTATTTGTGGCAAGGCTACCATGCTTAATTTTTCATACATATCTCTCTTGATTCATCGCAATCCCGGTACACCGTCAGAGGCATTCACATAGAGTCATATTTTGTTCTAAGTATCGAGTTGTAATTCTTGAGTTGTAAGAAAATAAAAGTGTGATGATCATCATTAGAGCATTGTCCCATGTGAGGAAAGGATGATGGATACTATGATTCCCCCACAAGTTGGGATGAGACTCCGGACGAAAAAAAAGAGGCCAAAAAAAGAAGGCTCAAATAAAAAAAAGAAGAATGAGAGAAAAAGAGAGAAGGGACAATGTTACTATCCCTTTTCCACACTTGTGCTTCAAAGTAGCACCATGATCTTCATGATAGAGAGTCTCTTATTTTGTCACTTTCATATACTAGTGGGAATTTTTCATTATAGAACTTGGCTTGTATATTCCAATGATGGGCTTCCTCAAATGCCCTATGCCTTCGTGAGCAAGCGAGTTGGATGCACACCCACTTAGTTTCTTTGATGAGCTTTCATATATTTATAGCTCTAGTGCATCCGTTGCATGGCAATCCCTACTCCTTGCATTGACATCAATCGGTGGGCATCTCCATAGCCCATTTATTAGCCATGTCAATGTGAGACTTTCTCCCTTTTTGTCTTCTCACACAACCTCAATCATCATATTCTATTCCACCCATAGTGCTATGTCCATGGCTCGCGCTCATATATTGCGTAAAAGTTGAAAGAGTTTGAAAAGGCTAAGTATGAAACAATTGTTTGGCTTGTCATCGGGGTTGTGCATGATGAGAGCATTTTGTGTGACGAAAATGAAGCATGGCCAAACTATATTACTTTGTAGGGATAAGTTTTCTTTGGCTATGGTATTTTGAAAAGACATAATTGCTAGATTAAACATACTTGGAGTATTACTATTTTTATGTCAACAATAAACTTTTATCTTGAATCTTTCGGATCTGAACATTCATGCCACAATAGAGAAAAATACATTGAAGAATATTCTAGAAAGAATTCCACATCAAAAATTCTGTTTTTATCATTTACCTACTCGAGGACGAGAAGGAATTAAGCTTAGGGATGCTGATACGTCTCCAACGTATCTATAATTTTTGATTGTTCCATGCTATTATATTATCTGTTTTGGATGTTAATGGGCTTTATTTTACACTTTTATGTTATTTTTGGGACTAACCTATTAACCCAAGGCCCGGTGCAAATTGCTGTTTTTTTTGCCTATTTTAGTGTTTCGCAGAAAAGGAAAATCAAACGGAGTCCAAACGGAATGAAACCTTCGGGAGCGTGATTTTTGGAACAAACGTGATCCAGAGGACTTGGAGTGGACGTCAAGCAACCAATGAGGTGGCCACGAGGCAGGGGGCGTGCCTACCCCCTGGGTGCGCCCTCCCCCTCATGGGCCCCTCGTGGATCAACCGACCTACTTCTTCCTCCTATATATGTTCACATACCCCGAAAACATCCAGGAGCACCACGAAACCCTATTTCCACCGCCGCAACCTTCTGTACCCAAGAGATCCCATCTTGGGGCCTTTTCCGGAGCTCCGCTGGAGGGGGCATTGATCACGGAGGGCCTCTACATCAACTCCATGGCCCCTCCGGTGATGTGTGAGTAGTTTACCTCAGACCTTCGGGTCCATAGTTATTAGCTAGATGGCTTCTTCTCTCTCTTTGGATCTCAATACAAAGTTCTCCTCGATTCTCTTGGAGATCTATTCGATGTAATCTTCTTTTGCGGTGTGTTTGTCGAGATCCGATGAATTGTGGGTTCAAGATTATCTATGAACAATATTTGAATCTTCTTTGAATTCTTTTATGTATGATTGGTTATATTTGCAAGTCTCTTCAAATTATCAGTTTGGTTTGGCCTACTAGATTGATCTTTCTTGCAATGGGGGAAGTGCTTAGCTTTGGGTTCAATCTTGCGGTGCTCGATCCCAGTGATAGAAAGGGAAACGACACGTATTGTATTGTTGCCATCGAGGATAAAAAGATGGGGTTTATATCATATTGCATGAGTTTATCCCTCTACATCATGTCATCTTGCTTAAAGCGTTACTCTATTCTTATGAACTTAATACTCTAGATGCATGCTGGATAGCGGTCGATGTGTGGAGTAATAGTAATAGATGCAGGCAGGAGTCGGTCTACTTGTCACGGACGTGATGCCTATATACATGATCATACCTAGATATTCTCATAATTATTCGCTTTTCTATCAATTGCTCGACAGTAATTTGTTCACCCACCGTAATACTTATGCTATCTTGAGAGAAGCCACTAGTGAAACCTATGGCCCCCGGGTCTATTCTCCATCATACAAGTTTCCAATCTATTTTATTTTGCAATCTTTACTTTCAATTTATATCATAAAAATACCAAAAATATTTATCTTATTATTATTATCTCTATCAAATCTCACTCTTGCAAGTGGCCGTGAAGGGATAGACAACCCCTTTATCGCGTTGGTTGCGAGGTTCTTATTTGTCTGGGTAGGTACGAGGTGACTTGCGTGTGGTCTCCTACTGGATTGATACCTTGGTTCTCAAAAACTGAGGGAAATACTTACGCTGCTTTGCTGCATCACCCTTTTCTCTTCAAGAGAAAACCATAACATGCTCAAGAGGTAGCACCAAGTTCCTTTGTCCGATTCATCGCCTCTGCCTACATGCACCTGTGATGCTTGTTGCTATTTGAACCGAAGTCCGCCAAGTTTGACTACATTTTGCTGCCCCGATCGAGACCGCCAAAGTACCACGACGAACCGTGAAGTCCCACAAGATACCTAGTACCGCGACGACCCCGGACACTGGATTCGTCAAGTTCCTCCCCGACTCGTGTACGTTTTGCTGCCCCGATCGAGACCGCCAAGTACCGCGACGACCCCGGACACTGGATTCGTCAAGTTCCGCCACGATGACAAATGCTTCATAACATGCTCATGCAACATTTTCATAAAATTGCATAAAACTTTTACATGTCATCCGCATCATGATAATAACATTTAAAATGTTTAGAATTGTTGTTTGCATTAAATTGCTAAATGCATATGGGGATTTTCCAGAATTATTGTTGTTGTTTCCGGCCTCATTTAAAATGCCTAATGTGTACTTTACTTATGCTTCACCTCTTGCCATGTTAACCAACATTTAATAGTGTTGAGTACCTAACCGGGAGTGAACTAAATAATCGAATGTGGTGTTTCGTCAACATGCATCTTATTACATGTTGAGCTCCACTTAACTTGTAGTTTTGTTTGTGCACTTTGCCTTGCCATGCATATTTAAACCGGACATGCATCATCCCTGGTTGTGCATCATGCCATGTTTATGCTTGTGTGTTTACCATGTTGCTTGTTCCTTTCCGATTTTCTCTCGTTAGCTTCGGTATTGTTCCGGAGTTGTGAGGATTCGTTCGACTACGTCTGTTTGTCTTCTTCATGGACTCGTTCTTCTTCCTTGCGGGATTTCAGGCAAGATGTCCATTACCCTCGATATTACTTCTATCTTTGCTTGCTAGTTGTTCTCTCTATCGCTATGTCGCGCTACCTAGCACTTGTTTATCATGCCTTCCATATTGCCATGTCAAGCCTCTAACCCACCTTCCTAGCAAACCGTTGTTTGGCTAAGGTACCGCTTTTGCTCAGCCCCTCTTATATCATTGCTAGTTGCAGGTGCCTTGCAGGTTGTTCCGTGTTGGAACATGGATATGTTGGGATATCACAATATCTCAAATTTTAATTAATGCATCTATATACTTGGCAAAGGGTGGAAGGCTTGGCTTTTTGCTTGGTGTTTTGTTCCACTCTTGACGCCCTAGTTTTCCTCATACCGGTGTTATGTTCCTTGATTTTGCGTTCCTTACGCGGTTGGGATTATGGGACCCCCTTGACAGTTCGCTTTGAATAAAACTCCTCCAGCAAGGCCCAACCTTGGTTTTACATTTGCCTAACAACCTAAACCTTTCCCTTGGGAGTTATAAGCCTGAGGGTCATCTTTATTTAACCCCCCCCCCCGGGCCAGTGCTCCTCCGAGTGTTGGTCCGAACCGAGTAGACTGCGGGGCCACCTCGGGGAAACTTGAGGGTTGGTTTTACTCGTAGGATGTCTCATCCGGGTGTGCCCTGAGAACGAGATATGTGCAGCTCCTATCGGGATTTGTCGGCACAGTCGGGCGGTCTTGCTGGTCTTATTTTACCATTGTCGAAATGCCTTGTAACCGGGATTCCGAGACAGATCGGGTCTTTCCGGGAGAAGAAATATCCTCCGTTGATCGTGAGAGCTTGTGATGGGCTAAGTTGGGACACCCCTGAAGGGTATAAACTTTTGTGAGCCGTGCCCGCGGTTATGTGACAGATGGGAATTTGTTAATATCCGGTTGTAGAGAACTTGACACTTGATTTAATTAAAATGAATCAACCGCGTGTGTAGCCGTGATGGTCTCTTTCAGCGGAATCCGGAAAGTGAACACGGTTTGGGTTATGTTTGAACGTGAGTAGTTTCAGGATCACTTCTTGATCACTTCTAGCTTCACGACCGTTGCGTAGCTTCTCATCCTACTCTTATTTGCGTATGTTAGCCACCATATTTGCTTAGTTCTTGCTGCAACTCCACATCATTACCTTATCCTACCCATAAGCTTAAATAGTCTTGATATCGCGGGTTTTGAGATTGCTGAGTCCTCGTGACTCACATATACTACCAAAACAGTTGCAGGTGCCGATGATACCAGTGCTGGTGATCCTACCGAACTCAAGTGGGAGTTCGACGAGGACCTTGGCCGTTACTATATTTCGTTTCCTGATGATCAGTAGTGGAGCCCAGTTGGGACGATCGGGGATCTAGCATTTGGGGTTATCTTCTTTTCTTTTGGTTTTGTCTGTAGTCGTACTATGCGTGTACTTTGGATGATGTATGAATTATATGATCATTGTGTGAAGTGGCAATTGTAAGCCAACTCTATTTATCCCTTTCTTGTTAGTTACATGGGATTGTGTGAAGATGACCCTTCTTGCGACAAAAACCACAATGCGGTTATGCCTCTAAGTCGTGCCTCGACACGTGGGAGATATAGCCGCATCGTGGGCGTTACATAATTAGCATCTAATTTGATGAACCCTAACTAATTTGATGCACTCTGAAATTTGATGAACCATAGAAACTTTAGCTAGGAAGAGGTAGGGGAGGGGGAGGGGGAGGTGTGCTCACCTCGGGTGTCGGCGGCGAGGGAGGGGCAGGCGGCGTCGAGGTTGGGGTCGGGGCTAGGGCGCGCAGCGGAGGGCGCCGTCGAGGTCGGGGTCGGGGGCGTGCGGAGGGCGACGAGAGAGCGCGCGACGGCCGACGGCGATGCTGGGCGCCGACAGCGGCGACAGCAGAGGAGTTTGATTTGGGGGAAGTGGCCGCGGGGAAGGAAGAACCGCGCGGTTAAGTCAGAAGTAGCAGTAGCGAGTTCCAGGAAATGCGCTACTGCTAACTTAGCTATAGCTAACTTAGCTATAGCGCTGGCTGGCAAAACACGCTACTGCTAAGTTAGCTATAGCGCCTGTCCGGAAAGCACGCTGCTGCTACGCCTTTCTCCTTTATTTTTATTTTTCATTTGTTTTCCTTCACATTTTCCTTTTTTCCCTTCCCCTTTTTCTATTTCTTTCATTTTCCTTTACTTTTCCATATGTTTCTCATTTTATTTTCCTTTCATTAGCAGTAGCGCTTTCCGTGCGAAACACGCTACTACAACTACCTTATTAGTAGTGTGCTTTACCTGAGCCCGCTACTACTACTGGTAGCCTGGCCAAAACAGTAGGGGAATTGTAGTTGTAGCGCTTCTTCCCAGAGACGGGCTACTGCTATGAACTTAGCTGCAACGCGTTTGGATTCCACGCGCTACTAGTAAGTACTAGTAGCGCTTGTTTTTGTCCCTCGCTACTGGTAAGATTATGTGTATAATGTTTTCCCTAGTAGTGGTAGTACCGCTCTGTGCGGGCTGGGAGCAAGGTAACGGTTGGATTTTCCCCCTCCTATAAAAGGGGGACTTCTTCCCCATTGAACCTTATCCTTTCAGCTCGTGTTCTTCCCCCATTGTTGACCTTCTTTGAGCTTGCTAACTCTCAATCGCTCTATTGGTTCTTGCTAGTTTTGAGGGAAAAGAGAGAGGAGATCTAGATCTACGTTTCCACCAATCACTTTCTCCTCTATGTGAGGGGAACCCCTTGGATCTAGATCTTGGAGTTTTTCGTGTTCTCTTCTTCATTCTTCCTCTCATTTTCCTCCCCAGCACTAGTTGCTTTGGTGGGATTTGGGAGAGAAGGACTTGGGCACTCTGTGTGCCCTTGCCATTGCAGTTAGTGCATCGGTTTGAGTTCTTCACGGTGATCCGTGGAAGTGAAGTTGAGAAGCTTGTTACTCTTGGGTGTTTGTGCACCCTAGAGCTTGTTCCTCTTGGGTGCCTTGGTGCCCTAGACGATTGGTGTTGCCAGAGCTCAATCATTGTGGTGTAAAGCTCCGGGCAAGCGTCGAGGTCTCCAATTAGGTTGTGGAGATCGCCCCGAGCAATTTGATGGGTACCGGTGACCGCCCCCAAGGGTTGCCATTTGTACGGGTTCGGTGACTGCCCTCAAGGGTCCCTTAGTGGAATCACGGCATCTAGCATTGTTCGAGGGTGTGAGAAGATTACGGTGGCCCTAGTGGCTTCTTGGGGAGCATTGTGCTTCCACACCGCTCCAAACGGAGATTAGCATCCGCAAGGTGTGAACTTCGGGATACATCATCGTCTCCGCATGTCTCGGTTAACTCTTACCCGAGCCCTTTACTTATGCACTTTACTCTCTGATAGCCTTAGTGTTTCATGTTATATATCTTGCTATCACATAGTTGTTTATATTGTTTAGCATAAGTTGTTGGTGCGCATAGGTGAGCCTAGTCAGTTTAGGTTTTGTGTTTGACAAATTAAATGCTAGTTTGATTCCGCATTTGTTCAAGTCTAAACCGTAATTATTTTAAAGCGCCTATTCACCCCCCCCCCCTTTAGGCGACATCCACAATCTATCATGTTATTGCCATCAATTTTCCATGATCGCAACAGCTACATGCATTGGTCTAGAAAACCCACCACGCCACCGCTCCACCATACCCTCGACGTCAAGCCACCATGCATAGATTGCATTGCACCGTCAAAGGCATACTTGAGCCGCCAAAACACACAGTGGAGGTTGCATCCCGCAATCTCGCCAGTATGAGCCGTCAGCCAGTGTCACCATGCTAGAATCTGAAGGAGAAATCCTTCCAAATCAAACACCTAACCGAAACGTTCGCCAATCTGATCGGATGCGACCACCAACAAAATAGGGAGCGACTAGCCCTGACCCTCAGTAGCAACCGTCACTAGGAGTGCCGCTTGCACCCCCCCCCCCAGCATGGCCACGATCAAGCCGGATCCTATGCCCGCGCCACTGCATAGCAGCATGAGATCCACAACCAACATGACAAGCATTGAGGGCAAGGCCACATCAGGATGATAGGGAGGGCAGGAGGACCGGAGGAGCAACAGTTATGACAGACCTCTAAGGGGATGGGCGCGACGCTGACGAGATGAAGAGCCACACCGCTACTTTCCTCTGAGCCAGCATGGGCTTCATCGACAGCTCCTCTACTGGTGGCGAGACATGAGGTAAGGAGGAGGTGGCGGTGGTTGATTGCCCGCCAGAGATGCCTAATGGAGGCGGTGGCCAATTTATTTTCTTTTAACACGGTACAAGGCACATACACTCACCCCTATAAACACACGCACGCATACCCTATCCCTATAAGAACCTCCGAGAGACTGAGGCGGCACATCATCTTATCACTTTTGTAGTCGACGGGAATGCCTTCTCCCATCGAAAGCGCATCACCGGAAGGTCTAAAATAAATCCAGAAAAATGCGAGCACCGATGAACTGAGGATATCACTATGCTCCTAACCATCCAATCACAGGCTCTGATGGCCGATTTCTTATAAGGATCAGATGTGCCAGGTTCTGGAATTTTTTTAGGCAAATGTGCCAGGTTATGATAATCCGCACTTAGGTTCGACCATGCAACAAGGAGGTACTCCCTCCGTTCCCAAATATAAGTCTTTTTGGTGATTTCAACAAGTGACTATATATAGAGCAAAATGAATGAATCTATACTCTAAAATATGTCTACATATATCCGTATGTTATACTCCATTTGAAATGTCTAAAAAGACTTAGATTTAAAAACGGAGGGAGTAGAAGACTGGCCAGTCACCGAACCCAACCAACTTGTGGCACTGGACCGGGCGGCCCAAAGCAGAACAAGCAGGTGCCCCATTCGTCCTCGGCCGAGCAGCCGCACAGTTTCGTTCCCAGTAGACGTGAACAGTTTTTGCTAAAAAAAAGAGAGTAGACGTGAACAGTCGAGCCACCGCGAAACAAAGAGGTGGGCAGCAGGTATGCCAACATCGAGTTGCTCTAAAAAAAAAAGCCAAATCGAGCGCCTGAGGTTTCCCCGTCGCCTTCACTCGTCAGTCACTCAAAGGAATCCAGCAAAGCAACAGGTCACCCGGCGTCTGCAGCGCCACAACTCGGCAGCAGCGGCGCCTCCGGCCACGACCGACCCAATCCATCCCTCCTCTTCCGGGAATAAAATCCCGTCTCCATGCGCAAGGTGTGGGTGGGGCGGCCGCCGGTCGGTTGGCAGTGGCACGCACTCGCCCGTCAGCTCACCGACCCTGCCGCCATCCCGCACATACGCACACAGCAGCTGATGCGGGCAGACTCAGACGTCACAGACGATATACAAGGGAAAGTAAACACATCCGCGTACCTCTTCCGCAACGCAGACACCCGCAAGTCCGACTCATCGCTCAACGTCAGTGCCAACCTGCCGTTCAGCAAGAGCACGCACGCTTGCACCTTTATGTAAAGCAAAACCCGACGCCGTCACCAGCTTTGGTCTCTTCTCTTCCCATTGCTCAAAATACCTCGGCAGAGAGTATTCTCAACTCCCGGCTCAGCCTTCCCTTCCCTTCCCTCTCCTGCCTCCGCCCACTCCACTCAGTGCTCCAGAAGCTCGGATGGCGGCCCAGGTACGCAGACGTTGGCTCGGGTTCTTTCTTGGGTTAATTCATGCGATTGCTCGCGCCTGATCCTCGGATTGTATGTATGTTCGGCCGATTCTCAACAGAAGGTGGTGCTCAGGGTCCCGACCATGACCGACGACAAGGCCAAGCAGAAGGCCATCGAAGCGGTCGCGGATATCTACGGTAACAGTCGCCTCCCACCTCTGCTGCTTGTTTGGCCGTGGACTTGGAAGTTTCGGTCTGGTATTTCAAATCGAAGAGGACGATACAATCTGTAGTTGCAGAAGCTGGCATAGTAATTCTTGCATCATCCGTTTGCCATTCAATCTGTGGCTCATGTATCTGAAAGGATTTGCACAGATTTTAGGTGGAAGCTTTAGAGCTGAAATCATGTTAGGTGGGATTATTCTCACACACGCATTGACATAAAGATGGTGACAGTTCAATAGAGCATCGCATATCTCAAATCGCTGCCATCGGCTTTAGGTGGAAGCTTGAGAGGAGAAATTATGTTTGGTGGAATCATCTTGTCATGCATATATTAACATGAAGCACCATTCAACAGAGCCACATCATAGCATGCGAAATGTTATTTAACTTACAGTCTTACACTATCAATGTTCATTGCTAATGCCATGAGGAAAAGTTTGTTTTCGGTCATATAGCAGTTATAATCTTCAAAGAGGTATTTTTCCTTTCTAGTTCTATGACCACCATATCTTAACTCATATAAGGAAAGATGAACGAATATACTGATGGGAAGGGCTGTGACGTATTAACTAATAGTACTATTATACCAGCAAGAAAATGATGCAATACACACCTCGTTTTGTGCGCAGGCATTGATTCCATAGTTGCGGATCTGAAGGACAATAAGATGATCATCATAGGCGAGATGGACACTGTGGCAATCGCAAAGAAATTAAAGAAGGTTGGGAAGATTGACATTGTGTCCGTTGGACCTGCAAAGGAAGAAAAGAAAGAAGAGAAGAAAGAAGAAAAGAAAGAGGAGAAAAAAGAGGAAAAGAAAGAAGAGAAGAAAGAGGAGAAGAAAGAGGAGAAAAAATGATAAAGCATACCACACCATCCCATGGCCTTTCTCCTGTGTGCACTTCTAATAGCTTTGTCTACGGGTCTATGTTTCTAAGAGATATGACTTTGTACCATTATATCTAAAGTACATATTAGTGATATTTCTTTACAGAAGAGAATACACTTTGTTCTTCCATTTCTTAGCATCTATACACGCCTACCTCATCGAATTATCTTCAGTTCTTCATCCATGCCTAAAATGCTCGGCTTTGGGATACCAACATCAAATTGGCAACTCATAAATAAAACCTATGAATATTGTGATGAATCATTGAAGGCATGCACCTACTACCAGATTAATTTTGGAATATTATTTTATTATAAGAAACAGAGGACCAGACGTACAGAAGGTTGACATTGACTAGAACTATAATATTAAAAATTAAACTACCATGTTGCACCTATTGTTAACCCTTAAAAACATGATATAATAGGCTAAAAGAGAACCACTAAGCAAAACAATGCTTAGGCTTTAAGGTCTTGGTGCTAACAGATAATGCACAATTCATCTAAGTTTTTTTCTGATTTGTGACATGTAATCCACTAACCCTATTACTAGGGTTGGCAGAAATGAAACTAGGGAGTTTTGAGTGCTTTCTGTGCTAGCCAATCGAAGGACAAATAAATTTGAAGGCATGTTACTTACCATTTAACATTTATATGTTCTGTCGTCATTGAGTAAAACCATATGCTCCATCTTGTACTGTGGATGAATATCTGACACTACAAACAATATTGATGACTAGTGCCCACCATCTGGTTCAGCACTAAAATTAGGAGCAAAACTACTGTGAATACAGCTCAACAAAAGGAAAACGTTTTTTGTGTGTGTAGGAATTAGGACTATTGAAGCAGTGCTAGTTCATTACTCACAAGTCATGACTAGTGCCCACCATCCTGTCCAACTTTATTCTTGCATAAAACAGTTATGGTATACAACATACATTTGTGCACTTCGCTAAATAAGTATCCCCACACAAAATGTGACACGCAAAGTATATAACGATTATAGTGCAATTGGCTACACGGGATACTCCCTTATGACCTCTCTTTCTGAACAGGAAACAACCAAATTACAAGCAACTCTGCATTTTACTATAGGCCCTCTCACCTCAGCATCTTCTATATCCCCCAAACCTTGACAACAAATGAAGATATTGGCCTTTCTTTGTCATGTACTTAATAACATGATTAGCTTCAGAATCCTTTCCAGCATTTCGCAATCTACACACTAAAGTACTATACACTGAGAAGTTTGGTGTGCATCCGTGCAAGTCCATATCCTTCAGCATAGAGCAAGCTTTATCAAACTCACCTACTATGCAAAGCCCGCGTATCATTGAATTGTATGTGTACACATTCGGAAGCTTCCCTCTCACCAACATATCATCAAACAACTTCTGGGCTTCCTCAAATTCTGCGGCTGCCACATAGCCTGTAATCATAACAGTGTAGCAGACAGCATCCGGTTCACACCCTTTCTTCACCATCTCATCAAAGAAATACCTGCAAGCTTCTAGGTTACCAGCACGGCTAAGACCATCTATCAAGTTTGTGAAATGGAGCACACTTGGCACACAACCAACATCACTCATATAGTTCAGTAAATTGAGAGCTGCAAGCGGTTTGTCTCCTTTACCAAGCACATGAAGCAAGAGATTGTAAGTATGAAGGTCAGGCGTAAGCCCATTCTTTCCCATCTCATCAAGCAATCTATGGAACTGATCCAATTTCCCGAGCAAATACTTTGCACGCATGACCACATTGTATGTCAATACATCAGGAGTGTGCCCCTCCGTTACCATTTTCTGGTGAACCCATTCGATCAAAGAGTACTGTTTGATCGTCAGGAGCGTGTGCAATATCGCATTGAACGAACTCTTGAACGGGCGGTAGTTGAAACTACTTGACTTGATAAACCTTTCCACCAGCCTCCGCCTCAACCCAGCCTGCCCACATGTGCATATCAAAATGTGGAATGTACGAGCAGAGACAGGCAGCCCAATCTCCGTCATCTCCTCAAGCAGCCGCCACATCGCCTTAACCTCCCCGCACTCGGCAAAGACCTTCATAACGAGGTTGTACATGCTCGTGTTATGGCGGTACCCATCCTGCTGCCCTGCCCACACGAAGAACTTGTACGCCAGCCTCGGGTACCTCTCCCGGTTGACACTATCAACAGACACAACAAACTTGAACATCACCTGTCTGACCAGCTCGTTGGTCACCTTCAGGTTCATTTCGTCGAGCGCCTTGCGGGCGCTGAACCCCGGGCCATCCTGCAGCAGTACCTTGAGAATCCTATCTGCCAGCCTCAATTCCTCACGGGGCCTCCGCCTGGAACCGGAACCAGAGGACAAATTTTCGGCATCATAGTCGCCGCTCTCCGGCCGGCCGGGCAGGGGCGGCGGCGGCGGCATGCGGAGGAGCACTTCGGGCGTAACGGTCGACGGATCTAGGCCCGCCTCGCCCTCTCTCTCCAGAATGCAGCCATCATCCTGCTGCCCAGTGCTGGGCGCCTCGACACCGGTTCTTGAATCGTCGCCGCATAGGCGGCGGGAAGGCCAGAACAGCCGGGCTACTCGGAGGGGAGGTGCGCGAGCGCCCCGTATCATAAGGAGGTGCCACTCAGGAGCTCGCGCAAAGGCATCTCCCGCGAGCGGCTGTGGGAAACATGGCGCCGAGCTTTGGCTCGTGGGATGGTGACGACCGCAATGGCGGGGAGCGGGGCTTTGGCTCGAGATGGTTTGAGTTGCGGTGTTTGGGGGAAGAGGAGGCGGGAGCGGCGGCGCCAAGAGGAGGAAACGTCGACCATCGAGGTGTTGCCGTCCCGTCGATACACGCTCGTGCCAGATTGGGCCACACGGCCCATGTTGGTCCTAGTCCAAGCCCACTCTAGAGCAACTCTAAACCATCCTAAGGGCTGCTTTGATTTTCATAGAAATTTTGGAGAATTAGAATCCTTAAGAATTTTTCCTAGGTTGGTTGTTTGATTCATAGGATTAAATTCTATTAAAAAATCTAAAGATTTTTTTACTACCTCTCACGGGATTTCTGGGATCCACTCAAACCTTTTTAAAATAGTCCTTTTGATGCAATCAAACAAACCAAAATCTTGTATGATTGAAATAATCCTTTCTTTTTTTCTATGTTGCAATCGAACGAACCAAAATCTTGTAGGATTGAGATTAACACGACATTTCAATCCTCCTAAAACTTTTTCAGCTCCCGAAAATTCACTCTGAAATCAAAGAGGCCGTGGCCTGGCGCGCGCGTGGGCCGGCCCATATCGCTCCCCCTTCATCGAGTCAGAAGCTTGACTCACTGAATGCGAGATATAGGGGCGCCTGGGCGGGAAAATCCAGCTCCACCTTGAAGGAAATATGCCCTAGAGGCAATAATAAAGTTATTATGTTTTTCCTCATATCATGATAAATGTTTATTATTCATGCTAGAATTGTATTAACCGGAAACATAATACATGTGTGAATACATAGACAAACATAGTATCACTAGTATGCCTCTACTTGACTAGCTCGTTGATCGAAGATGGTTGAGTTTCCTAGCCATAGACATGAGTTGTCATTTGATCAACGGGATCACGTCATTAGGAGAATGATGTGATTGACTTGACCCATTTCGTTAGCTTAGCACTTGATCGTTTAAGTTTACTGCTATTGCTTTCTTCATGACTTATGCATGTTCCTATGACTATGAGATTATGCAACTCCCGAATACCGGAGAAACACTTTGTGTGCTACCAAACGTCACAACGTAACTGGGTGATTATAAAGGCGCTCTACAGGTGTTTCCGATGGTGTTCGTGGAGTTAGCATAGATCAAGAATAGGATTTGTCACTCCGATTGTTGGAGAGGCATCTCTGGGCCCTCTCGGTAATTCACATCACTATAAGCCTTGCAAGCAATGTGAATAATGTGTTAGTTGCGGGATGATGCATTATGGAACGAGTAAAGAGACTTGTCGGTAACGAGATTGAACTAGGTATTGAGATACCAATGATCAAATCTCGGGCAAGTAACATACCGATGACAAAGGGAACAACGTATACTGTTATGCGGTTTGACCGATAAAGATCTTCGTAGAATATGTAGGAACCAATATGAGCATCCAGGTTCCGCTATTGGTTATTGACCGAAGACATGTCTTGGTCATGTCTGCATAGTTCTCGAACCCATAGGGTCCGCACGCTTAAAGTTCTGTGACGATCGGTATTATGAGTTTTTGTGTTTTGATGTACCGAATGTAGTTCGGAGTCCCGGATATGATCACGGACATGACGAGGAGTCTCAAAATGGCCGAGATGTAAAGATCGATATATTGGATGACTATGTTCAGACACCGAAAGTGTTTCGGGAGGTTTCGGACATTTACCGGAGTACCGGGGGTTACTGGAACCCCCCGGGGAGTATATTGGGCCTTAGTGGGAGAAGAGGAGGGGCGGCCAAGGGCAGCCGCGCGCCCCCTCCCCCTCTAGTCCGAATTGGACAAGGAGGGGGGCGGTGCCCCCCTTTCCTTCTCTTCCTCTCTCCCTTCCTTCTCCTCTCCTACTCCAACTAGGAAAAGAGGGAGTCCTACTCCCGGTGGGAGTAGGACTCCCCCCTTGGCGCGCCCTCCTCCTTGGCCAGCCGGCTCCCCCTAGCTCCTTTATATATGGGGGCAGGGGGCACCCCAGACAGAACAATCTGTTGATCTCTTAGCCGTGTGCGGTGCCCCCCTCCACCATAATACACCTCGGTCATATCGTAGCGGTGCTTAGGCGAAGCCCTGCGTCGGTAGCTTCATTAAACATTGCTACCTCTTGAGCACTGCGTTGGTTTTCTCTTGAAGAGGAAAGGGTGATGCAGCAAAGTAGTGTAAGTATTTCCCTTAGTTTTTGCGAACCAAGGTATCAATCCAGTAGGAGGCCGCGCACGAGTCCCTCGCACCTACACAAACAAATAAATCCTCGCAACCAACGCGATAAGGGGTTGTCAATCCCTACACGGTCACTTACGAGAGTGAGATCTGATAGATATGATAGGATAATATTTTTGGAATTTTTATGATAAAGAGAAATAAAAGATGCAAGTAAAATAAATGGCAAAGGAAATAACTAAGTATTGGAAGATTAATATGATGGAAGATAGACCCGGGGGCCATAGGTTTCACTAGTGGCTTCTCTCAAGAGCATAAGTATTTACGGTGGGTGAACAAATTACTGTTGAGCAATTGACAGAATTGAGCATAGTTATGAGAATATCTAGGTATGATCATGTATATAGGCATCATGTCCGAGACAAGTAGACTGACTCCTGTCTGCATCTACTACTATTACTCCACACATCGACCGCTATCCAGCATGCATCTAGAGTATTAAGTTCAAGAGAATGGAGTAACGCTTTAAGCAAGATGACATGATGTAGAGGGATAAACTCATGCAATATGATATAAACCCCATCTTGTTATCCTCGATGGCAACAATACAATACGTGCCTTGCTGCCCCTACTGTCACTGGGAAAGGACACCGCAAGATTGAACCCAAAGCTAAGCACTTCTCCCATTGCAAGAAAGATCAATCTAGTAGGCAAAACCAAACTGATAATTCGAAGAGACTTGCAAAGATAACCAATCATGCATAAAAGAATTCAGAGAAGATTAAAATATTGTTCATAGATAAACTTGATCATAAAACCACAATTCATCGGTCTCAACAAACACACTGCAAAAGAAGATTACATCGAATAGATCTCCACAAGAGAGGGGGAGAACTTTGTATTTAGATCCAAAAAGAGATAAGAAGCCATCTAGATAATAACTATGGACCGGTAGGTCTAAAGTAAACTACTCACACTTCATCGGAGGGGCTATGGTGTTGATGTAGAAGCCCTCCGTGATCGATGCCCCCTCCAGCGGAGCTCCGGAAAAGGCCCCAAGATGGGATCTCATGGATACAGAAAGTTACGGCGGTGGAATTAGGGTTTTGGCTCTGTATCTGGTAGTTTGGGGGTACATATGTATATATAGGAGGAAGGAGTACGTCGGTGGAGCAACAGGAGGCCCACGAGGGTGGAGGGCGCGCCTGGGAGGGGGGTAGGCGCGCCCCCCTACCTCGTGCCTTCCTCGTTGATTGCTTGACGTAGGGTCCAAGTCCTCTGGATTATGTTCGTTCCGAAAATCACGTTCCCGAAGGTTTCATTCCGTTTGGACTCCGTTTGATATTATTTTTCTGTGAAACCCTAAAATAGGCAAAAAAACAAGCAATTCTGGGCTGGGCCTCCGGTTAATAGGTTAGTCCCAAAAATAATATAAAAGTGTATAATAAAGCCCAATAATGTCCAAAACGGAATATAATATAGCATGGAACAATCAAAAATTATAGATACGTTGGAGACGTATCAAGCATCCCCAAGCTTAATTCCTGCTCGTCCTCGAGTAAGTAAATGATAAAAACAGAATTTTTGATGTGGAATGCTACTTGGCATAATACTTCAAGCATATTAACTAAGCAATTATGTATCTTCAAAATAACATGGCCAAAGAATGTTATCCCTACAAAATCATATAGTCTGGCTATGCTCTATCTTCACCACATAAAGTATTTAAATCATGCACAACCCCGATGACAAGCCAAGCAATTGTTTCATACTTTTGGTGTTCTCAAACTTTTTCAATCTTCACGCAATACATGAGCGTGAGCCATGGACGTAGCACTTTAGGTGGAATAGAATGGTGGTTGTGGAGGAGACAAAAAGGGGGAAGATAGTCTCACATCAACTAGGCGTATCAACGGGCTATGGAGATGCCCATCAATAGATATCAATGTGAGTGAGTAGGGATTGCCATGCAATGGATGCACTAGAGCTATAAGTATATGAAAGCTCAACAAAAGGAACTAAGTGGGTGTGCATCCAACTCGCTTGCTCACGAAGACCTAGGGCATTTTGAGGAAGCCCATCATTGGAATATACAAGCCAAGTTCTATAATGAAAAATTCCCACTAGTATATGAAAGCGATAACATAGGAGACTCTCTATTATGAAGATCATGGTGCTACTTTGAAGCACACATGTGGTAAAAGGATAGTAGCATTGTCCCTTCTCTCTTTTTCTCTCATATTTTTTTGGGCCTTTTTATGGCCTCTTTTTTTTCGTCCGGAGTCTCATCCCGACTTGTGGGGGAATCATTGTCTCCATCATCCTTTCCTCACTTGGGACAATGCTCTAAAAATGATGATCATCACACTTTTATTTACTTACAACTCAACAATTACAACTCAATACTTAGAACAAAATATGACTCTATGTGAATGCCTCCGGCGGTGTATCGGGATATGCAATGAATCAAGAGTTACATGTATGAAAGAATTATGAACGGTGGCTTTGCCACAAATACAATGTCAACTACATGATCATGCAAAGCAATATGACAATGATGGAGCGTGTCATAGTAAACGGAACGGTGGAAAGTTGCATGGCAATATATCTCAGAATAGCTATGGAAATGCCATGACAGGTAGGTATGTTGGCTGTTTTGAGGAAGGTATATTGTGGGTGTATGATACAGGCGAAAGGTGCGCGGTATTAGAGAGGCTAGCAATTGTGGAAGGAAGAAAAGTGCGTATGATCCATGGACTCAACCTTAGTCATAAAGAACTCATGTACTTATTGCAAAAATCTAGTTATCAAAGCAAAGTATTACGCGCATGCTCCTAGGGGGATAGATTGGTAGGGAAAGACCATCGCTCATCCTCGACCGCCACTCATAAGGAAGACAATCAATAAATAAATCATGCTCCGACTTCATCACATAACGGTTCACCATACGTGCATGCTACGGGAATCACAAACTTTAACACAAGTATTTCTCAAATCCACAACTACTCGACTAGCATGACTCTAATATTACCATCTCCATATCTCAAAACAATTATCAAGTATCAAACTTCTCATAGTATTCAACACACTCATAAGAATTTTTTTATTAATCTTGAATGCCTAACATAATTAAAGCAAATTACCATGCTGTTTTGTAGGACTCTCAAAATAATCTAAGTGAAGCATGAGAGAACAATAGTTTTTATAAACTAAATCCACCGACGTGCTCTAAAAGATATAAGTGAAGCACTAGAGCAAAAACTATATAACTCAAAAGATATAAGTGAAGCACATAGAGTATTCTAACAATTTCTGAATCATGTGTGTCTCTCTCAAAAGGTGTGTACAGCAAGGATGATTGTGGAAAACTAACAAATAAAGACTCAAATAATACAAGACGCTCCAAGAAAAACACATATCATGTGGTAAATAAAAATATAGCTCCAAGTAAAGTTACCGATGGAAGTAGACGAAAGAGGGGATGCCTTCCGGGGCATCCCCAAGCTTTGGAGTTTAGGTGTCCTTAGATTATCTTGGGGTGCCATGGGAATCCCCAAGCTTAGGCTCTTTCCACTCCTTGTTCCATAATCCATCAAATCTTTTACCCAAAACTTGAAAACTTCACAACACAAAACTTAAAGTAAAAAATCTCGTGAGCTCCGTTAGCGAAACAAAACAAAACACCACTTCAAGGTACTGTAATGAACTTATTCTTTATTTATATTGGTGTTAAACCTACTGTATTCCAACTTCTCTATGGTTTATAAACTATTTTACTAGCCATATATTCATCAAAATAAGCAAACAACACACGAAAAACAGAATCTGTCAAAAACAGAAAAGTCTGTAGTAATCTGTAGTAACGCAAGATCTGGAACCCCAAAAATTCTAAAATAAATTGCTGGACGTGAGGAATTTATCTATTAATAATCTGGAAAAATAATTAACTAAATATAACTTTCCAAATAAAAATGGCAGCAATTCTTGTGAGCGCTAAAGTTTCTATTTTTTACAGCAAGATTAAAAAGACTTTCCCCAAGTCTTCCCAACGGTTCTACTTGGCACAAACACTAATTAAACACAAAAAACACAACCAAAACAGAGGCTAGATAAATTATTTATTACCAAACAGGAGCAAAAGTCAAGGAATAAAAATAAAATTAAGTTGCCTCCCAACAAGCGCTATCGTTTAACGCCCCTAGCTAGGCATAAAAGCAAGGATAGATCTAGGTATTGCCATAATAATAAGATAGATCATTAAAACTCATTTCATATTCTCTACATTCAGCAACAAGTTTTCTTTGAGGCAAGAAAAAGTAATCAAAAGGGCTAAATTTAATGGGACAAAAGTCCCCAAGATCAACTTTGGGAGGTATAGGTGTTGGGGAACATAGTAATTTCAAAAAATTCCTACGCACACGCAAGATCATGGTGATGCACAACAACGGGAGGGGAGAGTGTTGTCTACGTACCCTCGTAGACCGAAAGCGGAAGCGTTATAACAACGCGGTTGATGTAGTCGTACGTCTTCACGGCCCGACCGATCAAGCACCGAAACTACGGCACCTCCGAGTTTTTGCACACGTTCAGCTCGATGACGATCCCCGGACTCCGATCCAGCAAAGTGTTGGGGATGAGTTCCGTCAGCACGACGGCGTGGTGACGATCTTGATGTTCTACCGTCGCAAGGCTTCGCCTAAGCACCACTACAATATTATCGAGGATCATGGTGGAGGGGGGCACCGCACACGGCTAAGAGATCAATGATCAATTGTTGTGTCTCTGGGGTGCCCCCTGCCCCTGTATATAAAGGAGTGGAGGAGGGGGCCGGCCAAGGAGGATGGCGCGCCCAAGGGGGGAGTCCAACTCCCATTGGGAGTAGGACTCCCCTTTTTCCTATTAGTAGGAGAGGGAAGGAAGAGGAAGGAGGGAGGAAGGAAAGGGGAGGGTCCCTCCCAATTTGGATTGGGCTTGGGGGGGCGCCCCCTCCCTTGCTCCTTTCCCCTCCTTTTCACTAAGGCCCAATAAGGCCCATATACCTCCCGGGGGGTTCCGATAACCTCTCGGTGATCCGGTATTGTCCCAATCTTACCCGGAACCTTTCCGGTGTCCAAATATAGTCATCCAATATATCGATCTTTATGTCTCGACCATTTCGAGACTCCTCGTCAAGTCTGTGATCACATCCGGGACTCCGAACAATCTTCGGTGCATCAAAATATATAAACTCATAATGAAATTGTCATCATAACGTTAAGCGTGCGGACCCTACGGGTTCGAGAACAATGTAGACATGACCGAGACACGTCTCCGGTCAAAAACCAATAGCGGAACCTGGATGCTCATATTGGCTCCTACATATTCTATGAAGATCTTTATCGGTCAGACCACATAACAACATACGTTGTTCCCTTTGTCATCGGTATGTTACTTGCCTGAGATTCGATCGTCGGTATCTCAATACCTAGTTCAATCTCGTTACCGGCAAGTCTCTTTACTCGTTCCGTAATACATCATCTTGCAACTAACTTATTAGTTGCATTGCTTGCAAGGCTTAAGTGATGTGTATTACCGAGAGGGCCCATAGATACCTCTCCGACAATCGGAGCGACAAATCCTAATCTCGAAATACGCCAACCCAACATGTACCTTTGGAGACACCTGTAGAGCACCTTTATAATCACCCAGTTACGTTGTGACGTTTGGTAGCACACAAAGTGTTCCTCCGGTAAATGGGAGTTGCATGATCTCATAGTCATAGGAACATGTATAAGTCATGAAGAAAGCAATAGCAACATACTAAACGATCGGGTGCTAAGCTAATGGAATGGGTCATGTCAATCACATCATTCTCCTAATGATGTGATCCCGTTAATCAAATGACAACTCATGTCTATGGTTAGGAAACATAACCATCTTTGATCAACGAGCTAGTCAAGTAGAGGCATACTAGTGACACTCTGTTTGTCTATGTATTCACACATGTATTATGTTTCCAGTTAATATAATTCTAACATGAATAATAAACATTTATCATGATATAAGGAAATAAATAATAACTTTATTATTGCCTCTAGGGCATATTTCCTTCAGTCTCCCACTTGCACTAGAGTCAATAATCTAGTTCACATCGACATGTGTTTTAACATCAATAGTTCACATCACCATGTGATTAACACCCATAGTTCACATCGTCATGTGACCAACACCCAAAGGGTTTACTAGAGTCAATAATCTAGTTCACATCGCTATGTGATTAATACCCAAAGAGTACTGAGGTGTGATCATGTTTTGCTTGTGAGAGAAGTTTAGTCAACGGGTCTGCCACATTCAGATCCGTAAGTATTTTGCAAATTTCTATGTCAACAATGCTCTGCACGGAGCTACTCTAGCTAATTGCTCCCACTTTCAATATGTATCTAGATTGAGACTTAGAGTCATCTGGATCAGTGTCAAAACTTGTATCGATGTAACCCTTTATAATGAACCTTTTGTCACCTCTATAATCGAGAAACATATCCTTATTCTGTTGGGGAACGTAGTAATTTCAAAAAAATTCCTACGCACACGCAAGATCATGGTGATGCATAGCAATGAGAGGGGAGAGTGTTGTCTACGTACCCTCGTAGACCGACAGCGGAAGCGTTATGACAACGCGGTTGATGTAGTCGTACGTCTTCATGGCCCGACCGATCAAGCACCGAAACTACGGCACCTCCGAGTTCTAGCACACATTCAGCTCGATGACGATCCCCGGACTCCGATCCAGCAAAGTGTCGGGGAAGAGTTCCGTCAGCACGACGGCGTGGTGACGATCTTGATGTTCTACTGTCGCAGGGCTTCGCCTAAGCACCACTACAATATTATCAAGGACTATGGTGGAAGGGGGCACCGCACATGGCTAAGAGAACGATCTTGAAGATCAACTTGTCTGTCTAGGGGTGCCCCCTGCCCCCGTATATAAAGGAGCAAGGGGAGGAGGCCGGCCGGCCCTAGTGGCGCGCCAAGGAGGAGTCCTCCTCCTAGTAGGAGTAGGACTCCTACTAGGAGGGAGAAAGGAAGTGGTGAGGGAGAAGGAAAGGGGGGCGCCCCCCCCTCTCCTAGTCCAATTCGGACCAGGGGGGAGGAGGCGCGCGGCCCACCCTGGCTGCCCTTCTCTCTCTCCACTAAGGCCCATATGGCCCATTACTTCTCCCGGGGGGTTTCGGTAACCCTCCGGCACTCCGGTTTTCTCCGAAATCACCCGGAACACTTCCGGTGTTCGAATATAGCCGTCCAATATATCAATCTTTATGTCTCGACCATTTCGAGACTCCTCGTTATGTCCGTGATCACATCCGGGACTCCGAACTAACTTCGGTACATCAAAAACTCATAAACTCATATAACTGTCATCGAAACCTTAAGCGTGCGGACCCTACGGGTTCGAGAACAATGTAGACATGACCGAGACATGTCTCCGGTCAATAACCAATAGCGGAACCTGGATGCTCATATTGGATCCCACATATTCTACGAAGATCTTTATCGGTCAGACCGCATAACAACATACGTTGTTCCCTTTGTCACCGGTATGTTACTTGCCCAAGATTCGATCGTCGGTATCTCAATACCTAGTTCAATCTCGTTACCGGCAAGTCTCTTTACTCGTTTCGTAATACATCATCTCGCAACTTACTCATTAGTTGCAATGCTTGCAAGGCTTATGTGATGTGCATTACCGAGAGGGCCCAGAGATACCTCTCCGACAATCGGAGTGACAAATCCTAATCTCGAAATACGCCAACCCAACATGTACCTTTGGAGACACCTGTAGAGCTCCTTTATAATCACCCAGTTATGTTGTGACGTTTGGTAGCACACAAAGTGTTCCTCCGGTAAACGGGAGTTGCATAATCTCATAGTCATAGGAACATGTATAAGTCATGAAGAAAGAAATAGCAACATACTAAATGATCGAGTGCTAAGCTAACGGAATGGGTCAAGTCAATCACATCATTCTCCTAATGATGTGATCCCGTTAATCAAATAACAACTCTTTGTCTATGGTTAGGAAACATAACCATCTTTGATCAACGAGCTAGTCAAGTAGAGGCATACTAGTGACACTCTGTTTGTCTATGTATTCACACATGTATTATGTTTCCGGTTAATACAATTCTAGCATGAATAATAAACATTTATCATGAAATAAGGAAATAAACAATAACTTTATTATTGCCTCTAGGGCATATTTCCTTCATATTCCACTAAGGATAATTTTGACCAATGTCCAGTGATCTACTCCTAGATCACTATTGTACTCCTTTTCCAAACTCAGGACAGGATATACAATAGGTCTGGTACACAGCATGGCATACTTTATAGAACCTATGGCTGAGGCATAGGGAATGACTTTCATTCTCTCTCTATCTTCTGCCATGGTCGGGTTTTGAGTCTTACTCAACTTCACACCTTGTAACACAGGCAAGAACTCCTTCTTTGATTGTTCCATTTTGAACTACTTCAAAATCTTGTCAAGGTATGTACTCATTGAAAAAACTTATCAAGCGTCTTGATCTATCTCTATAGATCTTGATGCTCAATATGTAAGCAGCTTCACTGAGGTCTTTCTTTGAAAAAAAATCCTTTCAAACATTCCTTTATGCTTTGCAGAATAATTCTACATCATCTTCGATCAACAATATGTCATACATATACTTATCAGAAATGATGTAGTGCTCCCACTTACTTTCTTGTAAATACAGGCTTCACCGCAAGTCTGTATAAAACTATATGCTTTGATCAACTTATCAAAGCGTGTATTCCAACTCTGAGATGCTTACACCAGTCCATAGATGGATCACTGGAGCTTGCATATTTTGTTAGTACCTTTAGGATTGACAAAACCTTCTGGTTGCATCGTATACAACTTTTCTTTAATAAATCTATTAAGGAATGCAGTTTTGTTTATCCATTTGCCAGATTTCATAAAATGCGGCAATTGCTAACATGATTCGGACAGACTTAAGCATAGATACGAGTGAGAAATTCTCATCATAGTCAACACCTTGAACCTGTCGAAAACCTTTTTGCGACAATTCTAGGCTTTGTAGATAGTAACACTACTATCAGCGTCTGTCTTCCTCTTGAAGATCCATTTATTCTCAATGGCTCGCCGATCAATGGGCAAGTCAATCAAAGTCCATACTTTGTTCTCATAGATGGATCTCATCTCAGATTTCATGGCCTCAAGCCATTTAGCAGAATCTGGGCTCATCATCGCTTCCTCATAGTTCGTAGGCTCGTCATGGTCAAGTAACATGACCTCCAGAATAGGATTACTGTACCACTCTGGTGCGGATCTCACTCTGGTTTACCTACGAGATTCGGTAGTAACTTGATCTGAAGTTACATGATCATCATCATTAGCTTCCTCACTAATTGGTGTAGTAGTCACAGGAACAGATTTCTATGATGAACTACTTTCCAATAAGGGAGAAGGTACAATTACCTTATCAAGTTCTACTTTCCTCCCACTCACTTCTTTCGGGAGAAACTCCTTCTCTAGAAAGTATCCATTCTCAGCAACGAATGTCTTGCCTTCGGATCTGTGATAGAAGGTGTACCCAATTGTCTCCTTTGGGTATCCTTTGAAGACACATTTCTCCGATTTGGGTTTGAGCTTATCAGGATGAAACTTTTTCTTATAAGCATCGCAACCCCAAACTTTAAGAAACGACAACTTTGGTTTCTTGCCAAACCACAGTTCATACGGTGTCATCTCCACGGATTTAGATGGTGTCCTATTTAATGTGAATGTAGCTGTCTCTAATGCATAACCCCAAAACGATAGCGGTAAATCAGTAAGAGACGTCATAGATCGCACCATATCTAATAAAGTACGGTTATGACATTCGGACACACCATTACACTGTGGTGTTCCAGGTGGCGTGAGTAGTGAAACTATTTCATATTGTTTTAACTAAAGGCCAAACTCATAACTCAAATATTTTACCTCTGCGATCATATCGTAGAAACTTTTATTTTCTTGTTACGATGATTCTCCACTTCACTCTGAAATTCTTTAAACTTTTCAAACATTTCAGACTTGTGTTTCATCAAGAAGATATACTCATATCTGCTCAAATCATCTGTGAAGATCAGAAAATAATGATACTTGCCGTGAGCCTTAACACTCATCGAACCGCATACATCAGTATGTATTATTTCCAATAAGTCAGTTGCTCGCTCCATTGTTTCGGAGAACGGAGTCTTAGTCATCTTGCCCATGAGGCATGGTTCGCAAGCATCAACTGATTCATAATCAAGTGATTCCAAAAGCCCATCAGCATGGAGTTTCGTCATGCGCTTTACACCAATATGACCTAAACGGCAGTGCCACAAATAAGTTGCACTATCATTATTAACTTTGCATCTTTTGGCTTCAATATTATGAGAATGTGTATCACCACAATCGAGATCCAACAAACCATTTTCATTGGGTGTATGACCATAGAAGGTTTTATTCATGTAAACAAAACAACAATTTATTCTCTTACTTAAATGAATAACCGTATTGCAACAAACATGATCAAATCATATTCATGCTCAACGCAAACACCAAATAACACTTATTTAGGTTCAACACTAATCCCGAAAGTATAGGGAGTATGCGATGATGATCATATCAATCTTGGAACTACTTCCAACACACATCGTCACTTCACCCTTAACTAGTCTCCGTTCATTCTGCAACTCCCATTTCGAGTTACTACTCTCAGCAACTGAACCATTATCAAATACCGAGGGGTTGCTACGAACACTAGTAAAATACACATCAATGATCTGTATATCAAATATACCTTTGTTCACTTTGCCATCCTTCTTATCCGCCAAATACTTGGGGCAGTTCCGCTTCAAGTGACCAGTCCCTTTGAAGTAGAAGCACTTAGTCTCAGGCTTAGGACCAGACTTGGGCTTCTTCACTTGAGCAGCAATTTGCTTGCCGTTCTTCTTGAAGTTCTCTTTCTTTCCCTTTGCCCTTTTCTTGAAACTAGTGGTCTTGTTAATCATCAACACTTGATGCTCTTTCTTGATTTCTACCTTCATCGATTTCATCATCATGAAAAGCTCGGGAATCGTTTTCATCATCCCTTGTATACTATAGTTCATCACGAAGTTCTACTAACTTGGTGATGGTGACTAGAGCATTCTGTCAATCACTATTTTATCTGGAAGATTAACTCCCACTTGATTCAAGCGATTGTAGTACCCAGACAATCTGAGCACATGCTCACTGCTTGAGCTATTCTCCTCCATCTTTTAGCTATAGAACTTGTTGGAGACTTCATATCTCTCAACTCGGGTATTTGCTTGAAATATTAACTTCAACTCCTGGAACATCTCATATGGTCCATGACATTCAAAACGTCTTTGAAGTCCCGATTCTAAGCCGTTTAAGCATGGTGCACTAAACTATCAAGTAGTCATCATATTGAGCTAGCCAAACGTTCATAACGTCTGCATCTGCTCCTGCAATAGGTCTGTCACCTAGCGGTGCATTAAGGACACAATTCTTCTGTGCAGCAATGAGGATAATCCTCAGATCATGGATCCAATCCGCATCATTGCTACTAACATCTTTCAACTTAGTTTTCTCTAGGAACATATCAAAAATAAAACAGGGGAGCTAAACGCGAGCTATTTATCTACAACATAGATATGCTAATACTACCAGGACTAAGTTCATGATAAATTTAAGTTCAATTAATCATATTACTTAAGAACTCCCACTTAGAAAGACATCCCTCTAATCTTCTAAGTGATCACGTGATCCAAATCAACTAAACCATAACCGATCATCACGTGAAATGGAGTAGTTTTCAATGGTGAACATCACTATGTTGATCATATCTACTATATGATTCACGCTCGACCTTTCGGTCTCAGTGTTCCGAGGCCATATCTGCATATGCTAGGCTCGTCAAGTTTAACCTGAGTATTCTGCGTGTGCAAAACTGGCTTGCACCCATTGTAGATGGACGTAGAGCTTATCACACCCGATCATCACGTGGTGTCTGGGCACGACGAACTTTGGCAACGGCGCATACTCAGGGAGAACACTTTTATCTTGAAATTTAGTGAGAGACCATCTTATAATGCTACCGTCAATCAAAGCAAGATAAGATGCATAAAAGATAAACATCACATGCAATCAATATAAGTGATATGATATGGCCATCATCATCTTGTGCTTGTGATCTCCATCTCCGAAGCATCGTCATGATCACCATCGTCACCGGCGCGACACCTTGATCTCCATCGTAGCATCGTTGTCGTCTCGCCAATCTTATGCTTCTACGACTATCGCTACCGCTTAGTGATAAAGTAAAGCATTACAGGGCGATTGCATTGCATACAATAAAGCGACAACCATATGGCTCCTGCTAGTTGCCGATAACTTGGTTACAAAAACATGATCATCTCATACAATAAAATTTAGCATCATGCCTTGACCATATCACATCACAACATGCCCTGCAAAAACAAGTTAGACGTCCTCTACTTTGTTTGTTGCAAGTTTTACGTGGCTGCTACGGGCTTAGCAAGAACCAATCTTACCTACGCATCAAAAACCACAACGATAGTTTGTCAAGTTGGTGCTGTTTTAACCTTCGCAAGGACCGGGCGTAGCCACACTCGGTTCAACTAAAGTTGGAGAAACTGACACCCGCCAGCCACCTGTGTGCAAAGCACGTCAGTAGAACCAGTCTCGCGTAAGCGTACGCGTAATGTCGGTCAGGGCTGCTTCATCCAACAATACCGCCGAACCAAAGTATGACATGCTGGTAAGCAGTATGACTTATATCGCCCACAACTCACTTGTGTTCTACTCATGCATATAACATCAACACATAAAACCTAGGCTCGGGTGCCACTGTTGGGGAACGTAGTAATTTCAAAAAAATTCCTACGCACACGCAAGATCATGGTGATGCACAACAACGAGAGGGGAGAGTGTTGTCTACGTACCCTCGTAGACCAGAAGCGGAAGCGTTATAACAACGCGGTTGATGTAGTCGTACGTCTTCACGGCCCGACCGATCAAGCACCGAAACTACGACACCTCTGAGTTTTTGCACACGTTCAGCTCGATGACGATCCCCGGACTCCGATCCAGCAGTGTCGGGGATGAGTTCCGTCAGCACGACGGCGTGGTGATGATCTTGATGTTCTACCGTCGTAGGGCTTCGCCTAAGCACCGCTACAATATTATCGAGGATTATGGTGGAGGGGGCCACCGCACATGGCTAAGAGATCAATGATCAATTGTTGTGTCTCTGGGGTGCCCCCCTGCCCCCGTATATAAAGGAGTGGAGGAGGGGGCCGGCCAAGGAGGGTGGCGCGCCCAAGGGGGGGAGTCCAACTCCCACCGGGAGTAGGACTCCCCTTTTTCCTATTAGGAGTAGGAGAGGGAAGGAAGAGGAAGGAAAGGGGGGGACGGCCCCCCTCCCAATTCGGATTGGGCTTGGGGGGGGCGCCCCCTCCCTTGCTCCTTTCCCCTCCTTTCCACTAGGCCCAATAAGGCCCATATACCTCCCGGGGGGTTCCGATAACCTCTCGGTGATCCGGTATTGTCCCAATCTTACCCGGAACCTTTCCGGTGTCCAAATATAGTCGTCCAATATATCGATCTTTATGTCTCGACCATTTCGAGACTCCTCGTCAAGTCCGTGATCACATCCGGGACTCCGAAAAATCTTCGGTACATCAAAATATATAAACTCATAATGAAACTGTCATCGTAATGTTAAGCATGCGGACCCTACGGGTTCGAGAACAATGTAGACATGACAGAGACATGTCTCCGGTCAATAACCAATAGTGGGACCTGGATGCTCATATTGGCTCCTACATATTTTATGAAGATCTTTATCGGTCAGACCGCATAACAACATACGTTGTCCCCTTTGTCATCGGTATGTTACTTGCCCGAGATTCGATCGTCGGTATCTCAATACCTAGTTCAATCTCGTTACCGGCAAGTCTCTTTACTCGTTCCGTAATACATCATCTTGCAACTAACTTATTAGTTGCATTGCTTGCAAGGCTTAAGTGATGTGTATTACCGAGAGGGCCCAGAGATACCTCTCCGACAATCGGAGCGACAAATCCTAATCTCGAAATACGCCAACCCAACATGTACCTTTGGAGACACCTGTAGAGCACCTTTATAATCACCCAGTTACGTTGTGACATTTGGTAGCACACAAAGTGTTCTTCGGTAAACGGGAGTTGCATAATCTCATAGTCATAGGAACATGTATAAGTCATGAAGAAAGCAATAGCAACATACTAAACGAGCGGGTGCTAAGCTAATGGAATGGGTCATGTCAATCACATCATTCTCCTAATGATGTGATCCCGTTAATCAAATGACAACTCATGTCTATGGTTAGGAAACATAACCATGTTTGATCAACGAGCTAGTCAAGTAGAGGCATACTAGTGACACTCTGTTTGTCTATGTATTCACACATGTATTATGTTTCCGGTTAATACAATTCTAGCATGAATAATAAACATTTATCATGATATAAGTAAATAAATAATAACTTTATTATTGCCTCTAGGGCATATTTCCTTCAATAGGTTCCTCTCTTGGCCCTTCATATTGCACAACCAATTCATCATTGTAAGCATTCTTTTGACAGAACTTTGTGAGCCTATACTCAAGAGAATATCCTAGTTCATTATTTCGAATAGCCAAATCATCATTAAGTTCAGAAATTCTATCAACTAGAACATTGGTAGGAACCCTTTTTCTAAGATTTTCATTGAAAGCAACATAGTCTAGAGATTGAAAACGCATTATTTCTTCTTGATAAAAAAGGATAGCCTCTATAGGAGGACGGCAAGCGTCCACCCTATAATGCGCAAAGATTTCTTTGGCCTCTTTTATTATGAATCTAAACTCATGAGCCAAAAAGATAGTAGTGGCATCTTCACTAGGAAGGCCGGCGAATTGATCTTTCATGACAAGATTCAACAAAGCAGCATTGATTTCACAAGATTCGGTATCGGTAAGAGGAGCAATCGAAGTGCTAAGGAAATCATTGTTGTTGGTATTGGTGAAGTCACACAATTTTGTATTATCTTGAGCCATCGTGACAAGCAAGCAATCCAACACACAAGCAAACAAGAGACGGGCAAAAAGAAGCAAATAGAGAAAGAGAGGGAGGATGGAGAGAGAGGGCGAATAAAACGGCAAGGGTGAAGTGGGGGAGAGGAAAACGAGAGGCAAATGGCAAATAATGTAATGCGGGAGATAAGGGTTTGTGATGGGTACTTGGTATGTCTTGACTTGCAACGGCCCCACAAGTGACTCGTTGTCGGGAGTCAAATCTTGGCTTGTCTTGCGTGAACCTCCCCAGCAACGGCGCCACAAGTGACTCGTTGTCGGGAGTCAAATCTTGGCTTGTCTTGCGTGAACCTCCCCAGCAACGGCGCCAGAAATCCTTCTTGGTACCTCTTGAGCACTGCGTTGGTTTTCCCTTGAAGAGGAAAGGGTGATGCAACAAAGTAGCGTAAGTATTTCCCTCAGTTTTTGAGAACCAAGGTATCAATCCAGTAGGAGGCCGCGCACGAGTCCCTCGCACCTACACAAACAAATAAATCCTCGCAACCAACGCGATAAGGGGTTGTCAATCCCTACAGGGTCACTTGCGAGAGTGAGATCTGATAGGATAATATTTTTGGTATTTTTATGATAAAGAGAAATAAAATATGCAAGTAAAATAAATGGTAAAGGAAATAACTAAGTATTGGAAGATTAATATGATGGAAGATGGACCCGGGGCCATAGGTTTCACTAGTGGCTTCTCTCAAGAGCATAAGTATTTACGGTGGGTGAACAAATTACTATTGAGCAATTGACAGAATTGAGCATAGTTATGAGAATATCTAGGTATGATCATGTATATAGGCATCACGTCCGAGACAAGTAGATCGACTCCTGCCTGCATCTACTACTATTACTCCACACATCGACTGTTATCCAGCATGCATCTAGAGTATTAAGTTCAAGAGAACAGAGTAACGCTTTAAGCAAGATGACATGATGTAGAGGGATAAACTCATGCAATATGATATAAACCCCATCTTGTTATCCTCGATGGCAACAATACAATATGTGCCTTGCCGCCCCTACTGTCACTGGGAAAGGACACCGCAAGATTGAACCCAAAGCTAAGCACTTCTCCCATTGCAAGAAAGATCAATCTAGTAGGCCAAACCAAACTGATAATTCTAAGAGACTTGCAAAGATAACCAATCATACATAAAAGAATTCAGAGAAGATTAAAATATTGTTCATAGATAAACTTGATCATAAACCCACAATTCATCGGTCTCAACAAACACACCGCAAAAGAAGATTACATTGAATAGATCTCCACAAGAGAGGGGGAGAACTTTGTATTGAGATCCAAAAAGAGAGAAGAAGCCATCTAGCTAATAACTATGGACCCGTAGGTCTGAAGTAAACTACTGACACTTCATCGGAGGGGCTATGGTGTCGATGTAGAAGCCCTCCGTGATCGATGCCCCCTCCGGCAAAGCTCCGGAAAAGGCCCCAAGATGGGATCTCATGGAAACAGAAAGTTACGGTGGTGGAATTAGGGTTTTGGCTCCGTATTTGGTAGTTTGGGGGTACGTAGGTATATATAGGAGGAAGGAGTACGTCGGTGGAGCAACAGGGGGCCCACGAGGGTGGAGGGTGCGCCTGGGGGGAGGCGCACCCCCCCTTCCTCGTGCCTTCCTGATAAGCACATTTCCTATTCATAATTTGGCACACAAATATACCATATATTGTGATCTAACAATCAATTATTGTGATGAACTATTGCATATTTGAACGGAAATCATATAAAGGGATCATTTACTTGTGACTTGTTTCTTTTGCAGAAAAGTGCGCAAAGGCACTATAATCATCAAGATTTCTACTATGTGGCTATCGAGAAAAGTGAAGAAAAGAAGAGAAGGAATAAGAGACTTGTGCGAGATGAAAAGAAGTAATCAGGGGGCTAGCTGAAGAAGTGGGAGGGCCTTCTTGTGAAGAAAGAAGAGAAGGAGGAGGGCTAATGTGTAAAGTTTGCAGATCAGGGAGGGGATCAAAATCCCTAGATCGCTTCCATTCCCCTTTGGGCCTGGCATCTCATCTCTCTCCCTCACCCTTCCTTCTCCACCTCCGGCCGCCGCCACGGCCAGGCTGGCGTGGTGGTGCGCCTCCGCACCATAAGCACACCCACCACAAACATCCACCACTCACCACCAACTTCATCACCAGCACCACCACACCCCAGCGCGCCACCAACACCTCCACCATCACCCTGCGCCTCCATCCACCACCATCCACAGCGCCGCCTCATCACCTCGCGCCGCCGCCCATGCATCTCCCTGCTGCTCCTCCACCTTTCTTCTCCTCCTTACCCTGCTGCTGCCCTTCTACTTCTTCTTCCCGCATCCCCACTGCTCTTCTTCTTGCGCCCCTGCTGCTCTTCCTTCTCCTTTCTCCAAGCCCCGCTGCTGCTCTCGTCTCCTAACCCTGCTGCTGCCCTTCCACTCCTCCCTCTCTTTCTTGTTGCTCCTCCCTCTTGCTTTGCCCCTGCTGCTTCTCTTCTTCCCCACGCCTCTGCTGCCGCATCTTCCTTCTTCTCCAAGCCCCGCTGCTGCTCTTCTTGCGATCTCCTCTGCCGCCCCTCGTCCCTACTGCTGCTGCTCTTCCCTTCTCTCAACCTCACGCTGCTGCTCCAACTCCAACAGCTGTTGCTCCTCTCCAATCCCCCCGAGCTGCTGCTCCTCTCTCTCCCACGCTGCTGTTGTTCTTTCCTGAACAAAACGTCATGTTGTTGTTCTTCACTTGTTACTATTAGAGTGTGTAATTTCTGTGAACATTTAGAGTGGAGACTTGATAGATTGTAATCTATTTTACACTGTTTCAATATATATGAATCACCCGTTTGTTAATTGTCTGTTACATTCAGGTTACTAGTTGTGAATCTTGTTTTGTAATTGTTCATTGTGAAGTCATATGTGTGAACATGCTTAATTCTAAGTCCCTGTGATAGCTCCAGTACATGTGTTTTTTTATGTTGTCTCAATTTCTAGTCTATATATATGTAGTGCTCGTGATGTGCTCTTTCCTTGTATCTCAAATATGCTTTTGTCCCCAATCTTAAATGTTTTCTAGTGTATTTGTTTTCTCATTTGTTAGTCGATCTATCCATTATGTGTAGTAATGAAAATCCTAAAAACATTGACTTTCAAGTTATTCTTCGCCCTGTATTGTTATTTGCTTGTGTTGTTAAGAGGTAGGTGATCTTGTCCTACTTTGAGTGGGAAAACTTGTTTTATTTTCTTTTGTATTGAATTACCAAAAACCTTTTCGTCTGATCTAGCTTTAGCTGAGCATGACTATCGTCGCCTAGTCCCTATGGAGAATTCGACATCCGTAGTTTGGGCGTAAAAACCCGACTATACTTACAATAGATCATTTTGGTGCCGTTGCCGGGGACTAGCGTCGAGCGATTGTATTAGGCTATAGACTAGGTTTTTTCTTCTTTTTGTAGTTTGTGCCATATATTTGTGATATATCTCTAACCACTAACCCCTGTTCTAGCTAGTATCTTTTTGTTTTCTTTTCCTTTCACATGTTAGAGCTATCTACTCGGTTATGGCATATTATTCAGATTGTCTCGGAGATGCGAGGAACACAACAAACAACACGGAAAGTATTCAAGAACTGATAAGTAAGATTTCCTATCAATTAGATGATTTAGCTCGGCAGTGAGAAGTAGTTTTTGAGGATAGGCCTAGCTCTTATGATCCTTATTCTAGAGGTCATCCTTATGTTGCTCCTACATGCCATATTTGTGGATTTCAGGGCCATTCACCCGCTGAATGTCAGCGTGGTTACTCTCACTCTCCCGATTGTTATGGCATGAGCTTCGCCCCACAGCCTAGCTCATACCAAAACAATTACTCATATGGGTGTCCTGAGAACCAGAATATGTCATATAGGAGCAATAACCCTGAGATCTCACCGTTTGCTTCTAGTAATCATATGCAGGGATTTAGGTACAATGAGGAGAGCCACAACTATGCTCCACAACAGATTTATTCAGCTCCTACTCATATACCTCAACACCAAGAGATGTTGCCAATGGAGTTAAATGGTCCTCCATTTGGTCAACCAACAACTCCAGCAACCGCCGAGCAATCTCATGTGCAAGTGCCCACACAAGATGAATTTGATGATATAGACAAGCTCACATTTCTTAGTCTCGAGTTCACTTGGAGTGACGAGGATGATCCTATTAGGAAGGTTATACTATAGGAAATGAAGAAGATCAAGAGTGGAAAAGAGCTGGTGGAAGAAGTAAGGAAAATTGAGAAGAACATCAATGCTGGAAGTACTATCTCCTCCCTCCTTGAGCTGAGTGTTGCCGAGATTCCCCTTGATACATGTGAGGTTCCAACACCGTCATATCCAGCTGAGCAAGATAGCAAGAGTCCAGAGGAAGAGAGACCTCATATTGAAGATGAACTAGAAGACAAGGAACAAGATGACCAAGAGCTTGAATGCCCAAGTGATCAAGACGAAGATCCGTTGCCTATCACTCCTGAAGAAGTAAAAGAATCTCCTATAGTTGAAGATGAAGAACCAGAAATTCATTTGCCCATCGTCATACAAGAGCATTATATAGCAGGTTTATCTAATCCTCTCGATGACATGCGTCCATATGAATTGTTTGCTACTACCTTGCATTGCATGATGTTATCTGTTAAAGTAGATTTGAAGAAGTGTTTGCTTGGATATGATGATACATATACTGTTGGTGGCATTGCTCATATTAATGATGATCACACTTATTTTCCTCATGCCAAACCTATGCTTAATGATAAATATCATCCTCATGTTAGTATTGAGCTTGCTGATTCCTATCATACTCGTCATGTTCTTTATAGGTATGCTTATGTAATTGGGTACTCTATTGATGATTTAGAGGGCATTACCCCTTTCACTTGTATGGTCTCTTTTGTCGAGTGCTCTTTCAGGTTTTTGCTACTACACCGTTCACTACATGCTGACCAGGTTCGAGGTGACATTCCTTGGGACCCCGATGGATCCTGAGCACGGAGATGAGGAGAAGCAATGGGCACACACGCGAGGAAGGGAGAAGCTGGAGCAGGCATGAGGATAGAGAAGTAAAAGGAGAGGAGCTGCAGTTGGTGAGGTGATGGAGTGAGAGACATGATCAAAACCCGGTAAGCTGTTTCATGACCCCAATCTTAATATATCATCCATTGATACATGCTGAAATCATTTGATATTTGGGTTGCTTGAGCCATTTCTTAAGTGTTGTCCCACTAAATTTTACCTTTGACATATGGTGCTTGACGTGAATATGTGAACTGATTTCTGAATGCCTTGTAAACTAGTGATCTACACCATGCGTGCTTGGCTAAAATTAGTGAGAACTATTAGTTTTGAGTGCTCAAATCCCTAGTACACTAGAAAACTTCGTCATTTTCTGCATTTACTATGATACACCTAGGTCATCATGTTTAGATGCTGAATTTGTGCTAAGTGTGTTCCCATTGAGAGCAATCACCTAACCACTATTGATTAGCATGCTATGTTCCTTGGATCGGTAGTATGTGAACCAGACATGGAGAAGTGATGATTCATGTTTTTGTGCTTATGCGTTGTTCATTTAAGATAAGTAATAATGAATAAATTAGTCTAACTACCTACAGTAGCATGTCATGTTCCTTGGATCGGTGGCATGTGAAATCGGTTTAGTTTGGGCAGTAATTAATAATAAAAATTGTAATTGTCAAACCAGGTGCATACCATGTTCTCTGGATCGGTGGTATGTTCCTTTGGGGAGACAAACAAAAAAAACTAATAATTGGTCGAGCCGGGTGTATACCATGTTCTCGGGATCGGTGGTATGTTCCTTTGGTGAGATCAATAAAATATTATCATTGCTTTATTTCTGTAAATAAGTGATCTGATCACAAGTGTATGTTCTTTTTGCTCTCGAGATCATGCTCTCTTTAGGAACCTTTGGCACAATCATCATTTGAACTAGTTGATCTTCTTTTATCATTCTAAAAGTTTAAAATGGTCAAGTCTACTAGTATCCTACCGCTTTGAAGCACTCCTAACCATTAATTTTCACTAGCTAAGTCCAAAGCATGCACTGTTTAGAGATCTACTTCACTTGGCATTCGCTAGTCAGCTCACCGTTCACATTCTTGCTCTTGTCATATGCCTTTGCTTGAGGACAAGCAAAAGTTTAAGTGTGGAGGAACTTGATAAGCACATTTCCTATTCATAATTTGGCACACAAATATACCATATATTGTGATCTGACCATCAATTATTGTGATGAACTATTGCATATTTGAACAGAAATCATATAAAGGGATCATTTCACTACAAAAAAAAGACACATCCGTGACATTTTGAGCCGAATGAATTTTTTTTCTGTCATACATATGACACTTCTATGACGATAATTGTGACAAAACCCAGTATCATCATAGATGTGGTGGGCTCCTACTTCTATGACAAAAAATCATGACAGAAAATGGGCTTTTCATCCTAGGCGGGCCGGAGATGCAGCTGCATGACATTCTTTGGGCCGTCCATGACGGAAAAAACCGTGGTAGAAGCGAGGGGGAGGAAAATTTCGGGGAGTTCCCGGTTACGTTGGGAGGTCGGGGGCCGAGCGATGCGCGTTTCTCTCGTACACGTATGCGCGTGTGTGCGAGGCGTTGGCTCTAACTGAAACCGAGCGAGGCGTTGGGCTCTAACTGAACCCGAGCTATTGCACTGCAGGCTACGCGTTATTGAACCCCATCGATCGATCGATGGCTGTTAACTGAACCCGATCGAGCGATTCCTTCGCTACTGCTGCTAACTGAAGCCGATCGATGGGATGAACAGTGAGCGTTGCGGGGGGGTGGATGAATAGTGAGCGGTGGCGTTGCGTCTGGATGAACAGGACCCCGTGGTGTGGTGGAGGGCTGGATAAACAGTAGATGGTGGAGGGGTGCCCATGGAGGGGTGGATGAACAGGACCCCGTGGTGTGGAGGGCTGGATGAACAGTAGACGGTGGAGGGGTGGTTGAACAGGACCCCGTGGTGTGGAGGGCTGGATGAACAGTAGACGGTGGAGGGGTGCCCGTAGAGGGGTGGTTGAACAGGACCCCGTGGTGTGGAGGGTTGGATGAACAGTAGACGGTGGAGGGGTGGTTGAATAGTAGCCGGTGGAGTAGCGCGCGGTGGAGGCTGGATGAACAGGAGCCCATGGAGGCTGGATGAACAGGAGCCCGTGGAGGCTGGAGGAGGTCGACAGTGGAGATGAACAGTATCCCGTGGAGTCCCATTTTGCGGTACGCCACACCCTTCCCGATCAACAGGACCCCCGTTTCGACCGTAGCGCTCCAACACAAGTCCGTTTCGTCCGTTTTACGGTATGCCACACCCCTCCTGATCAACAGGACCCTCGTTTCGACCGTAGGAGGTCAGTTTCCTCCATTTTGCGGTACGCTAGACCCCTCCCGATGAACAGGATCCCGTTTCGAACGTGGCCGGTCAAACACAAGGCCGTTTCCTCCGTTCTGCGGTACGCCAGGCCTCGTTTCCATCGTCTGTTCCGTCCAAGCCCTTCCGATGAACACGACGCATTCTGTTACCTCCCCATGAACACGACGTATTCCGTTGCCTCCCCATGAACACGACGACGACGTTGTTTCTCCATTCCGACCCAACCATGTACACGAGCCCTGGCCGTACGTATGCGCGAGTAGGCGTTCGAGACCCCTCCCGTATGTACACATACGTGGCCGTATTTTCTTTCTTGCACCTTGGCCGCTATACATACGTGTAAATGCTACGTGCGCGCCTCTACTACGACACGTGCGCGCCTTTACATCAACCAGTATGTACGTACACGTTCGCAACCAGAATGACAACGCTACGTACGCTTCGACTAGGTGGGTCCCGACTGTCAGACACTTCCTTGCCTGCGAAGATGTAGCTGGTCGGTCCCAGCAGTCAGGGGGCGAATCATTTTTTTTGCCTGAACGCACTTCCTTGCGTGCGAAGATGTAGCTGGTGGGTCCCAGCAGTCAGGAGGAAACATTTTTTTTGCAAAATACAGTGGCCTGTCTGGTGGGTCCCAGCTGTCAGGTGGAGGAATCATTATTTTCCGCGTAATAAGGAGGCACTTCCTTGCTGCGGCCATGGACCCAGCTGTCAGCCTCTCCACGTACAGTCCACGTCCAATGGAAGTCATTCCTTGACCATGTTGACCATGCCATGCCGAGAGCACCAGGGCGGTGGACGACGGCGAGGCCTAGGAAGGGGATGACACGGAGGCAGGGAAGACTCGGCAGTTGTTTCCCACGCGGAGGGGAGTACGACTGTACGAGGGTTTACTGGTTCGTCTGCCGTCGCCGGAGAATAACAGCAGGTGTGGGTGAGTAGAGGGATGGCTAGCCCAGCGATGGGAGTATGGTCGGGCGGGGAGGCCTGCGCGGCAGCAGAGCCGGCCACGAGGAGGAGGGAGCAGGCAGTCCCGTCGGCACTTGTTTGAGCGGCTGGAGCAGGAAGAGCAGAGATTGAAGAAGCACGACGGCCATTGGATGGACATCCAACAGTCAGTGCTTGTGCGTCAACCTTTTTTTTAGGAAAGCCTCAAATCTGTGGAAAACAGCATACAACCCATCTGCCATTATTTCTAATAATTTACAGCCCATTTGCTAATTCTTAAGGTTTTTTTTGGAGCCCGTATTCTTTTTGTTAGCATTACAGCCCATATTGTGGCAACGGTTAAAAAATTATACGAAATTTTGCATATTTCGGTGCGGTCCGAACTGTTTTTAATCCCGAAATTTCGACTCACATTCAATCTGATTTTAAAAATAAATGTATAACAATATAAAATCCAACAAATTCTCCACGCATAAAAATTAATGTAATTTAAAATCTTGAATTGAAAAAAAGATATTTGAAACTAATTGCCGGTTTGATGTGTTTTAAAAATGTACAACCCATTTCTCATTACTGATGGGCCATTTTCTCGTCCAGCCGAATGAAAGCTCTCCTCGTCTTGAAAGATTTGCAGCCCAACAGGCCTGACAAAGCGACTTACTTGGAAAATCACAAAAAAACTGGGCTGTGGCCGTGGACCCAGCTGTCACCCTCTCCACGTACAGTACTCTTCTGATGGAAGTCGTTCCTTGACCACGTTGACCACGCCGCGCGGAGAGCACCACGGCGGTGGATGACGGTGAGGCCTAGGAAGGGGACGACGCAGCAGTGGAAGCCCGTGCGGAGAGGACTACGAGGGTTCACTGGTTCGGCTGCGGTGTGAGGCTGTCGTCGCCGCAGGGCCTGGCCAGCGGTGGGAATAGTAGGGAGCGGTGAGGCCTCTGTGGCAGCACAGCCGGCCACGGGAGGCAGGAGCATGCGGCACGACCGGCGCTGCTTTGGGCGGCTGGAGCAAGAAGACCAGAGGTTGAAGAAGCACTACGGCCGTCGGATGGACATCGTACGGTCACTGGAGCTAGAATCATTCATATTGACTAAGTTGACAAAGCCCTTCGTCCCCGTCAACTTAGTAGGCCCACAAGTCAGCCTCCCAGCAAGGTGGGTCCCAGCTAGCCAAGGGAGTATTCATTTTTTTGTGCGTAATAAGGAGGCACTTCCGATGGGTCCGAGCTGACAGCGGGGGGAACATTTTTTTCGTGAAATACGGTGGCCCGTCCAGTGGGTCCCAGCAGTCAGGGGGAAACGATTTTTTTTGCAAAATACTGGTGGCCCGTCCGATGGGTCCCCGCTGTCAGGTGGAGGAATAATTATTTTCCGCGTAATAAGGAGGCACTTCCTTGCGGCTGCCGTGGACCCAGCTGTCAGCCTCTCCATGTATAGTACTCTTCTGATGGAAGTCGGTCATTGATCACGTTGACCACGCCGCGCCGAGAGCACCAAGGCGGTGGATGACGGCGAGGACTAGGAAGGGGACGACTCGGAGCCGGGGAAGACGCAGCAGTGGATGCCCACACGAAGAGGAGTACGAGGGTTCACTGGTTCGGCTGCGGTGTGAGGCTGTTGTCGCCGCAGAATAACAGGGGGTGTGGGTGAGTAGAGGGATGGCCTGGCCAGCGGTGGGAGTAGTAGGGGGCGGTGAGGCCTCCGCGGCATCACAGCCGGCCACGGGAGGCAGGAGCACGCGGCACAACCAACGCTGGTTTGGGCGGCTGGAGCAAGAAGACCAGAGGTTGAAGAAGCACTACGGCCGTTGGATGAACATCGTACGGTAACAGGAGCTAGAATCGTTCATATTGACTAAGTTGACAAAGCCCTCCGTCCTCGTCAACTTGGTAGGCCCACAAGTCAGCCTCCCACTATGCTGGGTTCCAGCTGGCAGGGGGAATATTCATTTTTTTGTGCGTAATAAGGAGGCACTTCCTTGCGTGCAAAGATAGCTGGTGGGTCCGACATGTCAGCGGGGGGCACTTTATTTCACGAAATACAGAGGCCCTTCTGGTGGGTCCCAGATGTCAGGTGGAGGAATCATTATTTTGCGCGTAATAAGGAGGCATTTCCTTGTGTGCGGCCGTGGACCCAGCTGCCAGCCTCTCCACGCACAGTCTACTTCCGATGGTGTCGTTCGTTGACCACACCGCGCCGAGCGCATCCAAGGTGGTGGACGACGACGAGGCCCCGGACAGCAACGAGCCGGAGATGGGAAGACGCGGGAGTAGAGTCGCAGACAGAGAGGTGTACGAGGGTTAAGGGGTTTGATGATGTGTCTCTTCCGAAGGTTATCCCTAGTCATCAATTTGTTTTTGGAGAGAAGCCAGAGAAATACATGAATTTTAAGGGGAACTCTCAATTTCCAGACAGCAGGGATAAACACAGGTTGAACCCCTCTAAAGTTGATAACATGATAAAGGGAGCTGGAGGAATACTTCCCCTTATTGTCCAGCTGCCAAATCAGGGCATCCGGCTCGGCAGTGAAGGTAATGCTTTTGGCAATTTCCTCCAACTGGAACTATTGTTCCATGAGACTATCACTAAAGTTCCTTCTAAAAGAGAGTTTTAGGCATTGACCGTCCCAAACTTCATTGACACTTTTGTTAAGATCATTGCAGACAAAGTAAATAGACCAAAATTGGATTGCTAGGGGGATGTGCCAAACCAAGTATCTTCCCAGAACCTGGTTCTGCTCCCATCCCCTATGTTCCATCTATAGCCAAATTTCACAGCATGCATAATAGATTTTAATCCTTTCCAGAATCTAGAGGTCTTAGGGTTGGAGGAAGGGACAAAAATATTAGGTTTATTTCCTAGGTATTTATGGGCAATAAGAAGCTTCCAGGGTTTCAGGTCTTCCTCATAGAATCTTTTAATCCAAGACCCTAGAAGACAGATGTTAATTTCTTAGAGGTTAGGTATGCCTAGGCCTCCCAAATCTTTTTTCATAGAGATTAGGGCCCAATTAGCAAGGTGTAGCTTCCTATTTCCCTCAAAATCATTCCACAAGCAATGAGACATCTGAGAATTGATGAGGTTCACTGCCCATTTAGGGAACTTGAAGAAGGAGAGGAGATACACTGTAATGCTAGCCAAACAAGCTTGTATGAGAATCAATCTACCTCTGTAAGAGAGAAGTTTGCCCCTCCACCCAGCAATCCTTTTAATGATTTTATCCAGAAGGGGTTGGATATCCTCTCTCCTTAGTTTATCATAGTGGAGAGGGATACCTAGGTACTTAATGGGGAAGTTACCTTTATTACATACTAGAATAGAGAGGAAGTCAGCTAACTCCTGATCATCCATGTTGATAGGGATGAGTTCACTTTTAGAGTAGTTGATTCTCATGCCTGAGACTTGTTCAAACCAGGTTAGAACAGTTTTTAGATTGCTAGCATGTGTGGAGTCATTGTCTAAGAAAAGGATGGTATCATCTGCATATTGAAGGCAGATGATGCCACTAGGGCAGACCTCAGGACAGAGCCCTGCAATCAGACTATGATCAGCAGCTTTGCTCAGCATTTTAGTAAGAACGTCCACTATTAAATTAAACAAAAGCAGGGAGATGGGGTCACCTTACCTAAGGCCTTTACCAGCAAGGAAAAAAATCACTTTCACAGTTATTTAACTTGAACCCAACAGACCCCCCATGAGTAAGTTGTTGGATCCAACTCTCCTCCATGAAAGGCTTGGAAAAGATCTAAGAGATCATTTTTCACCAAGTCCCAAAAATGCTGGTAAAATAAGAAGGGAATCCCATCAGGACCAGGAGCCCCATCAGGATAAGAGCTAAAAATGGCTTCCTTCACCCCTGTCTCTGAAAAAGGGGCTTCTAGCAGCTCATTTTCAGCAGGAGAGACTTTTTTAGAAGCAGGGAAAAAATTGTTTTGTAGAGAGAACCCAGAAGGGTTTTCTTTCTTAAACAGGTCTTTATAGAAGTCACTAGCCACTTTCAACATCTCATATACCTCAGTAACAGGGCCATTAGGGCCATCATGGGAGTGAATGCGGGTTTTCCTCCTCCTCTGGTTAGCTACTGCATGGAAGTAAGCAGTATTTCTATCACCCTCCTTAATGTTCCTATCTCTAGACCTTTGTTTGGCTTTGATTTCTTCTTGAAGCCAAATTTTCTTTAGCTCTCCATGGACAAAGTTTAATCTATTAGTCTCAGCCTCAGAGAGGTCAGTGGTTTCTGCCTTAATGTCTAGAGAATCAAACTCAAGGAGGAGAAGCCTTTTATATCTTCTAAGATTAGCTTCCTCATTGGAGTTCCACCCTTTGGTAGTTCTTCTAAATCTCCTGATTTTGATCTGCCAATTTTCTAGGGGGCAGCTGCTCCCAGTAGGCTCATTCCAGATTTTCCTGACTAGCTCGGTAAAATCTTCTCTAAGCAACCACCACTTTTCAAATTTAAAACCATTGCTCTTTGGAGTTTGGTTAAGACCAGAGTCCCAGAGGAAAGGAGTGTGGTCACTACCACATCTGGGCAGAGCTCTACAACTAGAAAGGGGAAAGAAACTATCTAATTATGTGTCACAAAAAATTATGTCAATGGTGGACATAATCCTGGAGCAGCACTTCCAACATATCTAGCAGAACTGTGGGTTTTCCTTCTGACAGGGCAATTCTCAACTTTATGGGTAACCATTTTGCAGATAAAACAACTCTTGGGCTTGACACATTTATCCAAATGATGCCCTGGTTCCCCACAGTTGTAGCAGACCACCTCAGAGTATGCCATAAGGCCCAAGCAGGGGCAGGAGCAGTTTTCTAGATGTCCTATCTCTTCTTTTGCTGATTCTTGCCTTGAGATTTCCCACTGATCTGAGAGTTAGAACCACCAGCAGATTGATCTTGGGCAATTACAGGAGCCTTCCCAGATTGTGCCCCCATTTGGGGCGGAGGTGGGCTGTAACTCTGCCCAACCGGCGCTCCCCCCCCCATTGTGATAGGGGAAATTCATCGGAGTTCCTGGTTCCTTCTCATCCTCTAGCCAGATGTTGTCTCTCAGGAAGCAGAAATAACCACCAGACAACTCAATTGAAGCAGATTGCAAGCCTAATTTCAATCTTCTGCAGGTTTGGGGGAGAGGTAAGGTAGGGGATCCACCTGCTCCAGCTCTGGTGGCATGCTGGTGGGCAGGAGTACAGTCAAGCATTCCCATCTCACAGCACGGCGTGGATCTCCTGAATTCACTTCTCCTTTCGCCCATCGAACGAACGCAATCGGTGGCTCACTGGGGTGGGGCATCCTGTGCTTCCCCGAGAAATATCCTTCGAAGTAGATCTGCAGGGCTATATTCAGCAGCTCCCAATCCACATGATCCTTGCACATCCGAGCATACCTGCGCGAGTGAGAGAACAGATTCGGTCCCTCCTCGGCTTCCTCCCTCGCAGCTCCCTCCTCTACTTCCCTCCATTCGCGCATGCACTGGGTCCAGGAGAGAGTGTCGTTGCGGATCCGCATTGCCCGCTCCCTCCATCTCCTCCCTCGAGTCTCCCGCAGCACCGCCGGCGCGACGGAGTCGAGCGGCTGGAGCATCCGCAGGAAGGCTTTGTAGACATGTGGGAGATGCATCTTGTACAACTGCCTGTCTTCCAACCATTCCCCCGTGGATATGGCCGGCGACTCCATGGGGCGCCCGAGCGGACTTGCTGAGGGGGGCAGGCGCGCCCGGAGTCAGGAGGCGGGGGGTGGCAGCGAGATCTATTTGCCAATTACTCCCTCCTTTTCGGTTTATAGGGCTCAATTCAAAAATCTCACCAACCAAGGTAGATGATGAATGGTGGAATACTTTTTGTAGTTTGCAAAAGCACCTAATTAATGCACTTGTTTTCCTCAAAAAATTATGTTTATCAATGCATAAATTGCAATGCATTCATGCATAAAGTACATGCATTGGTCAATTTTCTCTTAATACTTGCATGCAATGATTTAATGCACCTTGGAATCTGAACATGTGATGGAAAACAACCAAATTGAGCCTTATAAAATGGAAAAACTAAAATTTTGAGATAAGCCCTATAAACCGAAAACGAGGGAGTATGTGAACTAAACAGTCAACATATAAAATAATTTAAATATATATAATATAGTTAGAAGGGAAACATAAGCTAGACCTGGCGTTCCTATTCTTATATAGAAAAATAGAACAGACCTCTGCGTTTTCTTCAAAAAAATACATAAATTGGGCTGCCAAAAATAAAACCTCGGATGGGAGGTCCATAGGCCGGTCGATACATGACGGCCCTAAGAAAATACAAACAGACCTATGGACCTCCCATCCAGACCTATGGACCTCCCATCCGAGGTCGTGGGCTACGCATGTTAAAAATGAAAGCCTAGACGGGGCAGCCTAAAACCACGTCCAACACTTGCCAAAACTCCGTCCCTCGTTTTCTCTGTGTTTCGCACACTCGACATTGTGTGGGCATTTTGACTGTGCATCATATGAAGATGTGCTATGTATGAATGTTGATCAGCATGATGTTAACTGGCTGGTAGTTCCATTTTCGACCATGAATAAAACTTCCAACATGATGTTAACCCTGTTTGAAAAGGTCGTGTTAATATAAATGCTCTGCCTCTGAAAGTTGCAGTTTCTTATTTGAAACCGAACTTGCAGTTTCTTATCTGAAACTGAAACTTGCTGTTTCTTCTCTGAGAATCACATTGTCTGCACTTTTATACTCCTATGAAACTATATTTTTAAGTGCTAAAAATATATCTCTAGAATTCATAAAAACTTTATATGCTCAATACTGCAAATCTGAAATTCAAAAGACATTCATATCTGAAAGTACTCTCAAAATACACAACACAAAACACAATTCACAACCTGCAAATACTGACAACCCTAAGCTCCTCCTGACAATTCACAACCTGCCCGACTATTGGGCTGGGGGGGCAGCCCCCTCCTATTCCTCGGCGGCAGACAACCGCCCCGTGAGACGATGGCGGGGAAGCGTCGTAGGGGCAACTGCTTTTCTCCTCTTGCAGTTGGGTTCGGTCGACGAAGACTCCACCAGCTCGCTCTGGCAGGACACCCTCACAAACGGCACCCTGTAGATGCTCGATCCCTCAATCTCTGGTGGATGATCCATCTGGGATCGATACTCCCACCACCGCTCCCTCACGATTGGATTGGGTGAATCTGTTTGCTCCATGGCCCAGAGGAGAAGCTCTATGTACTCTAGTGCGACTCCCTCCGGGAGTATCGCCGCCTTTTCGCTCTGTTGCAGATATTTGGCCATGGATGTCGCCGTCGCCGCTAGTTGGTCCTTGTTGTCAAACCAAGACTGTATCTCCAACATCCTAGCTAGCTTCACAGGGTCGCCGTCTGCGATCCTCACGTATCGGTTGTACTCCTCCATCGATCTACTTCTCCACAGCACCTTCACTCGCCGGCGGTGGTTTTTGAATGGAAGAGGAGAGAAGCAATGCTGGTTTTGGATTAGAACGGGAGAGGAGCAACGCTGGTTTTGGACTGGAACAGGAGAGGAGGGGCGATGGTTTTGAAATGGAAGAGGAGAGGAGCGGCGCTGCATTTAGATTGGAACAGGAGAGGAGCGGCGGTGGTTTAAGACGAGAAGAGCGGAAGAGCGGCGCTGGTCTTGGAAGTATTTTTTTTGTTGTTTCACGTATTCTGTATCAAAGTTTGACCACGTACTGTATTTGATAAGCAAAATGTGAATGCATGTCACCAAAAATTGTATTGTTTGGTTCGTATCTGAATGTACTTTCAAATTATACTCCCTCCATTTTTGTATACAAGGCCACAAACTCATATTACAGGTACCAAGGTAAAAACCAATGCTATGCAATGTTGCAAGCTAGCTTGTCACCTTGATTGTCATGTTAATTGATGTGGTTTTTCTCTCCCAAGCACAACAAGCCAACCCTCTTACTCCTCATTGGTTGATTAACATTGGGAATGCAAGCTAACCTTCTCACTCCCGCATGCAAACAAGGAATATTAATGTCCTCGGGTGCTAGTAGGAGGCAAACGCCATCAATTTTGCCTCGATTAATGTTAGTGGCCTTGTATAGTTGCAAATTGTAATTTTGATAGTGGCCTTGTATACAACGTATAACATATATTTTATGTGCGAAAATCATGGTCAATTATGACCCAGAATAAAAGGGAGACTAGTTAATGTGGGGTCGCTTTCTTAATTGAAGGGTAAATTGATTTTGATTTTGATCCAGTCAGAGCACGCCGGCCCTCTAGTCCAATCCTAAATCGCTGCCGCACGCTCCTCTCCCTCTTCTCCATTGCAAAACCACCTCCTCTCCTCTCCATCATCTCCATTCCAAAACCACCGTCTCGCCTCTCCCTCTTCTCTATTGCAAGACCACCGTCTCTCCTCCGTTTTCTAGACGCTTTGCTCCATGGAGCGGGCGCAATCCATGGATACAAAATTAGTATACTGTAAACTATTTAAAAGTCGAGGGCGAGGCTTTTCCTGTGCGGTAGGCGGTGGGGCAGTTCCGCCTAGTCGGTTCGACAGAGACGCGAGAAGACGAGGGAGTAGGCTGCTGCAAACGTAGGGATGTGTGATTTGACAGCGAGTTACTGCTGGACAGGTGGGGCCCCGTGATTTGACTTATCATTTTAATTGCGGTGCTACGACCGGCGTGAGTCTCCCAGATTCTTGAACACCTCCATACATGTGCCTCTCCCAATGCTCCACCATGTAGTAGAGGCTGGCTCTTGCATGAGAGCCCACTTCTCCACTTTTTCCTTGCCTCTCTTTCCTCCACATATGCAAAAATGCCATGTAAAGCGCACTATTGTACTTACTTTTACTTGCTCCTACAGGTGCTTAAGCTTGCCACATAGGCATAAATTCTGATGTGGCAAGTTAATCAAGAAGAGAGAGACTAGTTTGGTGACCCAAGGAAGAAACGGTGCTAAGCGCGTGTACCTAGGTGAAAAGACAATTTTGAGTCTATAGCTAATTAAATGAAGCAAACTTAGCAACACCATTTCATTGGAAGAGGTCACTCCTTGGCAAATGCAATAAATACACGTGCTTAGCACCATTTCTTCCTTGAGTACGAAGAAAGAGATAGAGAGGAGTAAAAAAATACACTTATAGCCAACCTTGTTGTAGTATGAGTGACTAAGTGATGACTATGTATGACATGCCAACATTAGATAGCCTAACGCACTGTGTTAAATCTCCAAGGGCACGACCGCGCGAGCGACGCGATGGTCGTGGTAGGCGCGACCATGATACGGGCTGCTAGCAGCCCTTGGATCTGAGATCAAATGATCGCATGCTAAGTTGCTGAAAATTTGCAGAATAACCCTCCAGGATAGGATATTCACCCATAGGTCTAGAATCACGCCATGCAACCGTTCGATCTCAGATCCAAGGGCTCTCGGAAGCCCGTATCATGGGAGAATGGAAAGCCACTACCCTACCGTTCGCACGCTGGCAGTTCGCTCGTACTCGTCCCCACACATCCTTCAATACTACGGCGGTTCGCTCCTAGTCGTCCCGTCCATTCACATTACGGCAGTTCCACTAATCCTAACCCTCCTCCCAAATCCATGGCGTCCGAAATCTCCACGATCGGCGGTGAGTACAAGGTTAGAACAATCACCGGTGATGAGTTCGACGTCATCTACACCCGTTCTTCCGCGACGGTGAAAGGATGCCTTTCTCGCTTCAGACGCATGTTCGAAAACTCAGATGATGAGTGGGTCGCTGGGCTAGATGTTGAGTACACCACAGTCCTGGGACGAGAGAAGGATCTAAAGGACGAAGAGAGGAAGAAGCCCGCCGTGATCCAGGTTTGCGTACATAACGTTTGCTTGGTCTACCACATATGCCATGCCGACGTTGAGTGCCAGGATTTTAAGAACTTCCTCGAGAGCAACCTAGTCAAATTCGTTACTGTAGACTTTGGTAACGACAAAGAAGTCATGCGTTGGATAGGCCTCGTTGTAGGCAACACCTTTGACCTCCAGAAGAATCGACTGGCGTCCTCTCGTCAGCCTTCAATGTTAACCCTGGCAGGAGCCATGGTTCATCCTTCGTACGATAAAATGGAGAAACCTCATTACACGTTTCAACGTCATGCATGGCAGTGGAATGTACTAGATATAGACCACATCCACTACGCTGCAATGGATGGCTACCTTTGCTTCAATATCTACAAGGGTTGGATGAAGAGCAATAGCCAAGTGTGCGGTTCAAGCAAAGAAGTATCGGCCAAGAGGAAGAGGGACAAGGGCGAAGTCGAGGACGTGGACAAGGACTCCGAGTAAGGTTGCAGTGACGTTGCTCATGGTGGTTCTAATGCAGTGTCTACCGGAATAGTTGCAAAGTTTAATTTCAGGTGTTCTTAATTTAATTTGAGGGGTGTGTTGTGCTGAGCCCCCAGCAGAACTATGTTATGTTTCTTCTCGTTACTTTAACTCTTCAGTACGTACATACTAGTATTTCTTACATTTCATCTTTTAGTTGGTATAGTACTACCGCTCGTTTCTTCACATTATATACGTACAATATATATGGCCAACATCATATAGCTAGAAGTTTAGTTGTCAAAGAATTTCATGGTGCTTAGTTTTGTCAAAGAATTCCAGGATGCTTAGAGGGTGCTTGGATCCAAGGGACTTATTTTAGTCTGACTAAAAATAGTCTCTTTAAGAGGCTAAAGTTCCAAGCACCCCTGACTAAAGAGGGGCTAAAACTAGTCTTGAGACTAAATTTTTTTAGTCAGGGGTACCCCTACTAAAATGTGGATTAGTCCTCTCTCTACTCATTTAACTCCTCTCCTTTAACACAGGCGAGTTCTGGATTGGAGGGTTTGGAGGATAATAAATGCTCATTAACTTGATTTTAGCCTTTTTAGTATTTGGATCCAAGCGTGGTTGAGGCTAGCATGTTTTAGTCCCACTACTTTTAGTCATGGGACTAAAACGTATCCAAGCACCCTCTTAGTTTTATTTGAGGGTGGGTTGTGCTGGACTACATTATTGTGACTAGCCTTTTTAATAGTACTATATGCATAATTTGGCGAGGAGCGCTCTCTATATGTACCACCTTTTTTAATTTCAAGTTTTTCTCCATGGCACAATCCATCGATACTGCTACTGTCCAAAAGTATACATTTTTTAAAAGGCTAGAGGGCGGGGCAGTCTAGCTTGGTCGGTTTCATGAGAGGCGAGGGCCTTTGTGATTTGACGGCTCATTACTGCTGGAAGGCGGGGCCTTGTGATTTGACTGCTCGTATAAATACGCCGACGACCTGATCGAGGAGGAGCAAAGAACCGTGCGGTATACTCAAGTTTTCCACTGGAGTAGTACTGCGACGGAGGAGCACGAAACACAGCAACCCAGTGCCATATGGCGATAAAAAATGATCTAATTTGCTAGTCATCTCATTGTTAGCATTGTTCTATTCATCCCCTCAAAAAAACATTGTTCTATTCATGCCTCGCAGAGAACGTGACACGTGCGGCGAAACACCCGAAGCAAAAGATGAAACACATGAGCAAAAGAAGAAGGAAGATTATCACCCCAAATGATCTAATTCGCCACGGAGTCGTAACTGCTTCTTCATCGCCTCCACGACCTCCATATCCTTGCGCGTCTCCTCCGCCATCTTCATCATTGTGTCCATGACGCGACATTTCTCGACGCGAGCCTTCATCATCTGTTCCACGGTCATATTACGTTCCGTGACAGCAGTTGGGTGCTTGATGCGGAGCTTCGCCAACTCTTCCTTCTGTTCCATGGCGAGGGCCTGCAGCATCTTCATCGAGGAACTACTATTCTCATGCAGCTTCTTCCAGCCGGCGTTCTTCTCCTTCAACAGGTCGATCTCGTGGCAGAGCTTCGCATTGTCCTCCCGAAGTCGCAGGATTTCGCCGGTCGCCTTCTTCCCTGAGGCAATGCTCTTCTTCAGCAGCATCACCAAGCCAGCGGTCAACTCCCCCTCCTGATTGAGCTCAGCGGGCATGTCGTCGAGGCTCTCCTACAGCAACTCCATCAAGCCTTGGATGAACTCCTTCTGCTTATTGAGCTGATCGGGCATGCCATCGAGGGATAACGACTCCAGCTCCGCCGGCTCGGCATGTTCGCCTCTGCGGCTAGGGCGCTCCTAGGAGCCATCGCTTGCCCGTGAGAGATCTTTCGAGGTCTCTGCATGGTGGCGAGCCCTCTTTTTTTTCCGCAGCCTTGGTTGCCGCTCCCTTGTTACAAGTAGTTCTCGACCTAGAGCTCCGCTCACCGGCCATGGCAACGACGGACGAAGAAGAAGCACTTATGAGGAGGAAAGGTAGAGTGATTTTCGGTTAGGTAGTTCCCCTTTTTATAACCTAAGTACTAGCACTAGTACTAATACCTGCATAGTGGGAAAACGTTCAGGTTTGGTACGTACTACTAGTAGGTGTGAGCAGGCTTTCGAATGTGATGGGAACAAGGTAAAGATTAATTGATGTTTTGGTTTCGAGGCCCGAAACGGCTCCCGATGAGTTTAGCGGAACATAAATTTCAAGTACTACACTTTTCAAATGCGTAAATATTATGTTACTGTCAAAAATTGGCACAAAATACGAAAGAGACCAATGGAAGTACTACTAGCAACCCACGATTTAACTACTCGCATGCGCGTAGTAGAGTAATAATGTCTTTCTTCCGCCCTCATGTCCACTCAATTTGCATGCGCTGTATTAATTGACCATCAATGAAGTGAACGACTTCACACGCGTTAAATTATCACATGGGGTGGATCTTGGTACAAAATTGCGTCTGCCCGTGTATCCGCGTGTGCGTGCGAGGAATGAGTGCATGCATGGCGTGCGTGCACATCTTTGCTTCATGCATGTACCGACAGTATGGCTCAGGGAGGACGAGTACATTCTTCTGGAACCAGCAGCACGTCACTGTGATCAATCCACGCAAGGAGGTCGCGACAACACCTACACATGTGCCACGTGGCTTCATGAACTGTAAGAGAGACACTGTGTAGCGTGCCATTGGTATTCTAATTTACGTGTTTTGCACATACTCGAAGTACTAGTAAGGTACACGTGCATTGCACGCATCAGATTTTGCAACCAAATTATGAATAAATACCACACTATAGCATGTAAGCTCTCAGTCATATATGCCTGATGTAGCCCTTCGTTTAATTCTTATAGTTCATCTCATTCAAAATCAATTAGTTTTTATAAAAAAAGCTAAGAACGCGGGAATAGGAAAAACATGGGATTATAGTGGAATGTCGTCTTGAATCCTACAGGATTGTATGAGTGTTTGATTGTGCATAGAAAAAACGTAGAATTCTTTCAAAGAGGTTTGAGAGGATGGGATGTTTCCTATGAAATCTAGTGCAAATGAATCATATGGAAAAATTCCTATGGTTTACAATCCTACGAATCAAACAACCAAGATAGGAAAAATTCCTAATGATTAGAATCCTCCAAAATTCCTTTGAGAATCCTTTGAATCAAAGAATCCCTTAATCTATTTTATGATTCATGGAATTGTGCATTGTAAAGCATAAAGTAAAAACAAATAATGGCAATTCAACTAGAAAAAAGTTTGGGCAGTTATGATACGGAAGATTCTAGAACAAAAGAGAACCACTGTTGTTTTGAGGTTTGTGCATTATGCTTAAGTTCAACCATGGAGTCTGTTAGATTGTACATGTGGCAAAATCTAGTGGGGGGCTAGAAGATGGTGTGAGGGGCCGAGTGGAGGGAGACTATGAAGGAATGCACAAGTGCGAGATCGATATTTAGAGAGAGGGGGCGAACACGTGCGCTGATGCGCGCACTGGCGGAGCCATGAAAAATTAATGAGCTAGGGGGCCAAGCATTGCTAATCCTTTACGAGGAGGGTCAATTCATGAACTTAAACCATTTTTAGCAGCAATTGTCTAATGATCACATTCATATTAGCCTTGATATATAGTGATGTTAGGGGGGGAGGGGGCAGGGCCCTTACTGCCCCCTGTCTTCGCCATTGTGCACGCGTCTGAGAGATGAAGCAGAAGGCATGGATGATGAGAGGGGACGTTGGATACATAATTAATGTGGGTGTATTAGCTATATGTGTCAATCCTATATAGAGAGGTATAGATTGATCGATGTGGACGTGGGAAAGAGGGTGAGACCTCACTGGATATATCGATTGATCGGTTTGTGTGGAAAACTATGAAAGACCTAGCTATATACACACATACATAGAGGAACATCGATTGTTGCGCATGCACACGTGAGAGATAAAGAATGCCCGATATGATGGAGAGGGGGATGTGTGTTGGTGTGTGCCTTCATGGGAGACCGACCTGAAGAAAAAGATTGCATGCGTGCGATGGATAATGCCGACTGGTAGTGTGTGTGCATGCATGCACAAGAGAAAGTTAGTGGTACAATTATAAAGAGAAGACTACTGTGTGGGTGTAAAAGAATAGCTGAATAGGTGAGGTCACAATCAATGTAAAGTTGAATTCAAATATTTGAATAAGAGATCCTGATGTTTGAAACCCATGCATGCATGAATATAACGGAGATCTGCGTGGTGTGGTTTGGAAACGAGCATGTTGTAATGTATAACATTGAACAAGGTCGGACTAATTTGAATTTGAGATACCGATGGCAGACATCATTTGGCCACGTCGCATTCATGCATGGACACACTATTCTAATTGGAGATGATGGGCGGCTTTTGCATCACATATCTATATCTATACCCCTATATATATATATTATATTTTATATTTTTTTATATTGTGTGCGGGTAACTTTAACTTTGAAAGATGGTCGTTGGATGAGGCGAATCCGATGGTCCAAAGATGGCAAATTTGAGCACTACTGGCCGTTGGATATTATCTAGATTCCACCAGATTTTGCCACATGTATAATCTAGAAGACTCCATGGTTGAACTTAAGCATAATACACAAACATCAAAACACAAGCACTTCTTATTTGTTCTAGAATCTTCCGTATCCGAATTGCCCAAATGTTTTTCTACATGATTTGCCATTATTTGTTTTTACTTTATGTCTTACGACGCACAATTCCATGAATCTTAAAATAGATTAGCTTTCTTATAAAAACTAGATAATTTTGAATGAAATGAACTATAAGAATTAAACAAACATCTACATCATGCATATATGACTCCAAGCTTGCATGCTATAATGTGGTATTTATTCATAATTTGGTTGCCAAATCTCATGCGTGCAATGCACGTGTACCTTACTCTAGTCTAAGTGGTGTTTGTGTGTGTGTGTTGTGCGTGTTGAGGTGCAAATTGTCTTTTTTGGGGGTACACGTTAAGCTTGTTCTTCCGAAATTTCAAGCCGCGCCTTGTTATGCCGAAAATTCAAGCTAGCGTCTCTGTCTATCGTGCTGCGAAACTCCCGCCTCTTCAACCCGCGCCTTGTTAGCCCGAAATATTTAAGATATATCTTTGTCTCGTTGTGCTCCGACAACTCCCTCCATCTCAACCTGCGCCTTGCTATTCCGAAATCAACACGCGTGAAAACTCCCACCTCCTGTAAAATCCCGACACGCGAAATGCCCGTGGTACCCCTGAACCGAAAGAACCACCTCAAATCGGTGGGGGTACTTTCGTAACTTACCCCACATTTCGGACAAGCGCGTCTCTAAGCCATGGTTCCCCACTGCCATCCCATCCGCCCACCCATTTGTACACCGAGGCCGCGAAAACTCGCGACAAAACCCCACACCCTGCTTCGTCCGCCACCCAGCCAGAGCCTCTTCCTCGACGACGTCGTCCACAACAACACCTTGACGTCCCTCATCCACCGTACCGGATGAGGATCCGTCGTCGATCTCATCGTCCCGCCGGTTCAGCCACCCTGTCCTCCACCTCCAAGGAGCTGCCCCGACGTTCCCCTCGTCTTTCGCGCCACCTCCATTCCCACACCGTCGTCTTCACCTGCACCACCGGAAGAGCATCATCATCACCGTTTCCTCGGATGAAGCTGCGGCCTAATCGGCACCACCAAAGAGGTTGTACACTAATCGTCGCATTTTCTTCTTAATTCGATCTCACGGTGCTGCCGACGCTCGGTCCCGAGCCGACACGGCGCGACTCCATCCACGGCGGCATCGCCGGCCACTTCCTCCACGGCGTCGCTCCCTCGGCGGCGACGTCCACATCAGTAGGACCTGCTGCTGCTTTATCTCTCGCTCGCGCTGCTACTCTGCTCTTGCTCTCGGTCCCCTGCCTGGTCTGCTCTTGCTATTGCTCTTGCTCGCGCTGCTGCTCTCACTCTTGCTCTTGCTTGCGATGCTGCTCCGATTTAGCTATACTTCACTCCGATGCCGCCGGGGTGAAGGAAGAACCAGCCGCAGTGGGGAGGGGGGCTTGCCGGAGAGGTACCCCACTATCTATCTTAGGGTTCAGGATGGGGGCGGTGGTCGCCGGTGGTGGCGGGGCGTTGGCGGGGCGGTGGCGTGGGGATCGTCGGAGACAAAGCTCGGCACGGGGGGGGAGGCTAGAGGGATGGTCGGGGTGGCAGCGAACCGGCGGTGGGGAGTGTTTTCGGGGCGGGCGGAGCGGCGCACCGCCGGCCGCGGGCGGCGGGGGGCTGCTGTTTGGCCGGCTCAGGGGGGTGGATGTTGAAGATGAACCGCATGCCCTTGATTTCGTATCCAACGGTTGCAAAATTGGTTGACCAGAGATGAAAAAGTCAGTCGACCGACGTGTAGCCTCACCTTGCTAGTGCGTTCAGTTTCGGCAGCAAAATTTAGTTTCAACAGCAAAATTCAGATTCGATAGTTAAGTTCAGTTTCGAAAGTTAAGTTCAGTTTAGACAGTTAAATTCAGTTTCGACAGTTAAGGTCAGAGATGAGCGGCTGATGTATTTTACATCTAAAACTTTGTGGTTATGTATTTTACGTCATGTATTGGAGATGCTATTAGAATTCCACTCAGGTTAACGTTGTTCATTGTCTCTCTTGTCCTGCTTCAGCCTCATCGTCGTACAACTCATCGGAGCTGCTCCAACGACGAAACCCTCCATCACAGCGGAGCAGTACCTCGGGCTCCATCTCCAGACGCCTAAGATCTTCTTCCCCTCCTCCGACAGCCAAGTCAGCCGGAGCATCCTCATCAGCCAACCCAATCACGCTCAGATCGACATGGCTTCGCCAAAGAGGTTGTACACTTGTTGCATCTCTTTTTTACTCTATGTGTTATATATATTGTCCACTGAGCACTCATAGTAATGGGAAATACGATTATTTTATCCTACTATATGACAAGAAGTGAGGTACCAGGCAACCTAGCTATCCGTGATGGACTCTCTTGAATGCCATCATTATTTATCTCTGCGCGTTTGAGCTGTGCATTTGTCGATGGGCCTGGGAGTTGAGCTAGTATGGCAGTGGCCTGGGTCCAAAGTAATAGAAGTAGCACAAAAACATTTTTTTAGTGTAGGATTTTCCTTGCTCAAGCCTGCCTACTAGAATCGCCAGTGCTTGAAAGGAAAAGTGAATGAAAAACATCGGAATTGGAAAGTTTCCTATGGTACTACTTTTCATGAATTTGGTGCAAAGGAATGGAGCAAAGGAAAACTGTAGGATTTGTTCCTTTAGTGTCTCCTTGAAAGAAAAACCGTAGGAATTCTAATTTCCACTTCTCCTCCTTTTCATATTCCTATTCATCAAGCACAAGACTAAGAGATAGTAGCATAATAGCATTATAACCGTAAATTTTCTTGTGGTTTGACTTAATCTCACCATGCTTTTTTGCATCCTGTGATCTTCCAATTGTTGTGAATCAAACACCCAGATTGGCAGAAATCCTGGGTTTTTAAATTCTCTATTTTGCACATGCATTCCTATCCTATTCCTGTCTATTTCCTATCCCTGCATTGTTAGAATCCTCAAATTCAAACAACCCTTACTCAATTACTTCTGTTACATATATGTGTCAAAGAAAACCTTGTGTGGTTTGTCCTGCTCCTGCGGCGCTGTGTTCCACCCCAGCTCAGCTGCTCCAACGACGGAAGGGTTCACCACAGCAGGGATCCGCTCTCTAGACTGTCTTTCACTGCCTCAGATCTTCTTCCCCGCCGCCGGCAGCCACGGCAACTGCATTACAATCATCAACTGAGCAGATGACCTTGAGGACTACACGGGTCCGCAAGAGAGGTGGCACTCTTCCGTGTCTGCTTACGTTATGCATCGCTTAATATGATGACATGCTACATTATCGTCGTGTTCACCTATTAGACTCCGAGTCAGGTCCAAACTAATGCTGAAACTTGAGTTTTTAAATGGTTGTGGGATACATATTGGGGCAGCAATCAGTACTATCTGTCTACTATCTGGTTAATCTCCGATGTCTACTATGAGTTTCATGTTGGGTGCAAACAAACATTAAAGGAGCCATTATCTGTATTTTTTAACTAAAGCTATTATCTGCCTGCTATCATTAGTTTTGGGTCTATCCATAGTTTGCTACCATCACTCTGGATTTGTGCATGCACTCCTTACATAATCTCACTATGTTTTATTCCTATGCATGCCAGTTATTGTACACAATGGAACTGATCACGTAGAGCAAAAGAGACGAGCCTTGTGTGGCAATAAAATTTCATGCAGACGTCGTTCCATGGTGGGCACAAAGGCAGCCCCCCCTCCACTCATTTCGGATCGTAATCAAGAGGAAGATAACTGTTATGAGGGGGATTCAGAAGGAGAAGACCACTCCTATTTACCCCATGAGGTCTTCGCTCTAACTTGGCATGCTGATGTTGGTAATATCATGCATATGGTGCCTTGCATTGCTTACTGTATACATTAAAGATGTCATCTGCTTAGTTTAGACATGCTTTGTGTCAATGCCATCTGTTTAGTTTCTTTATCGTATATGTGAATCATGCAATGCCATCTTGTCTAGCCAGGCATCATATATGTGAATTTTGCAATGCCACTCTGGTTAGCCAGTCATCTTATATGTGAATTATATCATGCCATCATTTTTTTATTACGTGTTAAATTTGTCAACAATTTTAGTACATTAAATTACTCTTCCTGTGCATCAGCCATTTGGCACGGTCATGGAAAAATCTGGAGTGGAAACAAGGTATTCAGAGCAGACAATGCTATCTGACGAAGCGCATGTCTTGCTGGTTACCGATAGCTCCTCAGAGGAGGATTCAGAGACAGATGACCAGTCATATTTCCCCCCGAGGTGCATGCCCTAACTTGGCAGGGTTATGTTGCTCATATCGTGCGTATGGTATCTTGCATTGCTATGTCATTTGCTTAGTTTAGACATGCTTTGTGTGAATGCCACCTGTTTAGTGTCTAATTACCATATATGTGAATTATGCAATGCCATCTTGTTGCAAGACATTATATATGTGAATTATGCAATGTTATCTTGTTGCAAGGCATTATGTATGTGAATTATGCAATGCCATGATGTTTAGGCAAGCGTCATATATGTGAATTATATCATGCCGTCCTTTTTTTTGTATTTCTCATTGCTTTTGTCGACAATGTTTGTATATTCAACTGCTCTTCCTGTGCATCAGCCATTTGAATTGGTGATGGAAAAATCTGGAGTGAAAACAAGGTCTTCAGAGCAGACAATGCTACCTGCTGAAGTAGATATCTTGCTGGTTACAGATAGCTCTTCAGAGGAGGATTCAGAGGCAGATGACCAGTCCTATTATCCCCCTGAGGTGTATGCTCAAACTTGGCAGGGTTATATTACTCATATAATGCATATGTTGTATTGCATATGTTGTATTGAATGCCATCTCCTTAGTTGACACATCATATATGCAATTGCCCTCTGCTCACTTCCTTAGTATATAAATCATACATTTGAATTATGTCATGCCATGATGTTTACATAGACAGCATGTATCTGAATTATGGCATGCCAACCCATTTTCTAAAGACATAATATAGTTATATCATCTCATCCTGTTTACATAGTCATCATATTTAAATTATTTCATTCTATCCATGAATTATATCATGCCATCATGTTTCCATCGATGGCATGTTTGTGATTTATGGCATGCCAACCACTTTAATAGACACATTGTATAGTTATATCATGTCATCCTGTTTACATAGTCATCATATTTTGAAGTATGTCATTCTATCCTGTTTAGTTAGCCATCATACATGTGAAATTGTGTCATGCTATCCTGTTTAATTAGCCATCATATATGTGAAATTATGTCCTGCTATTCTGTTTGCTTAGACAACATAAATGTGAATTATTTCATGCCCTGTTTTCTTCCCTACTATCCATTGCACATGTCTATCTTACAATTTCTGTACATTCAATTACTTTTCTTGTTTATCAGCCATTTCAATTGGAGGGAGTGATGGTAGTATCTGTGGGAGTAAAAACATAGTCTTCAGAAAAGATCGTGCTACCTGTCGATACAGATAGGACCACGATTGTACTTGCCCAAGAACCAGCCCCACCACACATAACCCACACTCATGCAGATTGTACTCCTACCCAGTTAGACAGAGAACCAGCTACACCCCTTCTAACCCCAACCCCAGCAGATAGACACCCAGTTCCCGTTGACACGGCACCGTCTCCACGACAGAGCACCCAAACACGAGCACTTAGTAAGGAAACTGCAGTGCCCAACTCACGAGGACCACCACTCCGAACCCGAAGTCAACGCTTAAAGCAGAAGAAGAATTGTTCTCAGGTCAGGTTCCGTAGCTATGTGTCGGCGTACTGGGAACCAGGGTACCCAGACTTGCATGTCTGCGGCCCACGTCGCGTTCTGGTACGGCCCGATAGGGCCCAGCCCTTGCGAGGAGAACGACCAAGACCCCCTTAGGGAGCGACCCCACCTAGGCTACTCCGGAGGGGCGACCAAGACCTCTCCCTAGAGTGGCCTGGTCTAGGCTGCTTCGGGAGGGCGGAGATCTCAAGGCAAGGGCTGCCTCAGGAGGAGGCAGTGACGTAAGCCATGACGAACCGTGCCAGCGCGCGCCAGCGCGCGCCAGCGGGCGCAGTTTCCATATCAGTGCAAAGGAGACCGCACAGGCGCAGGTTCCCGAGGGGCGAAACAAAGGTTTCCCCTTTGGTGCAACAAGACCGAAGACTGCAAGGACGGCAGGAAGGATGTCATCACTAAGCCCACCACCGCGTCACCGCCTGCCCTCTTTGCAGGCGAAGATCACCTTTTGTCAGGATAGGAGCGTCCTTGTGTTCCCGCTCAAATGGCCGTTGTGGGATTCCCTTCCCGCCTAAACATTTCGGGGGAAGAGGACCCTGGCCGCCTATATAAGTAGCTAGGGTTCCATCATAGAGGGGGATCGACCCATGGGGACTTAGACTAGCAAAGGAGCTCAGGAAACCACTGTACTTGTTCATACTCGAGCCCTCGCGAGGCCAATCCACTAAATCAGGACGTAGGTGTGACGCCCCGAGACCGTTGCGCCAGGTGTCTGCCAGTTATTCGATGTTGTTGCCATGTCATTCGCTTGCGTGTTGCGTCTTGTCATGTCATCATGTGCATTGCATCATCATGTTTTCAAAACCTGCATCTGTCCGGGTTTCCCTAGTTCCTTCTGTTGCCCGTTCTGAGCCCAGACACACTCGCACGCGCCCGCGGCATGTCCGTAATATTATTTTTTAAGTGGCCGGAAAATGTTCTCAGAATGGGATGAAAGTGGGCGTGCGGTGTTTTTATGTTGTAGGTAGGCCGCCTGTCAATTTTCGTCGCATTCGGAGTTCGTTTGACGCCCCAACTGTTAACTATAGCGGCAGTATAGCCGGTCTTACGTCGGATGTTTTCGGTCTCCAGAAACAGTCGCCGGGCCTCCCTCTCTTCTCTTCTCTCAGCTCGAGAACGTCTACACAGCCCACTACCTACTGCCATGTCCAACCTAACCTCTCTCGTCAGCCCGCGGCCCTCCTCGTGCGCGCTCGAAAGCTGTCCCGGACCCGACCCGGACTGTCGCTACCGTCGTGTCCGGATCATCCCCAAACATCTACAAAACGTCTTTGTTTTGTTAATTGGACTTCCTAATATATTTTTTCGCGATCATCCGATTGCGATTGGAGGGACAAGTTAGCCCCTAACCCAAAACTCATATGATATAAATATCAGATCAAACCCTAGCCTATCATGTCCCATCCTCCGAATCCCTCCGCCGCCACTCTCTCTGGTTCCCCTCGGGATCATCCCAAATCCACCTCTCCAATCAGCCTCCGACCACCTCCCTGTTTTTCCGCGTCGCCCAATTTCCACCCACACGCAACCAGGCACTCCCTCCTCCCGATCTGCCTCCGTGCCTCCTCTCCCTCCTCGGCACGATCCCGAATGGAACACGAACACCGAGCGGCCGAACAAGGCCAGTCGCGCCACCTCCCTGTTTCTCTCCTGATCGAGCAGGACAACGAGTACCTCGCGTGCACCCCTGCATCGTCCTCGCCACCAAGCTCCGTGCATCGGCTTCCCCGTGCGCCGCAGGAGACCAGCACCACTGCCAGGCCGTTGCCCTCTCCCTGCTCCCCGTGCTCCCTCCTTTCTCTTCTTCCCTGTCCTCACTCCTCACCATCTACTCCCTCTCGCCTCTCTCTACAGGAAGCCACCAGGACGCCGCCTCAATGGATGGGTGAGCCCCGCGCCAAGCCGCAAGCCCCTGCACCGCCCGGATCACTTTCCGACAGATGTATGATATGAAATTGGGGTTCGACGTCTAGTGGTCCGCCTATCCACGGTTGGTTTTACAGTGGTCTTGTTGTGTCTTAAAGAGTCCTTGGCTATGCCGACTCGGGGACGCTTCGTATGTCATGTGCACTGCCTTGTACATGATGGTGATGTATGATCGAGCCCGTGTAGGCCCCACCACGAAAACTTCGGGCGAAATCTCTAACATATGTTTGTTCTGGCTTATTCTGCAAGCCAATCCTTTGTTTTGTTTTCAGTTGTGGTATTCGAGTTGCTTCAAAGTCAAATGTGGATTCCATCCCTTTCCTAAGCGGTGTTCTCATATTTCTATGTGAATACAGATCCTTCATGATAATTGAGATTGTCATGTCAATCCTTTTCACCGGTGTGTTTCTCTTCAAGTGAATCCGATCACGTCAATATCCGCAAGATCAATTATCAGTTCTTCTCAACGGTGTTTGTTTCATCTTTCCCAAGGTGCCTTTGTTTTCCCACCCTCCCACCCTTGGTTTTTCAATGACTCGGATTTCCTTATCGAGTATCCATCTTATTGATGCGAGGCCTCTTCATTCCTTTTTCGTTCAATGTTCTTATCCGGTGATTCTCATGAAGATTTTAACGGAGCCTCAAGGTCATCACCCTTAATTCTTTTCTTCTACGGTGGATTCAATTCAAGCTTTCTGTGTTGATCATATTTTTTCTGTATTTCAAATGCTTTTCTCGTGCCGGTGCCCCTCATAATCATTCATTTCTCGCTATTCAATTGTTCCGGAGTGCTCAAGAAATCCCGAAGATTCGTGCTTACACTCTGCTTTCGTTCAAGCTCTTTCAAGGATGTTATCTCTTTCAAGCCATTTAAATTCAACCGGTGCAATCTCTCTTTGAAATCGTTCTACGGTGTGTATTTTCAGTGGGCCCTAACCCACAGGTCTTTTCCCAGGATCTTAGCTGACTCTTCTTATTCTCCCTGAGTTATTCTCAAATCTTCTAAAGTTTGACGTAAGAATGAATTATCATCAGTCAAATGTCTTTCTCCAAGATCTTTCATTTCTTTTCATCATTGGTTCAACTTTTCTATTCTTCTTTATTCCAGAGTGTCTCAATAATTCAAGGTGGTGTTTCTCGTCGTCTTTCTCATCATTTGAAGACCGAAGAAGAGTTTTACCTCCATATCTTATCCGTTCTCTCAGAGATTCGTGGTGCTAGCTTGTTGCCATCCTCTCATAATTATTTTCTATTGTGAGAATCCTTTTCACCCATCAGGAGATATTGAGGAGTCTTTTCAGTTTGATTATCCGGAGCTCATCATTTCAGAAGACTTGTTCATTCTCAGCTTTCAGCCATTGTTCCCCAAATCTTACCGGTGCATCAGTCAAGTATTCTCTAATCAGTTCGTGAACTATTCGTCCTCTTGTATCTAAATTTTCTCAAGTATCTTCGTTCATTTCATAATTCTTCCCGGTGATTCATTATCTTTTATTCGTTCTTTTTCAATCCTTACGGTGGTTCGTTTAAGATTTCTCTTCCTTCTTTATCATACCAATTCATTCGTTGTTTCGATCCTACCGGTGGTTCGTTGAAGACCTTCTCAAGTTTGCGCTATATCTCTTAATCCTTTCAACGGGAAGAAGTAATATGCCAAATCCGTTGATTGTCATCAATTTAATTGGTGAAGGATAAGCATAATGTAATTCTTATTCTTGTTTCATCCATATGTTAATCTTTTCTTCCGGAGTTTGTTCACGATGATTAAATTCTTGGTTTCAAGTGCTCTTATTTCTTTCCCGGAGTTCCAAGCTCTAATTATCACGGATATCCATCTAAATCATTACAAGGTTTCACCTTGTGTTTCCTACTTCTCTTTATTTTCATTATTCTTTTTGTTTACCGGAGTGCTTCATGAAGGTTCTACATGATGGTTCATCAAGGATTTAATTTCCTTCTCGCAGTGTTCTTTAAGATTCTTTTCAGAGGAGCTCAACCATTCTTCATCTTGCAATCCGGAGTGCAATTCGTTCTACCGTATCATTAGAGGTGGTATTATGTCATTCTTGATAATTTGAATTCATGTTCCATGATTCACATGTTGCTAAGAAAAACATATTTTAAATCCATCAATCTCTTCATTGGTATTATCTTGGGTTATATTTCACCTAAAGCCGTCCCTAAGGATTGTTGCTTTTATGGTGCTTATAAATGATCCAAAGTTCTTCTTTTATCCTCTCAGCGAAATAGTTTCTCGTCTCCTTGTGTATATCAATCCAATCAAATCTTTTCCGTGAGTGGCAAGTTGTCACCTCATAATTTTGAGATGTATTCTATAAGTCCATATCAAGCTTATCCTTTTCGTTGTTGATAACCCAACAACTTCGTTCTAGCTTTTGGTGTAAGTGTGCTCTCTCAAGACCTTGTTTTTCTCCCCCGTTCATTCAGTTCCATTCTCTCACTTCTTCCGGAGGCATTGTGATGTTGCTCTCTTCAAACCTTCTTCTTGTTCTTGTCAGGATCATGGTCTTTTCGTGTTATCCATTTTACCGGAGTGTCATGCCCTATTTTCAAGCTCTCTCATCTTATCAAGTTTTGCATCCCTTCTCAGACAGAGTGCTGTCCAAATTATATCATTCTTAATCCTTCTCTATCTTGACTTAACTGGAGTGGTTTCAATATATATCTTGCCCTTCAACCTCAAGGTTTTTTCGCAATGTTCTTTGTACCTCTTTTCTAACGGAGTGTTTTCGACCTTGTTCACCTTCGTTGTATTCTTTTCTCGAATTTGTTCAACCTCTCAAGGTTCTTTGGTTTCACTCGTTTTTCAAAGAAGCAACTTAGTTTTACCTCTTCTCTTTCTCTTCCGTTTTTCCCTCCGGTGCCATTCTAGATCTCGGGACGAGATCCTCTTGTAGTGGTGGAGTGTTGTGACGCCCCGAGACCGTTGCGCCAGGTGTCTGCCAGTTATTCGATGTTGTTGCCATGTCATTCGCTTGCGTGTTGCGTCTTGTCATGTCATCATGTGCATTGCATCATCATGTTTTCAAAACCTGCATCCGTCCGGGTTTCCCTAGTTCCTTCTGTTGCCCGTTCTGAGCCCAGACACACTCGCACGCGCCCGCGGCATGTCCGTAATATTATTTTATAAGTGGCCGGAAAATGTTCTCAGGATGGGATGAAAGTGGGCGTGCGGTGTTTTTATGTTGTAGGTAGGCCGCCTGTCAATTTTCGTCGCATTCGGAGTTTGTTTGACGCCCCAACGGTTAACTATAGCGGCAGTATAGCCGGTCTAACGTCGGACGTTTTCGGTCTCCGGAAACAGTCGTCGGGCCTCCCTCTCTTCTCTTCTCTCAGCTCGAGAACGTCTACACAGCCCACTACCTACCGCCATGTCCAACCTAACCTCTCTCGTCAGCCCGCGGCCCTCCTCGCGTGCGCCCGAAAGCTGTCCCGGACCCGACCCGGACTGTCTCTACCGTCGTGTCCGGATCATCCCCAAACATATACAAAACGTCTCCGTTTTGTTAATTGGACTTCCTAATATATTTTTTCGTGATCGTCTGATTGCGATTGGAGGGACAAGTTAGCCCCTAACCCAAAACTCATCTGATATAAATATCAGATCAAACCCTAGCCTATCCTGTCCCATCCTCCGAATCCCTCCACCGCCACTCTCTCTGGTTCCCCTCGGGATCATCCCAGATCCACCTCTCCAATCAGCCTACGACCACCTCCCTGTTTTTCCGCGCCGCCCAATTTCCACTCGCACGCAACCAGCCACTCCCTCCTCCCGATCTGCCTCCGTGCCTCCTCTCCCTCCTCGGCACGATCCCGAATGGAACACGAACACCGAGCGGCCGAACCAGGCCAGTCGCGCCACCTCCCTGTTTCGCTCCTGATCGAGCAGGACAACGAGTACCTCGCACGCACCCCTGCATCGTCCTCGCGACCAAGCTCCGTGCATCGGCTTCCCCGTGCGCCGCAGGAGACCAGCGCCACCGCCAGGCCGTTGCCCTCTCCCTGCTCCCCGTGCTCCCTCCTTTCTCTTCTTCCCCGTCCTCACTCCTCACCATCTACTCCCTCTCGCCTCTCTCTACAGGAAGCCACCAGGACGCCGCCGCCATGGATGGGTGAGCCCCGCGCCGAGCTGCAAGCCCCTGCACCGCCCGGATCACCTGCGACCTCGGGTCGCCCCTGCTTCGTCCTCGCCGCCGTTGGTGCTCCGGCCGCCGCCGCCATGGCCTCCAGGTCCGCCCGTGCGCCTGCCTCGCGAACTGCAGCGCCGCCACGCCTCGACTGCCCGAATCCGCCGCCTCACCATCCTGGAGCCTCGCCGAGTCCCTCGAACCGTCGTGCCAAGTCCAACTCTGCCTCGCGCCGGCGTTGACCCAGCCAAGCGCCTCCTCTGTTGACCTGCGACCCCTACGCTCTGCTGAACCTGTCGACTCGCCAAGGCCGGTTCCTGCTGCCTGTTCCTCTGAATCGAGCGAAGCAGGTTCATCTGCTTCGATTCCGCGTGATCAACGCAGTGCAGCGCAGCGCCAAGCTCCTCCCGCAAGGCCCAGCGACATGCCTTCTCCGTTTCAGGCCATGTGGACCAACGTGAGCAGCCCGGATCCACCTATTTCGGTCCCTGTTCCAGATCCGGCCCGTGTAGTTTTTTTTAGGTTCTATGTTTTAGCTTTTTTCCAGAGAACGCAGTTTTCCAGAAAAGTCCCTCGGCAACATGCATTTAATAACTCACAAACCGTGCATCTTTTGTAAAAACTTTATATATGAAAAATGCTTAGAATTTTGTGTAGATTAATAATATGCCACTTTCATCCATGTTTGAAATGCTCAAAATGTTGTTTGTTTAAATTTTCTCAAATAACTTGTTAACAATGATTTATTCCATAACTAAATAACCGTAGCTCCGTTTTTAACAAACTTTATATGTAAATAGGGTAGAAAATTGCCTATTTTAACATGGTGCACTTTTCTTGCATGTTTAATAACTCTAAAAATGTGTTTAGGGCAGAACAGTACCAAACCTAATGTATGCACATGAGGAGTTTCCGGATTTGTTGTTTGTTGTTCCCGGCCTCATTTAAACTTGACTAGATAGGTAGTTTTGCTTTGCTTCACCCTCTTGCCATGTTTAACAACATTTAATATTGTTGGGTACATAAACGAGATCGAACTAAATAACTTGAACGTGGTGTTTCGTCAATATGCAACGGAGTTGCATATTGACCTCCACTTAATTTGTAGGTTTGCTTGTGCACTTTGCCATGCCATGCATATTTAAACCGGACATGCATCATACTTGATTGTGCATCATGCCATGTTTATGTGGTGGTTGTTTACTATGTTGTTTGCTTTCTTTCCGGTATACTTCTTCTCGGTAATCCGATAACGTTGCGTTTGTGAGGATCCGTTGGCTACATTCGTTTGTCTTCTTCATGGACTCTTCTTCTTCCTTGCGGGATTTCAGGCAAGATGACCATACCCTCGAAATCACTTCTATCTTTGCTTGCTAGTTGCTCGCTCTTTTGCTATGCCTATGCTGCGATGCCTACCACTTGCTTATCATGCCTCCCATATGTTGAACCAAGCCTCTAACCCACCTTGTCCTAGCAAACCGTTGTTTGGCTATGTTACCGCTTTGCCCAGCCCCTCTTATAGCGTTGTTAGTTGCAGGTGAAGATTGGAGCTTGTTCCATGTTTGGAACATGGATATTTTGTTGGGATATCACAATATCTCTTATTTAATTAATGCATCTATATACTTGGTAAAGGGTGGAAGGCTCGGCCTTATGCCCGGTGTTTTGTTCCACTCTTGCCGCCCTAGTTTCTGTCATATCGGTGTTATGTTCCCAAATTTTTCGTTCCTTACGTGGTTGGGTGATAATGGGAACCCCTTGACAGTTCGCCTTGAATAAAACTCCTCCAGCAATGCCCAACATTGGTTTTACCATTCGCCACCTAGCCTATTTTCCCTTGGGTTTCGCGGACTCAAGGGTCATCTTTATTTTAAACCCCCCCGGGCCAGTGCTCCTCTGAGTGTTGGTCCGAAACGGGCAACCTGCGGGGCCACCTCGGGGCAACTCGAGGGTTGGTTTTACTCGTAGCTTGACCTATCCGGTGCGCCCTGAGAACGAGATATGTGCAACTCCTATCAGGATTTGTCGGCGTATCGGGCGGCTTTGCTGGTCTTGTTTTACCATTGTCAAAATGTCTTGTAACCGGGATTCCGAGTCTGATCGGGTCTTCCCGCTAGAAGGAATATCCTTTGTTGACCGTGAGAGCTTGTCATGGGCTAAGTTGGGACTCCCCTGCAGGGATTTGAACTTTCAAAAGCCGTGCCCGCGGTTATGGGCAGATGGGAATTTGTTAACGTCCGGTTGTAGAAAACCTGAAGTTGACCTTAATTAAAATACATCAACCGTGTGTGTAACCGTGACGGTCTCTTCTCGGCGGAGTCCGGGAAGTGAACACGGTGTTGGAGTTATGCTTGACGTAGGTTGTTCTAGGATCACTTCTTGATCATAGTTTCTCGACCGTGCTTTTGCCTCCTCTTCTCGCTCTCTTTTGCGTATGTTAGCCACCATATATGCTAGTCGCTTGCTGCAGCTCCACCTCATACCTTTTACCCTTCCTATAAGCTTAAATAGTCTTGATCGCGAGGGTGTGAGATTGCTGAGTCCCCGTGACTCACAGATACTTCCAAAACCAGCTTGCAGGTGCTGATGAGACCGAGCAGGTGACGCAACCAAGCTCAGAAGGAGCTCGATGAAGATCTTGTCCTTTGTGTTGTTTCGTTCTAGTTGATCAGTAGTGGAGCCCAGTTGGGGTCGATCGGGGATCTGTGTAGCTTTTGGGGTAGTCTTCTTTTATTTTGGTTCCGTAGTCGGACCTTGATTGTATTTGGATGATGTAATGCTTTATTCATGTATTGTGTGAAGTGGCGTTTGTAAGCCAACTATGTATCTCTTTCCCTTATGTATTACATGGGTTGTTTGCGAAGATTACCTCACTTGCGACATTGCTTTCAATGCGGTTATGCCTCTTAGTCGTGCTTCGACACGTGGGAGATATAGCCGCATCGAGGGCGTTAGAAGTTGGTAATCAGAGCATACCCCGACCTTAGGAGCCCCCACTGCTTGATCGAATTAGCGGACGAGTTGAGTCTAGAAAAATGTTTTGAGTCATTTAGGAATTATATATCGGAGAGTTAGGACTTATTTTTACTCCCCAGTCCCTTCATCGCTCTGGTAAGGCATCCTGACGTAGAGTTTTGACTTTTCTCTTCTCAAATTTCACGAAAAAAAAATTAGGATCACGCGGGTATCTTGGAATCGTTCCGATGGTTTTGTGACGAGAACATTCTTCTTGGTGCCTCCTGACATTTAGGGGTTGTGGCAGTGTCCCGGGGAGTTGAGCTCCGAGGTGTTGTCATCACAATTTTATCATTGCAGTTCTGGAATACCTGAGTTTAGTTTCGCCGACATCGAAAATCTCTTTTATGCAGTTGTTGGTGAGATAACCTCGACGCCACCCAGTACTGGGGCGGGAGTTCGGGAGTATTGCCATAACTCGTATAACAGATGCTTTTCGAAGGTTGAGGTAAATGATTTCCGAAGGTTGCTTGGTTATGTGTTGAAGGATGTATACAGCTTGATGTAGGATTTGCTAGTTTTGGGTGAGATATTATGCTTCCCCTGTATCCCCAACACCTGATTGCATAACTAGAAAATTTCGGGAGTTTATAAGTGGGAATTCAAGTAGCTCTTAGGATATCTTTCCGACAGATGTATGATATGAAATTGGGGTTCGACGTCTAGTGGTCCGCCTATCCACGGTTGGTTTTACAGTGGTCTTGTTGTGTCTTAAAGAGTCCTTGGCTATGCCGACTCGGGGACGCTTCGTATGTCATGTGCACTGCCTTGTACATGATGGTGATGTATGATCGAGCCCGTGTAGGCCCCACCACGAAAACTTCGGGCGAAATCTCTAACATATGTTTGTTCTGGCTTATTCTGCAAGCCAATCCTTTGTTTTGTTTTCAGTTGTGGTATTCGAGTTGCTTCAAAGTCAAATGTGGATTCCATCCCTTTCCTAAGCGGTGTTCTCATATTTCTATGTGAATACAGATCCTTCATGATAATTGAGATTGTCATGTCAATCCTTTTCACCGGTGTGTTTCTCTTCAAGTGAATCCGATCACGTCAATATCCGCAAGATCAATTATCAGTTCTTCTCAACGGTGTTTGTTTCATCTTTCCCAAGGTGCCTTTGTTTTCCCACCCTCCCACCCTTGGTTTTTCAATGACTCGGATTTCCTTATCGAGTATCCATCTTATTGATGCGAGGCCTCTTCATTCCTTTTTCGTTCAATGTTCTTATCCGGTGATTCTCATGAAGATTTTAACGGAGCCTCAAGGTCATCACCCTTAATTCTTTTCTTCTACGGTGGATTCAATTCAAGCTTTCTGTGTTGATCATATTTTTTCTGTATTTCAAATGCTTTTCTCGTGCCGGTGCCCCTCATAATCATTCATTTCTCGCTATTCAATTGTTCCGGAGTGCTCAAGAAATCCCGAAGATTCGTGCTTACACTCTGCTTTCGTTCAAGCTCTTTCAAGGATGTTATCTCTTTCAAGCCATTTAAATTCAACCGGTGCAATCTCTCTTTGAAATCGTTCTACGGTGTGTATTTTCAGTGGGCCCTAACCCACAGGTCTTTTCCCAGGATCTTACCTGACTCTTCTTATTCTCCCTGAGTTATTCTCAAATCTTCTAAAGTTTGACGTAAGAATGAATTATCATCAGTCAAATGTCTTTCTCCAAGATCTTTCATTTCTTTTCATCATTGGTTCAACTTTTCTATTCTTCTTTATTCCAGAGTGTCTCAATAATTCAAGGTGGTGTTTCTCGTCGTCTTTCTCATCATTTGAAGACCGAAGAAGAGTTTTACCTCCATATCTTATCCGTTCTCTCAGAGATTCGTGGTGCTAGCTTGTTGCCATCCTCTCATAATTATTTTCTATTGTGAGAATCCTTTTCACCCATCAGGAGATATTGAGGAGTCTTTTCAGTTTGATTATCCGGAGCTCATCATTTCAGAAGACTTGTTCATTCTCAGCTTTCAGCCATTGTTCCCCAAATCTTACCGGTGCATCAGTCAAGTATTCTCTAATCAGTTCGTGAACTATTCGTCCTCTTGTATCTAAATTTTCTCAAGTATCTTCGTTCATTTCATAATTCTTCCCGGTGATTCATTATCTTTTATTCGTTCTTTTTCAATCCTTACGGTGGTTCGTTTAAGATTTCTCTTCCTTCTTTATCATACCAATTCATTCGTTGTTTCGATCCTACCGGTGGTTCGTTGAAGACCTTCTCAAGTTTGCGCTATATCTCTTAATCCTTTCAACGGGAAGAAGTAATATGCCAAATCCGTTGATTGTCATCAATTTAATTGGTGAAGGATAAGCATAATGTAATTCTTATTCTTGTTTCATCCATATGTTAATCTTTTCTTCCGGAGTTTGTTCACGATGATTAAATTCTTGGTTTCAAGTGCTCTTATTTCTTTCCCGGAGTTCCAAGCTCTAATTATCACGGATATCCATCTAAATCATTACAAGGTTTCACCTTGTGTTTCCTACTTCTCTTTATTTTCATTATTCTTTTTGTTTACCGGAGTGCTTCATGAAGGTTCTACATGATGGTTCATCAAGGATTTAATTTCCTTCTCGCAGTGTTCTTTAAGATTCTTTTCAGAGGAGCTCAACCATTCTTCATCTTGCAATCCGGAGTGCAATTCGTTCTACCGTATCATTAGAGGTGGTATTATGTCATTCTTGATAATTTGAATTCATGTTCCATGATTCACATGTTGCTAAGAAAAACATATTTTAAATCCATCAATCTCTTCATTGGTATTATCTTGGGTTATATTTCACCTAAAGCCGTCCCTAAGGATTGTTGCTTTTATGGTGCTTATAAATGATCCAAAGTTCTTCTTTTATCCTCTCAGCGAAATAGTTTCTCGTCTCCTTGTGTATATCAATCCAATCAAATCTTTTCCGTGAGTGGCAAGTTGTCACCTCATAATTTTGAGATGTATTCTATAAGTCCATATCAAGCTTATCCTTTTCGTTGTTGATAACCCAACAACTTCGTTCTAGCTTTTGGTGTAAGTGTGCTCTCTCAAGACCTTGTTTTTCTCCCCCGTTCATTCAGTTCCATTCTCTCACTTCTTCCGGAGGCATTGTGATGTTGCTCTCTTCAAACCTTCTTCTTGTTCTTGTCAGGATCATGGTCTTTTCGTGTTATCCATTTTACCGGAGTGTCATGCCCTATTTTCAAGCTCTCTCATCTTATCAAGTTTTGCATCCCTTCTCAGACAGAGTGCTGTCCAAATTATATCATTCTTAATCCTTCTCTATCTTGACTTAACTGGAGTGGTTTCAATATATATCTTGCCCTTCAACCTCAAGGTTTTTTCGCAATGTTCTTTGTACCTCTTTTCTAACGGAGTGTTTTCGACCTTGTTCACCTTCGTTGTATTCTTTTCTCGAATTTGTTCAACCTCTCAAGGTTCTTTGGTTTCACTCGTTTTTCAAAGAAGCAACTTAGTTTTACCTCTTCTCTTTCTCTTCCGTTTTTCCCTCCGGTGCCATTCTAGATCTCGGGACGAGATCCTCTTGTAGTGGTGGAGTGTTGTGACGCCCCGAGACCGTTGCGCCAGGTGTCTGCCAGTTATTCGATGTTGTTGCCATGTCATTCGCTTGCGTGTTGCGTCTTGTCATGTCATCATGTGCATTGCATCATCATGTTTTCAAAACCTGCATCCGTCCGGGTTTCCCTAGTTCCTTCTGTTGCCCGTTCTGAGCCCAGACACACTCGCACGCGCCCGCGGCATGTCCGTAATATTATTTTATAAGTGGCCGGAAAATGTTCTCAGGATGGGATGAAAGTGGGCGTGCGGTGTTTTTATGTTGTAGGTAGGCCGCCTGTCAATTTTCGTCGCATTCGGAGTTTGTTTGACGCCCCAACGGTTAACTATAGCGGCAGTATAGCCGGTCTAACGTCGGACGTTTTCGGTCTCCGGAAACAGTCGTCGGGCCTCCCTCTCTTCTCTTCTCTCAGCTCGAGAACGTCTACACAGCCCACTACCTACCGCCATGTCCAACCTAACCTCTCTCGTCAGCCCGCGGCCCTCCTCGCGTGCGCCCGAAAGCTGTCCCGGACCCGACCCGGACTGTCTCTACCGTCGTGTCCGGATCATCCCCAAACATATACAAAACGTCTCCGTTTTGTTAATTGGACTTCCTAATATATTTTTTCGTGATCGTCTGATTGCGATTGGAGGGACAAGTTAGCCCCTAACCCAAAACTCATCTGATATAAATATCAGATCAAACCCTAGCCTATCCTGTCCCATCCTCCGAATCCCTCCACCGCCACTCTCTCTGGTTCCCCTCGGGATCATCCCAGATCCACCTCTCCAATCAGCCTACGACCACCTCCCTGTTTTTCCGCGCCGCCCAATTTCCACTCGCACGCAACCAGCCACTCCCTCCTCCCGATCTGCCTCCGTGCCTCCTCTCCCTCCTCGGCACGATCCCGAATGGAACACGAACACCGAGCGGCCGAACCAGGCCAGTCGCGCCACCTCCCTGTTTCGCTCCTGATCGAGCAGGACAACGAGTACCTCGCACGCACCCCTGCATCGTCCTCGCGACCAAGCTCCGTGCATCGGCTTCCCCGTGCGCCGCAGGAGACCAGCGCCACCGCCAGGCCGTTGCCCTCTCCCTGCTCCCCGTGCTCCCTCCTTTCTCTTCTTCCCCGTCCTCACTCCTCACCATCTACTCCCTCTCGCCTCTCTCTACAGGAAGCCACCAGGACGCCGCCGCCATGGATGGGTGAGCCCCGCGCCGAGCTGCAAGCCCCTGCACCGCCCGGATCACCTGCGACCTCGGGTCGCCCCTGCTTCGTCCTCGCCGCCGTTGGTGCTCCGGCCGCCGCCGCCATGGCCTCCAGGTCCGCCCGTGCGCCTGCCTCGCGAACTGCAGCGCCGCCACGCCTCGACTGCCCGAATCCGCCGCCTCACCATCCTGGAGCCTCGCCGAGTCCCTCGAACCGTCGTGCCAAGTCCAACTCTGCCTCGCGCCGGCGTTGACCCAGCCAAGCGCCTCCTCTGTTGACCTGCGACCCCTACGCTCTGCTGAACCTGTCGACTCGCCAAGGCCGGTTCCTGCTGCCTGTTCCTCTGAATCGAGCGAAGCAGGTTCATCTGCTTCGATTCCGCGTGATCAACGCAGTGCAGCGCAGCGCCAAGCTCCTCCCGCAAGGCCCAGCGACATGCCTTCTCCGTTTCAGGCCATGTGGACCAACGTGAGCAGCCCAGATCCACCTATTTCGGTCCCTGTTCCAGATCCGGCCCGTGTAGTTTTTTTTAGGTTCTATGTTTTAGCTTTTTTCCAGAGAACGCAGTTTTCCAGAAAAGTCCCTCGGCAACATGCATTTAATAACTCACAAACCGTGCATCTTTTGTAAAAACTTTATATATGAAAAATGCTTAGAATTTTGTGTAGATTAATAATATGCCACTTTCATCCATGTTTGAAATGCTCAAAATGTTGTTTGTTTAAATTTTCTCAAATAACTTGTTAACAATGATTTATTCCATAACTAAATAACCGTAGCTCCGTTTTTAACAAACTTTATATGTAAATAGGGTAGAAAATTGCCTATTTTAACATGGTGCACTTTTCTTGCATGTTTAATAACTCTAAAAATGTGTTTAGGGCAGAACAGTACCAAACCTAATGTATGCACATGAGGAGTTTCCGGATTTGTTGTTTGTTGTTCCCGGCCTCATTTAAACTTGACTAGATAGGTAGTTTTGCTTTGCTTCACCCTCTTGCCATGTTTAACAACATTTAATATTGTTGGGTACATAAACGAGATCGAACTAAATAACTTGAACGTGGTGTTTCGTCAATATGCAACGGAGTTGCATATTGACCTCCACTTAATTTGTAGGTTTGCTTGTGCACTTTGCCATGCCATGCATATTTAAACCGGACATGCATCATACTTGATTGTGCATCATGCCATGTTTATGTGGTGGTTGTTTACTATGTTGTTTGCTTTCTTTCCGGTATACTTCTTCTCGGTAATCCGATAACGTTGCGTTTGTGAGGATCCGTTGGCTACATTCGTTTGTCTTCTTCATGGACTCTTCTTCTTCCTTGCGGGATTTCAGGCAAGATGACCATACCCTCGAAATCACTTCTATCTTTGCTTGCTAGTTGCTCGCTCTTTTGCTATGCCTATGCTGCGATGCCTACCACTTGCTTATCATGCCTCCCATATGTTGAACCAAGCCTCTAACCCACCTTGTCCTAGCAAACCGTTGTTTGGCTATGTTACCGCTTTGCCCAGCCCCTCTTATAGCGTTGTTAGTTGCAGGTGAAGATTGGAGCTTGTTCCATGTTTGGAACATGGATATTTTGTTGGGATATCACAATATCTCTTATTTAATTAATGCATCTATATACTTGGTAAAGGGTGGAAGGCTCGGCCTTATGCCCGGTGTTTTGTTCCACTCTTGCCGCCCTAGTTTCTGTCATATCGGTGTTATGTTCCCAAATTTTTCGTTCCTTACGTGGTTGGGTGATAATGGGAACCCCTTGACAGTTCGCCTTGAATAAAACTCCTCCAGCAATGCCCAACATTGGTTTTACCATTCGCCACCTAGCCTATTTTCCCTTGGGTTTCGCGGACTCAAGGGTCATCTTTATTTTAAACCCCCCCGGGCCAGTGCTCCTCTGAGTGTTGGTCCGAAACGGGCAACCTGCGGGGCCACCTCGGGGCAACTCGAGGGTTGGTTTTACTCGTAGCTTGACCTATCCGGTGCGCCCTGAGAACGAGATATGTGCAACTCCTATCAGGATTTGTCGGCGTATCGGGCGGCTTTGCTGGTCTTGTTTTACCATTGTCAAAATGTCTTGTAACCGGGATTCCGAGTCTGATCGGGTCTTCCCGCTAGAAGGAATATCCTTTGTTGACCGTGAGAGCTTGTCATGGGCTAAGTTGGGACTCCCCTGCAGGGATTTGAACTTTCAAAAGCCGTGCCCGCGGTTATGGGCAGATGGGAATTTGTTAACGTCCGGTTGTAGAAAACCTGAAGTTGACCTTAATTAAAATACATCAACCGTGTGTGTAACCGTGACGGTCTCTTCTCGGCGGAGTCCGGGAAGTGAACACGGTGTTGGAGTTATGCTTGACGTAGGTTGTTCTAGGATCACTTCTTGATCATAGTTTCTCGACCGTGCTTTTGCCTCCTCTTCTCGCTCTCTTTTGCGTATGTTAGCCACCATATATGCTAGTCGCTTGCTGCAGCTCCACCTCATACCTTTTACCCTTCCTATAAGCTTAAATAGTCTTGATCGCGAGGGTGTGAGATTGCTGAGTCCCCGTGACTCACAGATACTTCCAAAACCAGCTTGCAGGTGCTGATGAGACCGAGCAGGTGACGCAACCAAGCTCAGAAGGAGCTCGATGAAGATCTTGTCCTTTGTGTTGTTTCGTTCTAGTTGATCAGTAGTGGAGCCCAGTTGGGGTCGATCGGGGATCTGTGTAGCTTTTGGGGTAGTCTTCTTTTATTTTGGTTCCGTAGTCGGACCTTGATTGTATTTGGATGATGTAATGCTTTATTCATGTATTGTGTGAAGTGGCGTTTGTAAGCCAACTATGTATCTCTTTCCCTTATGTATTACATGGGTTGTTTGCGAAGATTACCTCACTTGCGACATTGCTTTCAATGCGGTTATGCCTCTTAGTCGTGCTTCGACACGTGGGAGATATAGCCGCATCGAGGGCGTTAGAAGTTGGTAATCAGAGCATACCCCGACCTTAGGAGCCCCCACTGCTTGATCGAATTAGCGGACGAGTTGAGTCTAGAAAAATGTTTTGAGTCATTTAGGAATTATATATCGGAGAGTTAGGACTTATTTTTACTCCCCAGTCCCTTCATCGCTCTGGTAAGGCATCCTGACGTAGAGTTTTGACTTTTCTCTTCTCAAATTTCACGAAAAAAAAATTAGGATCACGCGGGTATCTTGGAATCGTTCCGATGGTTTTGTGACGAGAACATTCTTCTTGGTGCCTCCTGACATTTAGGGGTTGTGGCAGTGTCCCGGGGAGTTGAGCTCCGAGGTGTTGTCATCACAATTTTATCATTGCAGTTCTGGAATACCTGAGTTTAGTTTCGCCGACATCGAAAATCTCTTTTATGCAGTTGTTGGTGAGATAACCTCGACGCCACCCAGTACTGGGGCGGGAGTTCGGGAGTATTGCCATAACTCGTATAACAGATGCTTTTCGAAGGTTGAGGTAAATGATTTCCGAAGGTTGCTTGGTTATGTGTTGAAGGATGTATACAGCTTGATGTAGGATTTGCTAGTTTTGGGTGAGATATTATGCTTCCCCTGTATCCCCAACACCTGATTGCATAACTAGAAAATTTCGGGAGTTTATAAGTGGGAATTCAAGTAGCTCTTAGGATATCTTTCCGACAGATGTATGATATGAAATTGGGGTTCGACGTCTAGTGGTCCGCCTATCCACGGTTGGTTTTACAGTGGTCTTGTTGTGTCTTAAAGAGTCCTTGGCTATGCCGACTCGGGGACGCTTCGTATGTCATGTGCACTGCCTTGTACATGATGGTGATGTATGATCGAGCCCGTGTAGGCCCCACCACGAAAACTTCGGGCGAAATCTCTAACATATGTTTGTTCTGGCTTATTCTGCAAGCCAATCCTTTGTTTTGTTTTCAGTTGTGGTATTCGAGTTGCTTCAAAGTCAAATGTGGATTCCATCCCTTTCCTAAGCGGTGTTCTCATATTTCTATGTGAATACAGATCCTTCATGATAATTGAGATTGTCATGTCAATCCTTTTCACCGGTGTGTTTCTCTTCAAGTGAATCCGATCACGTCAATATCCGCAAGATCAATTATCAGTTCTTCTCAACGGTGTTTGTTTCATCTTTCCCAAGGTGCCTTTGTTTTCCCACCCTCCCACCCTTGGTTTTTCAATGACTCGGATTTCCTTATCGAGTATCCATCTTATTGATGCGAGGCCTCTTCATTCCTTTTTCGTTCAATGTTCTTATCCGGTGATTCTCATGAAGATTTTAACGGAGCCTCAAGGTCATCACCCTTAATTCTTTTCTTCTACGGTGGATTCAATTCAAGCTTTCTGTGTTGATCATATTTTTTCTGTATTTCAAATGCTTTTCTCGTGCCGGTGCCCCTCATAATCATTCATTTCTCGCTATTCAATTGTTCCGGAGTGCTCAAGAAATCCCGAAGATTCGTGCTTACACTCTGCTTTCGTTCAAGCTCTTTCAAGGATGTTATCTCTTTCAAGCCATTTAAATTCAACCGGTGCAATCTCTCTTTGAAATCGTTCTACGGTGTGTATTTTCAGTGGGCCCTAACCCACAGGTCTTTTCCCAGGATCTTACCTGACTCTTCTTATTCTCCCTGAGTTATTCTCAAATCTTCTAAAGTTTGACGTAAGAATGAATTATCATCAGTCAAATGTCTTTCTCCAAGATCTTTCATTTCTTTTCATCATTGGTTCAACTTTTCTATTCTTCTTTATTCCAGAGTGTCTCAATAATTCAAGGTGGTGTTTCTCGTCGTCTTTCTCATCATTTGAAGACCGAAGAAGAGTTTTACCTCCATATCTTATCCGTTCTCTCAGAGATTCGTGGTGCTAGCTTGTTGCCATCCTCTCATAATTATTTTCTATTGTGAGAATCCTTTTCACCCATCAGGAGATATTGAGGAGTCTTTTCAGTTTGATTATCCGGAGCTCATCATTTCAGAAGACTTGTTCATTCTCAGCTTTCAGCCATTGTTCCCCAAATCTTACCGGTGCATCAGTCAAGTATTCTCTAATCAGTTCGTGAACTATTCGTCCTCTTGTATCTAAATTTTCTCAAGTATCTTCGTTCATTTCATAATTCTTCCCGGTGATTCATTATCTTTTATTCGTTCTTTTTCAATCCTTACGGTGGTTCGTTTAAGATTTCTCTTCCTTCTTTATCATACCAATTCATTCGTTGTTTCGATCCTACCGGTGGTTCGTTGAAGACCTTCTCAAGTTTGCGCTATATCTCTTAATCCTTTCAACGGGAAGAAGTAATATGCCAAATCCGTTGATTGTCATCAATTTAATTGGTGAAGGATAAGCATAATGTAATTCTTATTCTTGTTTCATCCATATGTTAATCTTTTCTTCCGGAGTTTGTTCACGATGATTAAATTCTTGGTTTCAAGTGCTCTTATTTCTTTCCCGGAGTTCCAAGCTCTAATTATCACGGATATCCATCTAAATCATTACAAGGTTTCACCTTGTGTTTCCTACTTCTCTTTATTTTCATTATTCTTTTTGTTTACCGGAGTGCTTCATGAAGGTTCTACATGATGGTTCATCAAGGATTTAATTTCCTTCTCGCAGTGTTCTTTAAGATTCTTTTCAGAGGAGCTCAACCATTCTTCATCTTGCAATCCGGAGTGCAATTCGTTCTACCGTATCATTAGAGGTGGTATTATGTCATTCTTGATAATTTGAATTCATGTTCCATGATTCACATGTTGCTAAGAAAAACATATTTTAAATCCATCAATCTCTTCATTGGTATTATCTTGGGTTATATTTCACCTAAAGCCGTCCCTAAGGATTGTTGCTTTTATGGTGCTTATAAATGATCCAAAGTTCTTCTTTTATCCTCTCAGCGAAATAGTTTCTCGTCTCCTTGTGTATATCAATCCAATCAAATCTTTTCCGTGAGTGGCAAGTTGTCACCTCATAATTTTGAGATGTATTCTATAAGTCCATATCAAGCTTATCCTTTTCGTTGTTGATAACCCAACAACTTCGTTCTAGCTTTTGGTGTAAGTGTGCTCTCTCAAGACCTTGTTTTTCTCCCCCGTTCATTCAGTTCCATTCTCTCACTTCTTCCGGAGGCATTGTGATGTTGCTCTCTTCAAACCTTCTTCTTGTTCTTGTCAGGATCATGGTCTTTTCGTGTTATCCATTTTACCGGAGTGTCATGCCCTATTTTCAAGCTCTCTCATCTTATCAAGTTTTGCATCCCTTCTCAGACAGAGTGCTGTCCAAATTATATCATTCTTAATCCTTCTCTATCTTGACTTAACTGGAGTGGTTTCAATATATATCTTGCCCTTCAACCTCAAGGTTTTTTCGCAATGTTCTTTGTACCTCTTTTCTAACGGAGTGTTTTCGACCTTGTTCACCTTCGTTGTATTCTTTTCTCGAATTTGTTCAACCTCTCAAGGTTCTTTGGTTTCACTCGTTTTTCAAAGAAGCAACTTAGTTTTACCTCTTCTCTTTCTCTTCCGTTTTTCCCTCCGGTGCCATTCTAGATCTCGGGACGAGATCCTCTTGTAGTGGTGGAGTGTTGTGACGCCCCGAGACCGTTGCGCCAGGTGTCTGCCAGTTATTCGATGTTGTTGCCATGTCATTCGCTTGCGTGTTGCGTCTTGTCATGTCATCATGTGCATTGCATCATCATGTTTTCAAAACCTGCATCCGTCCGGGTTTCCCTAGTTCCTTCTGTTGCCCGTTCTGAGCCCAGACACACTCGCACGCGCCCGCGGCATGTCCGTAATATTATTTTATAAGTGGCCGGAAAATGTTCTCAGGATGGGATGAAAGTGGGCGTGCGGTGTTTTTATGTTGTAGGTAGGCCGCCTGTCAATTTTCGTCGCATTCGGAGTTTGTTTGACGCCCCAACGGTTAACTATAGCGGCAGTATAGCCGGTCTAACGTCGGACGTTTTCGGTCTCCGGAAACAGTCGTCGGGCCTCCCTCTCTTCTCTTCTCTCAGCTCGAGAACGTCTACACAGCCCACTACCTACCGCCATGTCCAACCTAACCTCTCTCGTCAGCCCGCGGCCCTCCTCGCGTGCGCCCGAAAGCTGTCCCGGACCCGACCCGGACTGTCTCTACCGTCGTGTCCGGATCATCCCCAAACATATACAAAACGTCTCCGTTTTGTTAATTGGACTTCCTAATATATTTTTTCGTGATCGTCTGATTGCGATTGGAGGGACAAGTTAGCCCCTAACCCAAAACTCATCTGATATAAATATCAGATCAAACCCTAGCCTATCCTGTCCCATCCTCCGAATCCCTCCACCGCCACTCTCTCTGGTTCCCCTCGGGATCATCCCAGATCCACCTCTCCAATCAGCCTACGACCACCTCCCTGTTTTTCCGCGCCGCCCAATTTCCACTCGCACGCAACCAGCCACTCCCTCCTCCCGATCTGCCTCCGTGCCTCCTCTCCCTCCTCGGCACGATCCCGAATGGAACACGAACACCGAGCGGCCGAACCAGGCCAGTCGCGCCACCTCCCTGTTTCGCTCCTGATCGAGCAGGACAACGAGTACCTCGCACGCACCCCTGCATCGTCCTCGCGACCAAGCTCCGTGCATCGGCTTCCCCGTGCGCCGCAGGAGACCAGCGCCACCGCCAGGCCGTTGCCCTCTCCCTGCTCCCCGTGCTCCCTCCTTTCTCTTCTTCCCCGTCCTCACTCCTCACCATCTACTCCCTCTCGCCTCTCTCTACAGGAAGCCACCAGGACGCCGCCGCCATGGATGGGTGAGCCCCGCGCCGAGCTGCAAGCCCCTGCACCGCCCGGATCACCTGCGACCTCGGGTCGCCCCTGCTTCGTCCTCGCCGCCGTTGGTGCTCCGGCCGCCGCCGCCATGGCCTCCAGGTCCGCCCGTGCGCCTGCCTCGCGAACTGCAGCGCCGCCACGCCTCGACTGCCCGAATCCGCCGCCTCACCATCCTGGAGCCTCGCCGAGTCCCTCGAACCGTCGTGCCAAGTCCAACTCTGCCTCGCGCCGGCGTTGACCCAGCCAAGCGCCTCCTCTGTTGACCTGCGACCCCTACGCTCTGCTGAACCTGTCGACTCGCCAAGGCCGGTTCCTGCTGCCTGTTCCTCTGAATCGAGCGAAGCAGGTTCATCTGCTTCGATTCCGCGTGATCAACGCAGTGCAGCGCAGCGCCAAGCTCCTCCCGCAAGGCCCAGCGACATGCCTTCTCCGTTTCAGGCCATGTGGACCAACGTGAGCAGCCCAGATCCACCTATTTCGGTCCCTGTTCCAGATCCGGCCCGTGTAGTTTTTTTTAGGTTCTATGTTTTAGCTTTTTTCCAGAGAACGCAGTTTTCCAGAAAAGTCCCTCGGCAACATGCATTTAATAACTCACAAACCGTGCATCTTTTGTAAAAACTTTATATATGAAAAATGCTTAGAATTTTGTGTAGATTAATAATATGCCACTTTCATCCATGTTTGAAATGCTCAAAATGTTGTTTGTTTAAATTTTCTCAAATAACTTGTTAACAATGATTTATTCCATAACTAAATAACCGTAGCTCCGTTTTTAACAAACTTTATATGTAAATAGGGTAGAAAATTGCCTATTTTAACATGGTGCACTTTTCTTGCATGTTTAATAACTCTAAAAATGTGTTTAGGGCAGAACAGTACCAAACCTAATGTATGCACATGAGGAGTTTCCGGATTTGTTGTTTGTTGTTCCCGGCCTCATTTAAACTTGACTAGATAGGTAGTTTTGCTTTGCTTCACCCTCTTGCCATGTTTAACAACATTTAATATTGTTGGGTACATAAACGAGATCGAACTAAATAACTTGAACGTGGTGTTTCGTCAATATGCAACGGAGTTGCATATTGACCTCCACTTAATTTGTAGGTTTGCTTGTGCACTTTGCCATGCCATGCATATTTAAACCGGACATGCATCATACTTGATTGTGCATCATGCCATGTTTATGTGGTGGTTGTTTACTATGTTGTTTGCTTTCTTTCCGGTATACTTCTTCTCGGTAATCCGATAACGTTGCGTTTGTGAGGATCCGTTGGCTACATTCGTTTGTCTTCTTCATGGACTCTTCTTCTTCCTTGCGGGATTTCAGGCAAGATGACCATACCCTCGAAATCACTTCTATCTTTGCTTGCTAGTTGCTCGCTCTTTTGCTATGCCTATGCTGCGATGCCTACCACTTGCTTATCATGCCTCCCATATGTTGAACCAAGCCTCTAACCCACCTTGTCCTAGCAAACCGTTGTTTGGCTATGTTACCGCTTTGCCCAGCCCCTCTTATAGCGTTGTTAGTTGCAGGTGAAGATTGGAGCTTGTTCCATGTTTGGAACATGGATATTTTGTTGGGATATCACAATATCTCTTATTTAATTAATGCATCTATATACTTGGTAAAGGGTGGAAGGCTCGGCCTTATGCCTGGTGTTTTTTTCCACTCTTGCCGCCCTAGTTTCTGTCATATCGGTGTTATGTTCCCAAATTTTTCGTTCCTTACGTGGTTGGGTGATAATGGGAACCCCTTGACAGTTCGCCTTGAATAAAACTCCTCCAGCAATGCCCAACATTGGTTTTACCATTCGCCACCTAGCCTCTTTTCCCTTGGGTTTCGCAGACTCAAGGGTCATCTTTATTTTAAACCCCCCCGGGCCAGTGCTCCTCTGAGTGTTGGTCCGAAACGGGCAACCTGCGGGGCCACCTCGGGGCAACTCGAGGGTTGGTTTTACTCGTAGCTTGACCTATCTGGTGGGCCCTGAGAACGAGATATGTGCAACTCCTATCAGGATTTGTCGGCGTATCGGGCGGCTTTGCTGGTCTTGTTTTACCATTGTCGAAATGTCTTGTAACCGGGATTCCGAGTCTGATCTGGTCTTCCCGCTAGAAGGAATATCCTTCGTTGACCGTGAGAGCTTGTCATGGGCTAAGTTGGGACTCCCCTGCAGGGATTTGAACTTTCAAAAGCCGTGCCCGCGGTTATGGGCAGATGGGAATTTGTTAACGTCCGGTTGTAGAAAACCTGAAGTTGACCTTAATTAAAATACATCTTCCGTGTGTGTAACCGTGACGGTCTCTTCTCGGCGGAGTCCGGGAAGTGAACACGGTGTTGGAGTTATGCTTGACGTAGGTTGTTCTAGGATCACTTCTTGATCATAGTTTCTCGACCGTGCTTTTGCCTCCTCTTCTCGCTCTCTTTTGCGTATGTTAGCCACCATATATGCTAGTCGCTTGCTGCAGCTCCACCTCATACCTTTTACCCTTCCTATAAGCTTAAATAGTCTTGATCGCGAGGGTGTGAGATTGCTGAGTCCCCGTGACTCACAGATACTTCCAAAACCAGCTTGCAGGTGCTGATGAGACCGAGCAGGTGACGCAACCAAGCTCAGGAGGAGCTCGATGAAGATCTTGTCCTTTGTGTTGTTTCGTTCTAGTTGATCAGTAGTGGAGCCCAGTTGGGGTCGATCGGGGATCTTTGGAGCTTTTGGGGTAGTCTTCTTTTATTTTGGTTCCGTAGTCGGACCTTGATTGTATTTGGATGATGTAATGATTTATTCATGTATTGTGTGAAGTAGCGTTTGTAAGCCAACTATGTATCTCTTTCCCTTATGTATTACATGGGTTGTTTGCGAAGATTACCTCACTCGCGACATTGCTTTCAATGCGGTTATGCCTCTAAGTCGTGCTTCGACACGTGGGAGATATAGCCGCATCGAGGGCGTTACAGTAGGGTTTTACACCGCGAGGTGGCCTGAACCTGGGTAAACTCTTGTGTGCTCTACTTGTTTGCTTGCTTGCATTCCATTCCCACCACCAGGACAAGAGCGAGGCGCTACGTAGACGTGTAGTGGGAGAGATCTTTGTCACGCCCCTGTGTTTGAATCTTAAGGGTTTTGCGGAGCCTGAAATCCGACATTTGGCGCGCCAGGTAGGGGGCGTGTCGAAATCTCGCTTCTCCGACGACCTCGCTCCGCTCTTCTCCGTCGACCTCGTTTCACCGCCATGGTGGACACTCGCCGAGCACTCGCCGAGCACGCGCCGCCCGCCACGCCGCCAACGTCGCTCAGACGGCGCCCGCGGGTAACGGCGCACCACTCCGCCCCAACTCGCCAGTCGCCAACGCGGCCACGGACCCGGCCGTTCACGAGCAGCAGGACTCGTCGCTGTCATTGTCCGTGCAGCGCGAAGGCCACAGGGCGACCCCGTCACCTTCGCCGGCCGCAGCGTCGTCCTCGCTGGTCCGCCGCGGGCCGGTCTACCAGTAGCCTGCGCTACTGATGGCGCGGGAGCTCCTACGCTACCGTCCGGCGAACGACCTCTACGACGAGTGGCTCCACCGCATCACCGAGCTCGTCAACGCTGCCGGGGAGGCACCCGCACCGACCCATTCCTCTCGCCCTCCGTCGCCCATGGCGGGGAACGAGGACCACGGTGCTCTGCCCCTACCTCCACCGCACGGCGCCGGCCAGGGGCTCAGGCGCGAGGCTCCACGGCGCGAACAGCCTCGCAGGGCCCCCGCGCGCGACGAGGAGAGCTGCCTGGTGGTCCCGTGCCCCAGGCAGAAGCGCGCGTGCTCCCCGCTCAGCAGCACTAGAACCGCGCCCCACAGGAGGTGGTGGTGCCCGCACCCCAAGATCCAGCACCACAGGCACAGGGGGCGCCAGCAATCATGAGCGTGGCTGGATGCCGCGCCCTAGCTCCTGAGCTACGGCGCTTCGTCTGGCCCGGCAAGTTCAAGCCAGATCTGCCTCCGCGTTAGGACGGCACCGCCGACCCGGCGGAGTTCCTCCAGCTCTATGAGCTCAGCATCGAGGCGGCGAACAGCACCGAGCAGGTCATGGCGAATTGGTTCCCCATGGCCCTCAAGGACGGTGCGCACTCCTGGCTCCTGAACCTTCCTCCAGGATCCATCTCCTTCTGGGAGGAGCTTCGCGAGCGCTTCATCGCCAACTTCCAAGGTACCCGCGACCGAGCTCCAGCGGCCGTAGACCTGCGCCGCGTGAAGCAGCAGCCTGGGGAGACCCTGCATAAGTACATCCAATGCTTCAACACCGTGCGCCTCAAGATCCCTAGGGTCTCCGACGAGGCCATCATCTCGGCGTTCTCCGATGGTGTTCATGACGTCAAGATGAAGGAGGAGCTTGCCATCCATGAGGACCTGTGCATGGCCCTCGAGATGTTCAATCTCTCGGCGAAGTGCGCCAGGGCAGAGGAAGGCCGCCTCTCCCTCATGGAACTGCCCGAGGTGGAGGCCGACGACAAGAAGACCAAGGCCAAGGAAGCAAAGCGCAAGGGACCAGCTGTGCTGGCCGTGGAACCAGAAGTGAAGCATGGCTGCGGCTACAACGACCCTCCAAGAGATAACCGTCCGTACTGCATCTTCCATGATGTCCATAGCCATAACACCAACGACTGCCAAGAGCTCAGGGCGATGCGCGGCGGGCACGGCGGGCAGCGTCCTGAGCGCGACAATCGTGGCTACGGCCATGGAGGAGGCCGTGGCGGAGGACGCTGGGATGGCAGGAACTCGCGCCAAGGATGGCGTGATCAGCCTCGTGAAGACCGTTGGCAGGAGCGGCCTCGTGACGCCCCCTGGCGTGACCAGCCTCGTGAGGGTCGCCCTCAGGGCCACGCAGGCTTGCCTCTGCTGCCACCACCGCCAAGAAGGAACGACGACGACCACCATGGAGACGAAGCAGGGGGCTTCCAGGAGCCACGCGGGGTCGCGTGCATCCTGGGAGGAGCCCACGCTCCAGCTTCTCACCGCATCTTCAAGCAGTTCGCTTGTGAGGTGAACGCGGCGCTCCCCAGGCCCGACGCCGCGCGCAACCTCAGGTGGGCCAAGCAGATCATCGCCTTCGACCCCAAGGATCAGCTCAGGTGCACCACCGCGCCGGGCACTCTCCCGATGCTCTGCACCCCGACCATCAGTAATGTCCGCGTGACCAAGACCCTCATCGACGGTGGGGCAGGGCTCAACGTCCTCTCCGTCCAGATCTTCGAGACTCTTCAAGTACCCTACGATCAGCTGCACCCGACCAAGCCATTTTACGGAGTCACAGATGGCTCCACCCTCCCGATGGGGCAGGTCCGCCTCCCCGTCACCTTCGGCGACCGCGACAACTACCACACCGAGCTCATCGACTTCGACGTCGCCAACATCAACCTCCCGTACAACGCCATCCTAGGGTACCCAGCCCTCTCCAAGTTTATGGCGGCGACCCATCATGGCTACAACATCCTCAAGATGCCTGGAAGTGGAGGAGTCATCACGATCGCCTGCTATGAGAAGGAAGCAGTACGTTCTCTGGAGCGCGCCTACCAGACTGCGGCGATCGAGAGCTCCGACGGAGATGGAGCCGTCTTCGCCATGATGACCGCCCCTAAGAAGAATAAGCAACTGCCCGACTCTCAGGCCTCGGGGGCTCCCGACGACACCACTTCAAGCTCCGCTCCTGCTGATGAGGTGCCCTCCGCCCTTGCATAGGGAGGCGCGCCCGGCACCCCTCTCAGGACGGGCTCGGGGGCTCCCCTCAGGGGGGACCCTGGACCTGGTCGTGAGGGAGGTGCCCGGGCACCACTCGTGGGCGCGCCCCGCCGTGCGTCGTCATGAGCTCAGCGTGAGCCTCATAACGCTGGGGGCTCAGGACCCTATAGACCAAGCTACCAAGGAACCTTACCCACCTACTCAAGACCCAAGCAACCAGTTTCGCGTCTGCATCGACATCCCGAGCCTCAACAGGGCTGCCGCCGAGGGCCTCTTCCAGCCGATGGCGGTCGGCTGGAGGAGGGCCTTCCCCTCTGGCCTCCGCAACGCGGCCGCCACATACCAGCACTTCGTACAACAGGCCGTGGAGGCCCAGGAGGCTCAGCGGCAGGCGGTCCTGACGGAGCAGGACCAGGACCCCCGCGACCGCTGAGGGCCTCCAGAGCCCCTGGGCCTTGGGAGCTCGGCTCTCCTCAGGAGCAACCTGCATGGCTCGCGTCTCCAGCTACCCCAACTCCTCTTCAGTGGCAAGTACCAGGTGATGTCTCAGGTATTCCGTCGAGGGCGCCCCTCGGGCTGCATCATCCTCGAGCTGCTGGGGGCTTACCCCCCATAGCTGTCTCTTTTTGCGCATGAATCAGAACTGGTTTCTTCCTTTTGCATCATCTATGTGGTTGGCACCCTCACCGCCACTTAAGGTCATGAGCCCTTGTGAGCCCTCCGCGACCGCCCCATGATTAAGGACTGGCACGGCGTCTGTGCTCGGTTCCGTCCCTGCAGCATCGCTAAACCCAAGGGCTGAGCTCTGTCTCGCGAGCCATTCCCGTGACGTCACCTCCCGTGGTCCTTGGTGCCTTGTTCTCGCATGGACTAATCATTGGTGGGTAAGTAGGGGCCCGTGGCAGGTGCCTCGCTCCCACGGGAACCGCGCGCCGGTTGTTTATCTTTTGGACTATAGCATGAGAAGACTGGGCACGGCGTCTGTGCTCGGGTCCGTCCCTGCAGCGTCGATAAATCCAACGGCTAAGCTCTGTCTTACGGGTCGGTCCCGCTAACGTCACCTCCTGGGGTCATTGGTGCTGCGGCCTTCTCATGCAATGCCCTCTGAAGATGCATTCGGCGCAGGTCTAGGCAACCCATGGCTTTTCACGTTTTGCAGAAGAACACTTAGGCGCAACCCGCCTCAGGGTAGGGTCTCGTGAGTGATGCGTAAGCTCGCGAGAACTTCCTCGGAGTCATTTAGCTCGGCCTGAGGAGGGCCCATATACACCTTGGCTGTCCCGCCGTGCAAGCCACGTGTCCGGACGGGCTGTACACGCCTGGGAGTCTCTCCCGGTGGGAGGCTCCCCTCCCACGATCCAGTGGAAGTGCTTAGCTCCGCGCTGGCAAGACCGAGGAGCGGTTGTGCCCACGAACCAGTGGAAGCACCAAGCTCCGCGCTGGCCGATACGACCGAGGAGCGGTTATGCCCACACTCCGTGCAAGTGTGGTAGCTCTATGCTCCGTGCTAGTTATAAACAACTGAGGGCGGCCCCCAGTGGTCGCACCAACCTCAGGGAGCTTTTCAGCTCACGACGCTCACAGCTTCTCCTTGGAAGGGTATCGCAAGGGGGGCTAGGCACGGGGGCTATGCTCAGGTCATGTCTGGCAGACGCCACCCTACCAGGTGCCCAGACACCTGGCTTTCTCGCGCCCCCATCCTAGGCGAAGGCTCATGGGCAAGGTATGGTGCTCGTTCTCCCTCATGAGAGCCGTTCGTACGTCAAGGGGGACCCCTGGGCATCGCGACCCAGGGGCCTCACTAGTCACGTAGCCCCTCACTCCTTGGGTCTGGTGCTCAACGGCGGTCGAGGTATGCGCGGGGCTAGGCCCTGCCGACGCAGAACGCAAACGAGTCGCTTGAGCGTTAAGGGGGACCCCTGGGCATCGCGACCCAGGGGCCTCACTAGTCACGTAGCCCCTCATTCCTTGAGCCTGCCCTGGTGACCCGGAGGGCTCAATAGCGATCGAGGTATGTGCGGTGTTGGGCCCTGCCGACACAGAGCACTTAAGCAAACATGAATGGAAGCAAGCACGGAAATCATAGAATTCAAAGCCTAGCTATTACAATAAAGCTCAAGTTCATCAAATTCAAACAAGTCTCACGCCTCCTCGAGGCACTTGCATTCTCCTCAGCAGGAACAGGTCAGGCATCGCCGGACGCGCCGGCTTCAGCTTCTGCCTCTTCAGACGCATCAGCAGCAGCCGGAAGGAACGCCTCCACCAGCTCTTTGACCTTCTCCGCCACACACTCAGCAGCCGCGCCCCCTAGGCTCGTAGCCAGCGGCTGGGATAGCGTGGCTAGGTCGAAGCTGGGGTCACGAAGGAAGAAATGGCCGCACACCTGCGCCAAGGCAGAGGTAAGAAGCGACCGACCCTCAGTATCAGCTAACTGACCGATTGCAGATGCCACGTCACCTAGGGCCTTCACGAGTGCAGCTAGGAGCCCGGTGGCGCCATCCTCCGGGGTGGCCAGCAGCTCTTCAAACCCCTCCCCGTAGGTGATCCGCAGCAGCCTGCGGGCCTCGAGCTCAAAGGCGGCGAGGGCCTCACGGCCCACCGTCGCCGTCTTCTTCGAGGCTGCGAGGGCGTCCTCCCTGGCCTTCAGCTCGTCCTCGTGATTGGCTTGGGACGCCTTGGCTTCCTCGGCCTCTGTCTTCAGCTTCTCCAGGCTCGCGCGGTCGGCGAGCTGCTCCTCCTGCAACCGCGATGTCTCAGCCTTCTCGCCCTGGAGCTCCTTCTCCAACCTCTCAAGCTCCAGGGCGTGCTTCGCGCTCTCCTCACGGAGGGTCTTAAGTTCGTCTTCCGCCTCCTGGAGACGCTTCTCGGAGGACGCTGCCTGGGCTTCTGCGGTCTCCCGCGCCCGTGCAGTCGAGGCAGCCTCCTCCCGACCCTTGGCGATGGCCGCCGAAGCCTGACTCCAGGTGGCCTGCACGGACTCCTCCGCTTGTAGCCACCCCGAGAGTAGGCCCAAGTGGGCGTCCATCGCACGGTCATCACTGTCCCGAAAGACAACATGGAGCTGGTTCATCGCAGCGAAGGCCGCCTCCAAGGCCTCGGGACCAGGCCTCACCTGCTAACGAGGGGGCTCCACCATGATCGTCCGCTCGGCTGAGGGCTCAGGGGCTCTTACCAGATTCTGGGCCGCTCACCTCCTGGCCTTGACCAAGACATCACGACCTGGCATACCAGCGAGGCCGAAGCCTGCCTAGAAACTGGGTCTCGCAGGCGTGGGGAACTAAGCTACCGCAGGGATGGAAGAGAAGGAAGGTCTTGCTTTAACAAAAGATCTCATGAGGAACCCGGGTTTATGATGTTTGTTCGACATCAAACAAAGGTTGCAAACATTTACACACCCTCGGGGAGCCATTCATGGTTGCCTCGCAGGGACCAAGCAAAAGAAAACCGCCTCCGGAGGAGTGACGCCCGAGCTCCTTCAGCGGCGACGACGGTCGGAGGACGCCGCATCCCTCCGGCGGCGAGGGCGGCGGCGAGGCGGCTCGTAGCTCTCGTCAGAGCTCAAGGCCATCGCAGGAGAAGCAGAGCTGCTACTAGGGGAGTCGGGGGCGGAGCCAACGGCGAACACTTCGCCCCAGGCCTCGGTGCCTAGGCAGCACCGGAAATGGTCGTCGGCAAGCCCCTCCTCTTCGCTGCACGCTCGTCGCCGGCCATCCTCCTCGAAGACTTTGAAGGTCAGTGAAGCCAGCCCATCCAGCTTGAAGTGAAGAAGGTGCCTCCCGGCAGGGGCGCATGCGCGGTGCACCATGCCCCAACCCCAGGTCATGTAGACCTGGCCGGAGGAAATCACCTCCACGTCAGCGTACGAATGGGGGAGATTGCATCCATCATGCCGAAGCTGCATCGTCACTCGTCCGCAGGCCGGAAGCACCTCCCTGAGACACGGGGGGAGGAGGATCCAAGTGTGCGGAGGAGCTCCCGCCCACACGACGAACTCACGTACGTCATCCTCGGCATGGGGCAGCGGCGAGAGGTGTGGCGTCACTCGCCCCGCCGGGCAGTCACCTGCGCCGCCCCCGTTGTCGTCGCCCGTGCCGCGCACGACCGTCGCTGGGGCGACCGTACGAGGCGGAAGCCCTGGTGGCGCCCGCATACACCACGTGCGAACATCCGCCGGCCTCCGAGGCGCCCTCGGCGAATCGCGGCGCCTCTTCTTCGGCGGGAGCTGCTCGGGCTCCACCACCGGGTCCTTCCCTTTCTCTGCGGCGGAAAACCTACGATTCGGTGCCATCAAAAAACCCTCGCCGGAGGAAGAGGAACTGGGGTTTTGGCCTGGAACAGTCAAACGAGCAGGGGTGGCGTTTTGTCCCCCATTTATAGACTGAGAAGGCAAATCGCCAGCCACTCGTGTGCGAGCATGCCGGTTCTGTCGCCCGCGCCAAGGAGTGGAGTCGACACGTCCCATCCAACCGTCACACGTCGGCCGGGCCCGCAGTCTTTGGGGCCCGCAGCGCTTCGTCCTCACCTAGGCTTCGCCCAGAAGCCAACTCCGCGTGCGCCTTGGGCCCGGGGGCTATTGTCAGCATACTGGGAACCAGGGTACCCAGACTTGCCTATCTGCGGCGCACGTCGCGTTCCTGGTACGGCCCGATAGGGCCCAACTGATCGATCGTCTGCTCAAGACCCTCGCGAGGGGGCCAGCCCTCGCGAGGAGAACGACCAAGACCCCCTCAGGGAGCGGCCTCACCTAGGCTGCTCCGGAGGGGCGACCAAGACCTCTCCCTAGAGTGGCCTCGACTAGGCTGCTTCGGGAGGGCGGAGATCTCAAGGCAAGGGCTGCCTCAGGAGGAGGCAGTGACGCAAGCCATGATGAACCGTGCCAGCGAGCGCCAGCGCGCGCCAGCGGGCGCAGTTTCCATATCGGTGCAAAGGAGACCGCACAGGCGCAGGTTCCCGAGGGGCGAGACAAAGGTTTCCCCTTTGGTGCAACAAGACCGAAGACCGCAAGGACGGCAGGAAGGATGTCATCGCCGAGCCCACCATCGCGTCACCGCCTGCCCTCTTTGCAGGCGAAGACCACCTTTTGTCAGGATAGGAGCGTCCTTGTGTTCCCGCTCAAATGGCCGTTGTGGGATTCCCTTCCCGCCTAAACATTTCGGGGGAAGAGGACCTTGGCCGCCTATATAAGTAGTTAGGGTTCCATCATAGAGGGGGATCGACCCATGGGGACTTAAACTAGCAAAGGTGCAAGAACATCCGCCTCCTCACCCTTCTTGAGCTCGCCTCCTGAGCTCAGGAAACCACTGTACTTGTTCATACTCGAGCCCTCGCGAGGCCAATCCACTAAAGCAGGACGTAGGGTTTTACACCGCAAGGTGGCCTGAACCTGGGTAAACTCTTGTGTGCTCTACTTGTTTGCTTGCTTGCATTCCATTCCCACCACCAGGAGAAGAGCGAGGCGCTAGGTAGACGTGTAGTGGGAGAGATCTTCGTCACACCCCTGTGTTCGAATCTTAAGGGTTTTGCGGAGCCCGAAATCCGACACTATGGTTCATACTACTTTGCTCTTGCATCACTGTATTTACTGATACCAACTAATTTCAAATTTGAAGGATGCAATTGAAACTCCAATGGTGCGACAGGTATGTTTTAAACATGTTTCTTCAACGTGTTTGGCTGTTTGTTGTTGTAACTTGCTCTATGTTGATTTCAGTTTCAATTGAATAAATAGTTATGTTCTCATGCCATGCACATTACAAGTGTTGTTATTGCTGTGTAGTTTCCCACACTTATATTCTGTCTATGCTGCTTTGTCTTAAATAGATATGATTCGAACTGTATCTATCTTGATTTGGCAACATAAACTAGAATGATATAGACCATACAGTGACCATACTACATAGATATATGTTTGTTTCATGCTGTTATCCTGTCCACCTTACTACTAAACTGGTTTACCAAAATGAGTTTCATATACTACGTTGTAAACCTAAGATGTGTTTGTTTGTTTCTCTTTTAGAACGCGGATAAAATATTGGAGAAGAGTACCCTGTTATGCAATGGTAAAGGAAGTAATGCAGATAAGGTTCAAGATAGTGAGACATCCCTGTTGGTCTCCAAGAAAACTAATAAAAACTATATTGAAGACACTGAGACAACCCCAAAGTCTTGTCTTGATGTTGTGTTCGAGTTACTGGCTACCACTGCTGGCACCAGCTCTTTGAACTCATTGCCTGAATCAGTTCGGCTTCTTGAGTCTCAACTTCAAGTTGAAAGACATCGATCAGATGTTATGAGACAGGAAGCCGAAGGACTGAGGAAGTCCCTGCAGAATTCAGATGCATACTTTCTGGTGCAACAGCAAGCGCTGGAGGACTTAAGCGCCAAACAAGAGAAAGTTAATAAGCTTGCTAAGCATCTTGCCAGCATTATGGGTACCCAGGATATTGTTTCTTGAGCTCTTCTGAAGTGGTTTCAGTTCTGGACTTGTTTTGCTGCGGCGTTTATATGCTGTTGTGTTCCCTATATTTGCACTGGTGGCGAACTTTGATGCCCAGTGGATGTAATATGTGTAATAGCCGTGATAGCCTAGTGTAAGTTGCTTTCTTATTTATTTCCTTGTTGTCTTGTTTATTTGTTTGCTTGTAGTCAGTGCAATTCTTTTTCTGCGGTTTGCTAGTGGCTGCAATAACCTATTTTTTAAAACTAGGCCACAATAACCATGGGCTAATATTTACTGTAGTGACACTGGGCCTCCTACGGGCCGTAGAAACAGTGGGCCTTCTACGAGACATATAAACAGTGGGCCTTCTATGGTCCGTAGAAACAATGGGCCTTCTACGGGCCGTATCATCAATGGGCCTTGTACGGGCTGTATCATCAATGGGCCTTGTACGGGCCGTATGATCGATTGGCCAAACATGGGCCAAACAGACCGCATTCTGGCCATAAACGGGCTAGAGTTGGAATCGTCCGTTCATGGGCCGACCATAATGGGCCATCGTTAATAGGCCATATTTGATGACGTTACGAAAACGGCCCAATGTATTAACGGACCACAAACGGGCCGACTGTAACCATGGGCTGAATTTGGCCCACAAGCAGAAAATGACAGTAACGGGCCGTAAGTAAACGAATGCTGGAAATGAGCCCAAGAATAAATGGGCTTTGAGAAGGCCGAAAGATAACATGGGCCAGAGATAGCCCAACAGAATAACGGGCCGTTAATGGGTATAAAGTGATACACTGTTCATTACGGGCCAGTTTCACCACGGGCCATTAATGGGTGTAAAGTGATACACTGTTCATTACGGGCCAGTTTCACCATGTGCCGTTAATAGGCCAAGAGTTACATAGGGCCTCATATGGGCCGAAAGACACCATGGGCCAGAAGTGAAAACGGGCTGGAATCATACTGGATGGCCTAGATGACGCTACTGGGCCTAATTCGGATAGGGCGTAACGGGCCTTGGATTAGCGGGCTATAAACGGGCTATATGCGAACATGCCGTTAACAGGCTTTCCATGGGCCGGCCCGCCACCTTTTGACCAAGTCAAATGAGCCGGCCTTTTCACAGGAATGGGCCTCTGTTGGGCCGTGCCACGTGTCAACGTATCATAGGCGCCTTCTGTCCAATGAGTGGATGACATCTGTCCCGACGATGAGCCGACACGTGTTTCCTCCAGCCAATGATGATTTTACACGTGGAAAATCCCCATTGGTCGGGGGTGTTAATGGGTTATCGGATCCAAAACCCGACCCCATAGCTTAACGGCGTTCCGTTACGGTGGATGCCACGTGTCGGTCACCCTTGACGAAAGCACTTCTGTGACGCGTGATTTATCGTCATGGAAGTGGACACTTCTGTGATGATAATTTTGGTAATGTCATGGAACACTTCTACGACAGCACAGGTATGACTATCTTGATTCTGTCATAAATTTGTCATGGATGTACATGCATGACAAAAAACACGACCTACTGTGGCAAACACGTATCATCACGGAAGTGTATATTTTTGTAGTGTTTACTTGTGACTTGTTTCTTTTGCAGAAAAGTGCGCAAAGGCACTATAATCATCAAGATTTCTACTATGTGGCTATCGAGAAAAGTGAAGAAAAGAAGAGAATAGAAGGAAGAAGAGGCTTGTGTGAGATGAAAAGAAGTAACCAGGGGGCTAGCTAAAGAAGTGGGAGGACCTTCTTGTGAAGAAAGAAGAGAAGGAGGAGGGCTAATGTGTAAAGTTTGTAGATCAGGGAGGGGATCAAAATCCCTAGATCGCTTCCATTCCCCTTTGGGCCTGGCATCTCATCTCTCTCCCTCACCCTTCCTTCTCCACCTCCGCCCGCCGCCACGGTCAGGCCGGCGTGGTGGTGCGCCTCCGCACCATCAGCACACCCACCACAAACATCCACCACTCACCACCAACTTCATCACCAACACCACCGCACCCCAGCGCGCCACCAACACCTCCACCATCACCCTGCGCCTCCATCCACCACCATCCACAACGCCGCCTCATCACCTTGCGCCGCCGCCCATGCATCTCCCTGCTGCTCCTCCACCTTTCTTCTTCTCCTAACCCTGCTGCTGCCCTTCTACTTCTTCTTCCTACATCCCCGCTTCTCTTCTTCTTGCGCCCCTGCTGCTCTTCCTTCTCCTCTCTCCAAGCCCCACTGCTGCTCTCTTCTCCTAACCCTGCTGCTGCCCTTCCACTCCTCCCTCTCTTTCTTGTTGCTCCTCCCTCTTGCTTCGCCCCTGCTGCTTCTCTTCTTCCCCACGCCTCTGCTGCCGCATCTTCCTTCTTCTCCAAGCCCCGCTGCTGCTCTTCTTGCATTCTCCTTTGCTACCCCTCGGCCCTACTGCTGCTGCCCTTCCCTTCTCTCAACCTCACACTGCTGCTCCAACTCCAACAGTTGCTGCTCCTCTCCAATCCCCCAAGCTGCTGCTCCCCTCTCCCACGCTGTTGTTGTTCTTTCCTGAACAAAATGTCCCGCTGTTGTTCTTCACTTGTTACTATTAGAGTGTGTAATTTTTGTGAACATTTAGAGTGGAGACTTGATAGATTGTAATCTATTTTACACTGTTTCAATATATATGAATCGCCCGTTAGTTATTTGTCTGTTACATTCAGGTTACTAGTTGTGAATCTTGTTTTGTAATTGTTCATTGTGAAGTCATATGTGTGAACATGCTTAATTCTTAGTCCCTGTGATAGCTCCAGTACATGTGTTTTTTTATGTTGTCTCAGTTTCTAGTATATATATATATGTAGTGCTCGTGATGTGCTCTTTCCTTGTATCTCAAATATGCTTCTGTCCCCAATCTTAAATGTTTGCTAGTGTATTTGTTTTCTCATTTGTTAGTCGATCTATCCATTGTGTGTAGTAATGAAAATCCTAAAAACATTGACTTGCAAGTTATTCTTCGCCCTGTCTTGTTATTTGCTTGTGTTGTTAAGAGGTAGGTGATCTTGTCCTACTTTGAGTGGGAAAACTTGTTTTATTTTCTTTTGTATTGCATTACCAAAAACCTTTTCATCTGATCTAGCTTTAGCTGAGCACGACTATCGTCGCCTAGTCCCTGTGGAGAATTCGACATCCGTAGCTTGGGCGTAAAAACCCCACTATACTTACAATAGATCACTTCCTCGTTGATTGCTTGATGTAGGGTCCAAGTCCTCTAGATCATATTCATTCCGAAAATCACGTTCCCGAAGGTTTCATTCCGTTTGGACTCTGTTTGATATTCTTTTTCTGTGAAACCCTAAAATAGGCAAAAAAAAGCAATTCTGGGTTGGGCCTCCGGTTAATAGGTTAGTCCCAAAAATAATATAAAAGTGTATAATAAAGCCCAATAATGTCCAAAACAGAATATAATATAGCATGGAATAATCAAAAATTATAGATACGTTGGAGACGTATCAAACATCGTCACCATGCTGTCGTGCTGACGAAACTCTCCCTCGAGCTCTACTGGATCGTGATTTCGTGGGACGTCACCGAGCTGAACGTGTGCTGAACGCAGAGGTGCCGTACGTTCGGTGTTGAGGATCGGTCGACCGTGAAGACGTACGACTACATCAACCGCATTGTTATAACGGTTTCTCTTAACGGTCTACAAGGGTACGTGGATGACACTCTCCCCTCTTGTATATGCATCACCATGATCTTGCGTGTGCGTAGGAATTTTTTTGAAATTACTACGTTCCCCAACAGTGGCATCAGAGCCAGGTTTATGTGTATGTGTTATATGCACGAGTAGAACACAAGTGAGCTGTGGGCGATACAAGTCATACTTCTTACCAACATGTCATACTTTGGTTCGGCGGTATTGTTGGATGAAGCGGCCCGGACCGACATTATGCGTACGCTTACGCAAGACTGGTTCTACCGACGTGCTTTGCACACAGGTGGCTAGCGGGTGTCAGTTTCTCCAACTTTAGTTGAACCGAGTGTGGCTACGCCCGGTTCTTGAGAAGGTTAAAACAGCACTAACTTGACAAACTATCGTTGTGGTTTTGATGCGTAGGTAAGAAAGGTTCTTGCTCAGCCCGTAGCAGCCACGTAAAACTTGCAACAACAAAGTAGAGGACGTCTAACTTATTTTTGCAGGGCATGTTGTGATGTGATATGGTCAAGGCATGATGCTATACTTTATTTGTATGAGATGATCATGTTTTGTAATGGAATTATCGGCAACTGGCAGGAGCCATATGGTTGTCGCTTCATTGTATGCAATGTAATCGCCATGTATTGCTTTACTTTATCACTAAGCTGTAGCGATAGTCGTACAAGCAATAGTTGGCGAGACGACAATGATGCTACGATGGAGATCAAGGTGTCGCACCGGTGACGATGGTGATCATGACGGTGCTTTGGAGATGGAGATCAAAGGCACAAGATGATGATGGCCATATCATATCACTTATATTGATTGCATGTGGTGTTTATCCTTTATGCATCTTATTCTGCTTTGTTTGATGGTAGCATTATAAGATGATCTCTCACTAAATTTAAAGATAAAAGTGTTCTCCCTGAGTATGCACTGTTGCCAAAGTTCGTCGTGCCGAGACACCACATGATGATCGGGTGTGATAAGCTCAACGTTCATCTACAACGGGTGTAAGACAGTTTTACACACGCAGAATACTCGGGTTAAACTTGACGAGCCTAGCATATGCAGTATGGCCTCGAAACACTGAGACCGAAAGGTCGAGCATGAATCATATAGTAGATATGATCAACATAGTGATGTTCACCATTGAAAACTACTCCATTTCACGTGATGATCGGTTATGTTTTAGTTGATATGGAACACGTGATCACTTAGATGATTAGAGGGATGTCTATCTAAGTGGGAGTTCTTAAGTAATATGATTAATTAAACTTAAATTTATCATGAACTTAGTACCTGATAGTATTTTGCTTGTCTATGTTATTATAGATAGATGGCCCGTGTTGTTGTTCCGTTGAATTTTAATGCGTTCCTTCAGAAAGCAAAGTTGAAAGATGATGGTAGCAATTACACGGACCGGGTCCGTAACTTGAGGATTATCCTCATTGCTGCATAGAAGAATTACGTCCTGGAAGCACCGCTAGGTGCCAAACCCGCTGCAGGTGCAACACCAGATGTTATGAACGTCTGGCAGAGCAAAGCTGATGACTAATCAATAGTTTAGTGTGCCATGCTTTACGGCTTAGAACCGGGACTTCAACGACATTTTGAACATCATGGAGCATATGAGATGTTCCCGGAGTTGAAGTTAAATATTTCAAGCAAATACCCGGATTGAGAGATATGAAGTCTCCAATAAGTTCTACAGCTGCAAGATGGAGGACAATAGTCCTTTCAGTGAACATATACTCAGAATGTCTGGGTACCATAACCACTTGACTCAACTAGGAGTTAATCTTCCGGTTGATAGTGTCATTGACAGAGTTCTTCAATAACTGCCACCAAGCTACAAGAACTTCGTGATGAACTATAATATGCAAGGGATGGATAAGGCGATTCCCGAGCTCTTCGCAATGGTAAAGGTTGCGGAGGTAGAAATCAAGAAGGAGCATCAAGTGTTGATGGTCAACAAGACCACCAGTTTCAAGAAAAAGGGTAAAGGGAAGAAGAAAGGGAACTTCAAGAAGAACGGCAAACAAGTTGCTGCTCAAGAGAAGAAACCCAAGTCTGGACCTAAGCCTGAGACTGAGTGCTTCTACTACAAAGGGACTGGTCACTGGAAGTGGAACTGCCCCAAGTATTTGGCGGATAAGAAGGATGGCAAGGTGAACAAAGGTATATGTGATATACATGTTATTGATGTGTACCTTACTAGAGCTCGCAGTAGCACCTGGGTATTTGATACTGGTTCTGTTGCTAATATTTGCAACTCGAAACAGGGACTACAGATTAAGCGAAGACTGGCTAAGGACGAGGTGACGATGCGTGTGGGAAATGGTTCCATAGTTGATGTGATCACCGTCGGCACGCTACCTCTATATCTACCTTCGGGATTAATTTTAGACCCAAATAATTGTTATTTGGTGCCAATGTTAAGCATGAACATTATATCTGGATCTTGTATGATGCGAGACGGTTATTCATTTAAATCTGAGAATAATGGTTGTTCTATTTATATGAGTAATATCTTTTATGGTCATGCACCCTTGAAGAGTGGTCTATTTGTATTGAATCTCGATAGTAGTGATACACATATTCATAATGTTGAAGCCAAAAGATGTAGAGTTGATAATGATAGTGTAACTTATTTGTGGCACTGCCGTTTGGGTCATATTGGTGTAAAGCGCATGAAGAAACTCCATACTGATGGACTTCTGGAATCACTTGATTATGAATTACTTGGTACTTGCGAACCATGCCTCATGGGCAAGATGACTAAAACTCCATTCTCCGAAACAATGGAGCGAGCAACAGAGTTATTGGAAATCATACATACTGATGTATGTGGTCCAATGAACATTGAAGCTCGCGGCGGATATTGTTATTTTCTCACCTTCACAGATGATTTGAGCAGATATGGGTATATCTACTTAATGAAACATAAGTCTTAAACATTTGAAAAGTTCAAAGAATTTTAGAGTGAAGTGGAAAATCATCGTAACAAGAAAAAAAAATTCTACAATCTGATCGTGGATGAGAATATTTGAGTTACGAGTTTGGTTTACATTTGAAACAATGTGGAATAGTTTCGCAACTCACGCCACCCAGAACACCATAGCGTAATGGTGTGTCCGAACGTCGTAATCGTACTTTACTAGATATGGTGCGATCTATGATGTCTCTTACTGATTTACCGCTATCGTTTTGGGGTTATGCTTTAGAGACAGCTGCATTCACGTTAAATAGGGCACCATCAAAATCCGTTGAGACGACGCCTTATGAACTGTGGTTTGGCAAGAAACCAAAGTTGTTGTTTCTTAAAGTTTGGGGCTGCGATGCTTATGTGAAAAAGCTTCAACCTGATAAGCTCGAACCCAAATCGGAGAAATGTGCCTTCATAGGATACCCAAAGGAAACTGTTGGGTACACCTTCTATTACAGATCCGATGGCAAGACATTCGTTGCTAAGAATGGATCCTTTCTAGAGAAGGAGTTTCTCTCGAAAGAAGTGAGTGGGAGGAAAGTAGAACTTGATGAGGTAACTGTACCTGCTCCCTTATTGGAAAGTAGTTCATCACAGAAACCGGTTTCTGTGACACGTACACCAATTATTAAGGAAGCTAATGATGTTGATCATGAAACTTCAGATCAAGTTACTACCGAACCTTGTAGGTCAACCAGAGTAAGATCCGCACCAGAGTGGTATGGTAAACCTGTTTTGGAGGTCATGTTACTTGACCATGACGAGCCTACGAACTATGAGGAAGCGATGATGAGCCCAGATTCCGCAAAATGGCTTGAAGCCATGAAATCTGAGATGGGATCCATGTATGAGAACAAAGTGTGGACTTTGGTTGGCTTGCCTGATGATCGGCAAGCCATCTAGAATAAATGGATCTTCAAGAAGAAGACTGACGCTGACGGTAACGTTACTGTCTACAAAGCTCGACTTGTTGCAAAAGGTTTTTGACAAGTTCAAGGAGTTGACTACGATGAGACCTTCTCACCCGTAGCGATGCTTAAGTCCGTCCGAATCATGTTAGCAATTGCCCCATTTTATGATTATGAAATTTGGCAAATGGATGTTAAGACTGCATTCCTAAATGGATTTCTGGAAGAAGAGTTGTATATGATGCAACCTGAAGGTTTTATCGATCCAAAGAGTACTAACAAAGTGTGCAAGCTCTAGCGATCCATTTATGGACTGGTGCAAGCCTCTCGGAGTTGGAATAAACATTTTTATAGTGTGATCAAAGCATATGGTTTTATACAGACTTTTGGAGAAGCATGTATTTACAAGAAAGTGAGTGGGAGCTCTGTAGCATTTCTAATATTATATGTGGATGACATATTGTTGATTGGAAATGATATAGAATTTCTGGATAGCATAAAAGGATACTTGAATAAGATTTTTTCAATGAAAGACCTCGGTGAAGCTGCTTACATATTGGGCATCAAGATCTATAGAGATAGATCAAGACGCTTAATTGGACTTTCACAAAGTACATACCTTGACAAAGTTTTGAAAAAGTTCAAAATGGATCAAGCAAGAAATGGTTCTTGCCTGTTTTACAAGGTATGAAGTTGAGTCAGACTCAATGCCCGACCACTTCAGAAGATAGAGAGAAAATGAAAAGTGTTCCCTATGCTTCAGCCATAGGCTCTATCATGTATGCAATATTGTGTACCAGACCTGATGTGTGCCTTGCTATTAGTTTAGCAGGGAGGTACCATAGTAATCCAGAGTGGATCACTGGACATCGGTCAAGAACATCCTGAAGTACCTAAAGAGGACTAAGGATATGTTTCTCGTTTATGGAGGTGACAAAGAGCTCATCGTAAATGGTTACGTCGATGCAAGCTTTGACACTGATCCGGACGATTCTAAATTGCAAACCGGATATGTGTTTATATTGAATGGTGGAGCTGTCAGTTGGTGCAGTTCTAAACAAAGCGTCGTGGCGGGATCTACGTGTGAAGCGGAGTACATAGCTGCTTCGGAAGCAACAAATGAAGGAGTCTGGATGAATGAGTTCATATCCGATCTAGGTGTCATACCTAGTGCATCGGGTCCAATGAAAATCTTTTGTGACAATACTGGTGCAATTGCCTTGGCAAAGGAATCTAGATTTCACAAGAGAACCAAGCACATGAAGAGACGCTTCAATTCCATCAGGGATCAAGTCCATGTGGGAGATATAGAGATTTGCAAGATACATATGGATCTGAATGTTGCAAACCCGTTGACTAATCCTCTTCCACGAGCAAAACATGATCAACACCAAGACTCCATGGGTGTTAGAATCATTACTGTGTAATCTAGATTATTGACTCTAGTGCAAGTGGGAGACTGAAGGAAATATGCCCTAGAGGCAATAATAAAGTTATTATTTATTTCCTCATATCATGATAAATGTTTATTATTCATGCTAGAATTGTATTAACCAGAAACATAATACATGTGTGAATACATAGACAAACATAGTGTCACTAGTATGCCTCTACTTGACTAGCTCGTTGATCGAAGATGGTTGAGTTTCCTAGCCATAGACATGAGTTGTCATTTGATCAACGGGATCACATCATTAGGAGAATGATGTGATTTACTTGACCCATTTTGTTAGCTTAGCACTTGATCGTTTAAGTTTACTGCTATTTCTTTCTTCATGACTTATGCATGTTCCTATGACTATGAGATTATGCAACTCCTGAATACCGGAGGAACGCTTTGTGTGCTACCAAACGTCATAACGTAACTGGGTGATTATAAAGGTGCTCTACAGGTGTTTCCGATGGTGTTCGTGGAGTTGGCATAGATCAAGAATAGGATTTGTCACTCCGATTGTCAGAGAGGTATCTCTGGGCCCTCTCGGTAATGCACATCACTATAAGCCTTGCAAGCAATGTGACTAATGAGTTAGTTGTGGGATGATGCATTACGGAACGAGTAAATAGACTTGCCGGTAACGAGATTGAACTAGGTATTGAGATACCGACGATCAAATCTTGGGCAAGTAACATACCGATGACAAAGGGAACAACGTATATTGTTATGCGGTTTGACCGATAAAGATCTTCATAGTTTATGTAGGAACCAATATGAGCATCCAGGTTCCGCTATTGGTTATTGACCGAAGACATGTCTTGGTCATGTCTGCATAGTTCTCGAACCCGTAGGGTCCGCACGCTTAAAGTTTTGTGACGATCGGTATTATGAGTTTTTGTGTTTTGATGTACCGAAGGTAGTTCGAAGTCCCGGATATGATCAAGGACATGACGAGGAGTCTCTAAATGGTCGAGATGTAAAGATCGATATATTGGATGACTATGTTCATACACCGAAAGTGTTTCGGGAGGTTTCAGACATTTACCGGAGTACCGGGGGTTACCGGAACCCCCCGGGGAGTATATTGGGCCTTAGTGGGAGAAGAGGAGGGGCGGCCAAGGGCAGCCGCGCGCCCCCTCCCCCTCTAGTCCGAATTGGACAAGGAGGGGGGCGGCTCCCCCCCTTTCCTTCTCTTCCTCTCTCCCTTCCTTCTCCTCTCCTACTCCAACTAGGAAAAGAGGGAGTCCTACTCCCGGTGGGTGTAGGACTCCCCACTTGGCGCACCCTCCTCCTTGGCCGGCCGGCTCCCCCTAGCTCCTTTATATACGGGGGCAGGGGGGCACCCCAGACAGAACAATTGATCTGTTGATCTCTTAGCCGTGTGCGGTGCCCCTCTCCACCATAATCCACCTCGGTCATATCGTAGCGGTTCTTAGGCGAAGCCCTGCGTCGGTAGCTTCATCAAACATCGTCACCACGCCGTCGTGCGGACGAAACTCTCCCTCGAGCTCTACTGGATCGTGAGTTTGCAGGACGTCATCGAGTTGAACGTGTGCTGAACGTGGAGGTGCCGTACGTTCGGTGCTGAGGATCGGTCGACCGTGAAGACGTACGACTACATCAACCGTGTTGTTATAACGCTTCCGCTTAACGGTCTACGAGGGTATGTGGACGACACTCTCCCCTCTCGTTGCTATGCATCACCATGATCTTATGTGTGCGTAGATTTTTTTTTTGAAATTACCACGTTCCCCAACACACCTTAGTACAGAGGGGGTGTTGGGCTGTTTTCAAGATGTTGGGAGTTGTTTTTTTGTTGACCCAACTTCTTCAATGTCGGAAAGACTAGCACAATGCATGTGCACTGCAACGGGAGAAACATATTCATAGTCTCACAGCAGGGGGGACAATTGTCTCACTGTAAACGGACACCCGCACAACCCCCTCCTATCAGCACCCGCAGTCAACGACTTAATCCCCTTTGTCATCACAAAACCTCTTCTATCACAACATAGTAGTTAAGCTGTGTCGCCATGTTGTCGCGGCTCGTCCAAATCCATCAACCATGTCGCCGCCGATTTACTCTGCTCTGGCCTAGCCTCCGGAGCAGCCTATGGGATCTAGTCATGAAATTTTGTTATTTTCAAGCTAAACTGTCTGATTTCTTTCATAGCATGCACATCATCATATGGTGTTTAATGGAATTTTACATATTTGTGGAGAACAACTATATCGGAGGGAAAAAAACAATCATCTTAGAAATTTTAGATATCCTTTTCAATAAAATAACGTTCTAGGCTCTCTAGATCCACGGAGCCAAATTGCCTCACTTAGTGATTGATCTGGTATTACACATTTGAGGGTGTTTATCAGACCAAAAAATATCCCTTTATTCATGCAAAATAACTTTTATCGGACTATGCATGTACACCACATATCTTTATCTCTGGTTAACGAAAAATGTACTGAATATGACACCATCAAATATGTTAGTCTGATAATATTTTCATGAGAGAAACTATTAAGTCACTTCTCACATCTATTTCAATGAGTTCCTTGCTGGAAACAAAATACTACAATACTCGCAATTGGGTCAACTCTTGAAGAACAAAGCACGGGCTCTTTCATAAGAATAGAGCGCAAAAAGGCATTTATTATTTCAAACAATGAAAACCAGTCACCTCCATCAATAAAAAATGGATGATCTCACAAGAAGATTTTACACTAAATAACAGATAGAGTAAAGGAAGTAAAGCCTGGTTTCAAAGTCAAAATACTGCTTCACAAGACCAGCTATCCAAGTGGCTAATTTTTAAATTAAATAAAAAGTCCTTTTAACTCAGTGGTAGAGTAATGCCATGCTGATAAAGGGCTTTTTAAATTAGTGGTAGAGACCGGGCAAGATATGTTTAATTATGCATGACTCCATAGTCATTATACATCACAATATCGATGAATGGAATAAACGACGGCTGGAAAAATAGAGTCCAAATGCATGCTCTGGAAGCAAAAGATATGCTTCAGGAGAAACACAAATCACAAGAAATCTGCTCCTTACTAGTAGTAGGTGGAGGTAATGTTGCCGAGGATGAGCAGCACATAGCCAGGGGCAGTGATGGGAGGGGCTACTGCAGTATGAAATGGAGGAGGCATGAGGGGCTTTGTTGGGTACGAATGCCGCCAGAGGCAAAGTCGTGTTGTGTAGGTCGCCGTCGGAGGAGATGTGGGAGGGGGCGAAGGGGACGACGAGGATGTGGGGTGTGTGGTGTTGATGATGGGTGGTCGGACTACTACAATAGAGGAGAAGTAAGAGACGTGTCGGCCGACTGATGACGTCGGTGTCATATTTGTTGTGGTCGGACGGAGGAAGGAAGGGAGCGGGAGAGGCAACGAGGAAGGGAGAGTCGTGGTAGTGGTGGGAGACAGGGTGGAAAAGAGGGCCAGGCAGCGCAGACAACAACAACCACGATTGATCGGTTCTGACATTGTCGATTGTTGCCTATTTGTACGGAGCTTTTTCTGAGATATGGCTAGCCGTGCTGGTTCGTGATGGAAGGAAAAGAAAATCAAGGAGAAGAGCAGTCAGCTGATCCAGTGAAAGACATAGGAGAGAGAGCTCACCAACTTCGGTCTGCATCAGATGCAGATTTGAGGATAGATGAGCAGGCTCAAAGATCCATGGCAGTCCCCTCGCTGGAATTTAACCTCCAAGCGCTCTCCATCAATGAGCCAGAGGTCGTTCGGATTAAGGCGGAGCAAGAAATTCAAGAACAAGGAGCAGATGTAGAGTTCAATGTTCTCATGACCCTTGCGTCTACAGGAGGACCTCCCCGGGTCCTTTCTTTACAGGCGGTGCAGCAGTCCATGGCTAGAGCGTGGAGAAATAATTATTATGGAATTTCACAGCTTTCAAAGTACATCTTTGTTGCCCATTTTCAATCACTTCAGGCTTTGATGTTTGTGATTACTCGGCAGCCATGGAGCATGGGATCAGACAACTTTTTGTTAGAATGGATGGATCCAGAGGATGAGAATAAAAGGATAGAGGATTATCAATTCAAAACAATCTACGTTACAGTCAGAGTTTATGGAATACCTAGAAAGTTTAGATCTAAAGCTCTGCTATCCAGCATACTTGAGAGTATAGGTGAGATATCTGAGTTCCATCCAATAAATCAAAGTATGATTTTAGCCAGGCAGGAATACATTTGGGGTACAATAAAAGTTCAGGTAAACAAGTCAGTCAGAGACAAGGTATGGGTCACTTTCAATACGGATTTATCAGCCTGGGCATATCTGTTTTACGAAAGAATTGGTAGAATTTGTACTTTTTGTGGTGTCATGTTTCACAGTGTGCAACATTGCAAGATCAGAAACAATATCCTTATGTCAAGGAGAAGAATTCAGATTTCACCAGAAGATGTTGAGCCTAACAGATATGGAGAGTGGATGACAAATGCAGAGTTAATCCCTCAAAATTTAGTGCAGAATGCAGAGCACAATGCACATAATTTCTCCTCTTTTCGGAATCCGCAATTGGCAAGGTTACAACGTCAATTTGTTGAAGAGTCAAAGGGAAAAGGGAAAGCTGTTCACCAATCTTATCCATCTATACAGGAGCCAAAGGAGATGTCCATTAGAAAGATCAATGAGCAATTCAGAAGGCTGGAATCAGGTCCCTCATTACAACCTACATGTAGCGGGTCTCCTTACAGGTTGCAAGATCGTGCTGGTCTTTCTCTTAATTCCACTCAGTGCTTGCAACAGAGTCAAAGTGGTGCATTACAAGCAGTGAATGTACTTGGTCAACAATTATCAGTTGTGGTTAATAAAGAAAAAGCATCTAGTCAGACAAATATTGAGGGTACCACACAAGTTGAAACCGGAAGAGCTCCAGTTCACCCTATAAATTTTTCTGTTCCAGTGACCCAAGAGTTGCAACATGTTCCAGGAAGAGACCTCGGTTTTAATAACGCTCCAGGATCCAATCCTTTTATTTCTCATGATTCACCTCCTGTTACTGTTAGATCCAGTCCCAAAAGGCCGGGGGATTCAATTCTTGGAGCGCCTCCACCCCCAGCTAAAAAACAGCCTCTATCCTATGAGTTGCAAGGAGATGAGCAGCCAGATGTATCGACTGTTGTTGCAACTGAGGCATCCCCATGCTTCAGGATGGACAGGGTTCAGGCTTACTTGGTGCTCCACCTGTTGGATTACCTCTTATTGGCCAAGCATCTTCACTGGGTGCTTTGGGTGCCACAATAGCTGCGACTTGCATCAGCGATGTTGTTCCTACAGGGCAGCCAGTTTCTGAAGGAGCTGCGGTTTCTCTCACTGCCTCCCTTCCCAGACCTATCGAAGCTCAGAGGAGCCAGAATAGACAAAAAAGTAGTCGTTGGGACATTCCTCCTGCGAAGGGATCTGGGGATACACGTTCCCATCTCCATGAGTCTCTTCGCCCTTGGCCTACTACTTACCTTCCGAAGCGTCACCATGGTGCCCATTATATGAGTAATACTCATTGCCTGCGCAGAAACAGGGGTATACCTATTAAAGACAGGGATTTCACCTCCTCTGCTTATATGACCGCATCACCTCTGCAGTTTGCTGAAGAGACTGGAGCTAGTTATGAGCCGTGGCCCATTAGCACGTCTTCCCCGACAAATAGTGCGGGCACAGTCTATTCTCATCAAGCTGCATCGGAAACTCACAGTGTCTCTAAAACCGTTAGCAAAGGAAATACTCTGGATCACACACAAGTTCAAGGTGGAGACACTATGGAAGTTGATCGTCACTTAGATCAGACCATAAACTGTGCTATGGATCGGGCAGCGGCGCATGGCCCTAACGCGCCTCGGGTGCCATGAAAGCCATTGCTTGGAATTGCCGAGGTATGGGCCGGGGCCTTGGCAATGATCGTATGATGTTCCTGGCCAATCTCATCCGCTCCACTAAAGCTCAGGTAATTTTTATTTCTGAAATTAAATCTTCTAAAGTTGGTTCTCGAGATCTTGTCAATCGTTTTGACATTTCTGATAGCATTGTAGTTCCTTCGCGAGGGTCGTCGGGAGGCCTTTGGCTGATGTGGACAGATGAGCTCAAGGTTTCTGTTTATAGCGCTTCGTTCCATGCTATCCTAGCGAATGTAGTTCATGTAGCTTCAGGTGTAGAGTTTTGTTTGGTATGTATATATGGTGATCCTTATCATCGCCAGACTACTGTCATATGGAATCAGGTGGCCACTTTTGTGTATGATAACCTAGGCAAGCCGATGATCTGTATGGGTGACATGAATGATATCCTGTATGATATAGATAAATGCAATGCTAGTGTGAATTATTATCGGATGTCTTCCTTCCGTTCTTTGATTAAAAATTGTGGTTTCTTTGACATTGGTTATAGTGGGCCGGCTTACACTTGGCATAATAGGCAGCACATGTCTAACCCTATCTATCAACGTTTAGATCGCTGTTTGGTCAATCCTGATTGGTGTGCTCTTTACCCAAATACTAAAGTGCTTAATCTTCCTATCATTTTAAGTGATCATGCTCCTATTCTCATATCTACTGATGGACAGTTCTCTAAGCCAAGACAGTCTTTCAAATTTGAAAACTGGTGGCTTCTTGAGAAGGACTTCCATGCTCATGCCAAGGCAGTCTGGAACAGTACCAGGACAACCTCTTTTTCTGCCAAAACTTTTTGTCTTGCAGGATCTTTAAAGAGGTGGTGCAAAAAGAAAAGGCCTATTCAGGAAGAATTAAAAGAATTGGAAGGTCAAATCAATCAGATCCAGTTAAAGCCTCTTCATCAGCAGGATCGTGTACTAGAGAACTCCCTTACAATCAGGTATGAGCACAACCTTTCTAAACTTAATCAGTACTACAAGCAAAGGGCGAAGAAAAACTGGGCTATAGGTGGGGATAGAAACACTAGGTTTTTCCAGCAAGCTGTTCTTAAAAGACGGAGAAGAAACACTATTTTTTCCATCAAAGACGAGTATGATGTAGTTCATTTTAAACCAAGTCAAATTGCTAATACCTTTGTCAACTACTTCAGATTCATCTTTGCCTCTCCTAACATTAATATGGGCAGGCCTTATATTGAGACACATCCACTTCTTCATCAAGAGGACCCCACTTACTCAATCCCAGATAAGAATGAAATATTGCAGATTCTCAAGGATATGAAGCTAAATGCATCACCAGGACCAGACGGTTTCAACGTGGAATTTTACCTTGCAACATGGGACTGGATTGGAGATGATGTCACCAACTTGGTAACCAATTTCTATCATACAGGTATATTACCTCCTCACATTAGTGACACTAATATTGCTCTCATCCCTAAAAAGTTGGTTCCTCAAGTTCCTACTGATTATCGTCCAATCAGCCTTTGTAATGTTATTTATAAGATCATTGCTAAATCTTTGGCTAATAGGCTCAAACCGCACCTGCCTGATTACATTGAACCAACTCAGCAAGCTTTCATTGAGGGGCGTACAATTAGCGATAACATCATCATTGCTCAAGAAATTACTCATACATTTGTTCTTAAATCCTGGAAACAACAAGCTTTCATGCTTAAGATTGATCTTGCTAAGGCTTTTGATCGTATTGAATGGAATTTTATTGTCTCTGCTCTTGCTCGTAAAGGTTTGCATGCTCATTTTATCAATCTTATTTATGCTTGCATTTCCTCTCCCAGTTTTTCTGTCATCATTAATGGTCAACCTACTCAGAAATTTAAAAGCAGCAGAGGCATTAGGCAGGGATGTTCCCTTTCTCCTTATATTTTCGTGCTTGCTATTAATGAACTTTCTCTTGCGCTTAATGAGGCCATGGCTAATAACCACTTACAGGGTATTTTGCTTGGTACAAATTGCCCCCCTATCCACTCTTTACTCTTTGCAGATGATCTTTTGGTCTGTGGTCAAGCAAGCATTCGGGAGGCTCAAATGATGGCTCAGATTATTCAACATTTTTGTGATCAATCAGGTCAAACTCCTAACTGGTCCAAGTCGGCTATTCTTTTTAGTGCATATGTCAATCAATCAACTATTGCTGATATCAGGAGCATCTTTCCTGTTAGTTCCATGGATGAGAGTTTTAATCACCTGGGCCACCCGTTAATCCTTCCAGCCAAGAATAGGGTTGTAGCTTACAATTTTGTTCTTGATAAATTTAAGGCTAAGCTTCCTTATTATAAAGCTAACATGCTTTCACATGCGGCGAGACTTGAGCTTATTCGAGCTGTTTTCTCTGCCATTCCTGTTTATTACATGTCCAATATTTTATTCACCAAAAAAATTATTGCTAAACTCACGTCTATTATTAGAACTTTTTGGTGGACAGGAATCAGGGAGGACAATTCCAAGGGACTTTGCCTAAGAGCTTGGAAAGATATCTGCACTTCTAAGAAAGAAGGAGAGCTAGGAATTAGAAACCTTCATGCCATGAACCAAGGCCTCATCCTTGCCTCGGCTTGGAGACTTGCAAACAATCCAAACTCACATTTACATCTTGTTCTCAAATCGAAATATTTTTCAGATACCTCCATTTAGGCTGCCTCATCCAACACTCCTAAGTCAGCTTTTTGGTCATCCATTCTCAAGATGCTACCTAAACTTAAGAACCATTCTTTCTACCACATCACTCAAGGGAACATCTCCATTTGGAGCACTCCTTGGTGCTCAGCTTGGACTGATATTCACAATCATCTCATTATCCAACCTACTGGCTACATCTATCCTGCACAAGTGAGAGATCTTTGGCTCCCAGGGCATAAAACTTAGAACATCAGCTTAATTCATTCTCTTTTTCAGGAGCCGACGGCATCTATTATTACTCAGACTACCATCATTCCGGATGACTGTCTAGACATTCTTTGTTGGGATCTTACTCTTAATGGTAAATGTAACTCTAAATCCACTTACAAATTGTGTTTGCAGGATATTCAAAGTCAGCCAAGAAACCAACCTTCGCAGGTCTCCCTACAGGTTAAACAGCTTCTTAAGCAGGTTTGGAAGCAAAAACTGATGGCACCCAGAGTTCAAACTTTTGCCTGGAGGTTACTTCGGAAAGCTCTTCCAACAGGTTTGAGAGCTAGTCGATTTTCATCTCATATTTCTAAACAATGTTGTCGTTGTGATCTTGAAGAGGATGACATGCATCTCTTTTTTCGTTGCACTTTTGCGAGAGCATCTTGGTTTGCTCATCCTTGGTACATCAGAAGTGATCTTCTAACTGAGAATCATCTTTCTATGCAAAGTGTTATTCATGTTCTGCTCAATATGAATCACCCCTATGCATCTATATCTAACATTTTCAATTTCCTTTGGTGCATATGGAAATCTAAAAATGATTGCTTATTTGCTAGAAAAATGCCTCTTCCTCATCAGGTACATATTGCTGCTTCAGCTTTGGCTAAACACAATAATTACTTACAGAATTCAGTCCATGATGGTAAGCAAACTGATCAGCTTCTTACCTCTCATAATATAAGTACCTTACCTCAACAAGGCTGCATTGTTAGGACGGATCTTCTCATTTTAGGAGCTAAAATTTATTCTGATGCCGCTTTCAACTGTTCGAAGATTCCAGGACTTGTACATGGAACAACAACTACTGGAGTTGGAGTGTTTCTCTGTTTTTTGCAGGATCAAGCTGAGGTCAATGTGCAAATTCAAGCTTCCACCCAAAACACAAGCACGCCTCTTCAAGCTGAAGCCCTTGCTTTTCTTCTTGCAGCTCAAATTGCTCACAGGCTTCACATTAATAGGCCTACTTTCCTCACTGATTGTCTCTTCTTAGCAAAAGCAGCAGCGAAAAGAAGTGTTTTGGTTGATTCTACCCCTTGGTCCATCAGGAAATATCTTGCTGAATTTTTCTCTCTTACTAAAGATCTCCAAGCACAGGTGTTTCATATATCAAAAGAGATTAATGGCATAGCTCACAATATGGCTCATCAGGTTCTTAGATGTTCTATAGAACCTGACATTAGTTGTTTTGCTTCAGCTCATTCATATAGGACATGCCCTGTAGTTTCCCTCCTTTCCAATATCAATTTTCATTTTCAGGGCTATATACTTCACACTGTAAGATGTTATTGAGCTGAATAAAAGTGTTGGCGCTTGTGCTCTGTTCAAAAAAAAAGAGAGATAGGGGTCGTTTAAAAATATCGACATGACGCGGGTTGTCTAGAAATATCTACCTTAGTGATGTGGCTAGTCGGGAGAGATAGAAGTTGTCTAAAAATATCTGCACAACACGGGTTGTCTAAAAATATCTACCTTGGTGCGGGCGTCTTTACGCAAAATCGCCACAAATTACCTCTGCCCGTTAGATGCACGTTCGATAATCATGACTGTTAGATGCACATGTGATAATAAAAACAAAAATATCTACCTTAGGGCGGGCATCTTTCTGCAAAATCGCCACAGATCTTTTTGCAAAATCGCCACAAATTGCCTCCTCCGATAATCTTGCCCCTTAGATGCAGATCTTATAATAAAAAATTGCAGAAACACCATCGCACACCAACTCAGATTTTTTTTATAGAAGTAGAGATTATTGTGGAAAGGAAAGGAAAGTAAAGTTGTTGACTATGCTCTAAACTGAACTTTCCCAATTTAGTGTAGCACAATGCTGCTGAAGAAGTTCAGCGTTAGCTGATCAGAGTGAGCACACATCATTTGGAAACAACAAGCACAACAAAACATACGAAGAAACATCGAGTGTTTCAACTTTGAACACACAGATTACAAACGAAATTTAGAAGAACTTAAAAGACAAAGACAGAAACATGTACATACACACGCGTATCGTACATGATTTACAGAACACACAAAACGTGTGAACTCACACGAACACTGCTGGAACACAAGCCCCAAACACACGAACGATAAAGCAGCTAAGCCCCAGATGAACCCAAACACCAGTCAGTGTACACCTGAACCAGCCAGGCGACTTATTCCAGCGATCCCACGAACTGATCACACGCTGCTGTACTTCACATCACATTCGTGTTGGTCCTCGGTGCCTCGCCGTGGAGCACTGGCCCCTCCGCCGCGACGCCCTCCCCGATGTTCCCCTCTGCAGCAACAAGAACAAGAACCCGTCGTCAACTCCGCTGCGAACGCCAAAAATATGTTTGCGGTTCGTAAGGGTGATGGGGCGTGTGGTGCGTACCTGTGGTGGGCTGCATGGTCTCCGAGACGCGGTTCCCGCCGGTGAGCGACGTGACGGCGCCGCGCGCCCTGGTCACCGCCTGTGCCGGCACCTCGCGCGCCTTGGCCACCGTGCTCCCGACCCCCTCCTTGCGCTGCTGCACGGCGCCGGTGATGGCCTCGCTCAGCGAGCGCTCCTCGTCGCCCGGGCGCAGCTTCTCGGCGATGTAGGCTGTCACGCCGGTCACCCCCTTGTCCTGCCCGTTCCCCGGCCCACCCGCGCCAGGGGTGACCGTCGCCCTGGTGGTGGCGCCGTCCTGCGCACCGACGCCTGGGGTGGCCGTCGCAGTGGTGGTGGCGCCGTCCTGCGCGCCGACTACAGGAGTGGCGGTGCCGGCCGATTGTGTCACCTGCTGCGCCTTGCTCGCCACGGCCGTGCCCACGCCGGCGACCTTCTCGTACACCGTGCTCGCCAGCTTCTTGCCGTACTCCGTGGTGCCCGCCGCAGCGGACTTGATCTTGTCGGTGTACGTCGTGCCAGGCGCGCCCTCCGCGCCCGCCGCGTCTGTGGCCGCGTTCTTCAGCCCCTCCGCGCCCGCCGCGTCCGTGGCCGCGTTCTTCAGCTCCTCGGTGCCGGTGTAGGACGCCGTCGTTCCCTCTTTCGGCAAGTCGAGGTCCCTCTTCCCGGCACCTGCGGTCACTGAGTCAGGGGCGGCAGTAGCGCTGGAGTCGTCCTGCGCGTCCCCGCCAGCACCGAAGCCGGGGGTGACCTGCTGCGCCTTGCTCGCCACGACCGTGCCGACGCCGGCGACCTTCTCATACACCGTGCTCGCCAGCTTCTTGCCATACTCGGTGGTGCCAGCTGCCGTGTTCTTGAGCCTGTCCGTGTAGCTCCCGGTGTAGTCGGCGTCAGTGGGTGCATCGTTCCATTCCTCCCCGTTGCCGTCCGACACCGGCATTGCCTCATACTCTTTGCTCACGTCGACTTGCTTGGGGTCGTCTGACACAGTCATCGCCTCGAAGTCACGGACGACGTCCGTGGTGCCGATGTCCTCGCCACCTCGCGGCATGGGCGTCCTCGAGTTCGGCGCGGCCGGGTCCTCGACGACTGGGCCACCGAGATCGCCGAGCCGCACCCCCTGGGTGTCGTCGCGCTGCACCTCCTTCGCCGACGCCCGGCCGCCGAAGTCGCCGAGCCGCTCCCCCGCGGCGGCGTCGCGCTTCACCTCATGCGCCGCTGCCGGGCCGCCGAAGTCGCCGACCCGCACCCCCGCGGCGTCCTCGCGGTTCACCTCATGCGCCGCTGCCGGGCCGCCAATGTCACCGAACCGCACCCCCGGAGCGTCGTTGTGCCTCACCTCCTTCGCCGCCGCCGGGATCCTCTCCGAGTCGTACACTGCAACGGATTATCACAAGCGATACAAGCCTTAAGCACCGACAGCACGCACGCGCACACGAGTGACACACACCGCGAGCATCTACTTACTGGGTGCGCCGTGCAGCTCGGGGCTGGAGTCTGCGAAGATGGGCTTGTCCTCGACGTCTTGCTGGTACCCGCCCTTCTCCACTTCGGCTTCCCTCATGGCCGCATCCTCCTCGTCCTCGTCGGTGCTGTTGCTGCCACCGGTGTCCTGGTCGTGATCGTGATCGTGGCCGTTGCCGTTGCCGTGGCCGTGGCCGGCGATGGTGTTCTTGATCTTCTTCACCTTGTCCTTGACCTTCTTGAGCACCGGCTTGTGCTGCTTCTCGTCCCGGTGCATCTGTTGCTGCCCGCCCTCCCCCTCAGCTGCAGTCACACACGTATGCCATTTGCAAGTAAATCAACAACGAACTCGTAACGGATATATGAATGGCGACGCCGTGCGTGCCGGGGATCCAGAGACCAGATTCGGTGTGGCACTACTCACCGGCGATGTTCTCGGGGACGTGCTTGCGCGTGAGCATGGCCGGCGCGTCCATCGTCGCACGAACGTCGGTGCAGCTGCTAGGCAATCTCAGACTCCTTGATCACTGTGAGCTTGTTGCTCGATCGCTAAATGGAAATGCTGTGTGCGGGATGGTGAAAGCCTTGGTCGACTGAGGCTGGGATATAAGTGGAGCAGAACGGGGAGGCGAGCGCCACCTCGACGCACACGTGGGGTGGGTGGAGAAGGGGAGGGACGCGTGGCGCTGCCGCTCCGTGCCGTGACGGGGTTTAGTTTGGGGGTGGAAGCGACTGGAAGGTCCAGCTATCCCTGATTGGCCGGGGTGATCATGGAGCGGTTCCGCGTTCACGACGAGGTGGAATCGAGGCCGACGAGCCGTCTCGTCATGTGGCCTCCGCCTTTTGGCTGGGGATGCGTCGCGTCGGGTTTTGCCTCTTTGGTCGGTGTTTTCAAAAAAAATTAGGTCCTGTTTGGTTTTAAATAAGTCATCAACTTATAAATCGAAAAATGCAAAAAGTAACTTATTTTGCCAAATGGACTCAATTTATAAATCACTCTAACTTATAAGTCATAAGTTGTTCCACCCCAACTTAAAACTTACAAGTCACCACCTTTTGCATGGGTCCCACCACCTTTACATAAAAAACAAGGTGGGAAGGTGCGCTCAGATGACTTATAAGTCAAATGGCAACCAAACATGCGTGACTTATAAATTACTGGTTTTAAGTCACCTAACTTATAAGCCAGGTGACTTATTGGAACCAAACAGGGCCTTAGGAAACCAATTTCGATGGGCAAAAAGACACATCTTCTGTATCTAAATAATTAACCCCACTAACATATTTCTCTCAATATACAAACATGACACCTCATCATTCAACATGCATAAAAAAGGCCCACCTCAACATACAACTATGCATTTTAAAAATCTACTTCACCATGCATCCATGCGTGCATGTAAAATTCCATTCTATTATGCTATTTATATCAAATTCTTATATACTTTCAAAAACTATTATTTCAAATATTGATGTTTCGTGTAACCAAAAACCTCATTGAGATATTGTAAAATATTCCCGCAACAATGTGCGGGGCATCATCTAGTTTCTGTAATACAGCCACCAAATAGTTGGAAGATGTCAGGTTACTCTTAACATATTTACTAATTCTTCTCTAGATGATCGCGGCGAGGCCAATTCATCAACTAATGATGCTTAACGCCCCGGAGTGGGTCTACGAAGATATCGATAAGTGCATGCGGGATTTCTTCTGCATAGGTAAGGACAAAGTAAATGGAGGTTAATGCCTCGATCGTCGCATGGGGGACCGTATGTCGCCCTACGCGATTCGGCGGACTAGGGATCAAGGACATCCGGTTGCAAGCGCTTGCACTGCGAGTCCGATGGAAATGGTTGAAAAGAGTAGATCAGCAAAGGCCGTGGCATGGGTTGAGGATGGTTGAAGACAAGGACACTTGCATGGTATTCCAAAGTATGGTCAAGATAATCCTGGGTAAAGGCAACAAAGTCCTATGCTAGAAGGATAGATGGATCCATTGGTCCATCGTAGGAGAAATTACGTTGCTCATTGTTCAGCTTGTGCAGCCGCGCGCAAGGAACATGAGAACTGTTCACCAGGCTTTGATTGAGAATGCATGGATCCACGACGTGCAAGGGGACCGTTCCTTCATGGCGCACATACAAGCCGCGCACCTTTGCCAGGCCATTGCTACGTTTTCAAGAAGCAAAGGAGAGAGAGACCAATTTCTTTGGCCAGCGGATGGATCGGGACGCCACTCCGCATGGTTTGTCTATAACCGCTTATGCATGGGATTGATAGAGTAACCTACGACCACGACCATTTGGAGGAGCTGGGCTCCATTGAGATGCAAGATTTTCGCTTGGCTCATGGTACAATACCGTCTATGGACTAGCGATCGCAGAGCACGCCACGGACTGCAGCAGGAACCGTCGGTCTATTTCTCTTGCCTACATGATGAAGACAATCTTGACCATACCCTTGCATATTGTGTGTTTGCGAGGGAGGTTTGGCATTGGTGTTTTGAGGCTTTCCAACTAAACATTGAGTCTCTGAACTTAGACATAAAGTTTACGGACTGGTGGATGAGGAGCAGGAAGAACTTCTCAAGAAGGACCAGGAGAGGTTTTGACTCCTTCGTTATTGGAACGGCTTGGGCTCTTTGGAAGCAATGTAACACGAGAGTGTTCAACAATCCTCATCAGCAAAGAACCCCTACGCAACTGGTGGTACAGGTACGTGAGGAGATCAAAGAATGGATGGCAGCAGGGCTAGGTGTTGGTGGTTTAGACCCGTTTGTGAGAGAGTGACCTTGTGTTTTTGTTGGTGTGGGTGTTTGCCGACATGATGTTCGCATCCGATGACGGTATCCTGTACACATTAAACTTTTGCCTTCTATAAAAATATGGTACGCCATTGTCGTACTCTCAAAAAAAGAATTTCTTTTAATTAACAAAAGGGTTGCCTCCTCGATTTTCATTATGAAAGACACATGGTTCAGAAGAACTAAAACAGAAAACACTACACAACTACCAGGCCACCTCAAATAAAGGGTTGAAACTCCTGTCAGCCAAACACCAACAAAACTATATAAAGGCATCTCCAACTACAACCCTCAAACCGCCCGTGTACACCCTTATCATGTTATCTGGACGTGTTGTGCCATCCACGTGGACCTGTATTGGTTTGCAGGGCGGTCCGGTTTATATGAAATCCATCGTGTTTACATGAATTTCTTCCGGTTAGTTCCAACAGTTGTTAAAATGTATGCAGACGACGTTGGATAGTCGGCTCCTGAATCAATGTTCACGGACTCCCTGTCGGTGTCAAAACCGGCGGATCTAAAGTAGGGGGTTCCTGAACTATGCGTCTATGTAACGCCCTCGATACGGCTATATCTCCCACGCGTCGAAGCACGACTTAGAGGCATAACCGCTTTGAAAGCAATGTCGCAAGTGAGGTAATCTTCACACAACCCATGTAATACATAAGGGAAAGAAATACATAGTTGGCTTACAATCGCCACTTCACACAATTACATGAATAACGCATTACATTCAACCAGATATAATCAAGGTCCGACTACGGAACCAAAATAAAAGAAGACTACCCCAAATGCTACACAGATCCCCGATCAACCCCAACTGGGCTCCACTACTGATCAACTCAATCGAAACAACACAAAGAACGAGATCTTCATTGAGCTCCTCCTTTGAGCTTGGTTGCGTCACCTGCGCGGTTCAACGGCACCTGCAAACTGGTTTTGGAAGTATCTGTGAGTCACGGAGACTCAGCAATCTGACACCCTCGCGATCAAGACTATTTAAGCTTATAGGTAAGGTAAAGGTATGAGGTGGAGCTGCAGCAAGCGAGCATATATGGTGACTAACATACGCAAATGAGAGCGAGAAGAGAAGGCAAAGCACGGTCGAGAAACTATGATCAAGAAGTGATCCTAGAACAACCTACGTCAAGCATTACTCCAACACCGTGTTCACTTCCCGGACCCCGCCGAGAAGAGACCATCATCGTAACACACGCGGTTGATGTATTTTAATTAAGATAAACTTCAGGTTTTCTACAACCGGACATTAACAAATTCCCATTTGCCCATAACCGCGGGCACGGCTTTCGAAAGTTCAAATCCCTGCAGGGGTGTCCCAACTTAGCCCATCACAAGCTCTCACGGTCAACAAAGGATATTCCTTCTCCCAAGACATTCCGATCAGACTCGGCATCCCGGTTACAAGACATCCTCGACAATGGTAAAACAAGACCCGCAAAGCCACCCGAATGTGCCGACAAATCCCGATAGGAGCTGCACATATCTCATTCTCAGAGCACACCGGATTGTCCAAGGTTCCGGTAGACCAGCCCAGAGTTGCCCCTGGTGGTCACCGACAGCTGACATGTTGGACCAACACTCAGAGGAGCACTGGCCCGGGGGGGGGGGGCTAAAATAAAGATGACCCTCAGGAGCGCGACTCCCAAGGGAAAAGAAAAGGGCTAGGTGACAAATGGTAAAACCAATGTTGGGCCTTGCAGGAGGAGTTTTATTCAAAGCGAACTGTCAAGGGGTTTCCATTATAACCCAACCGTGTAAGGAACGCAAAATCCGGGAACATAACACCGATATGACGGAAACTAGGGCGGCAAGAGTGGAACAAAAACACCAAGTATATAGATGCATTAATTAAATAAGAGATATTGTGATATCCCAACATAATGACCATGTTCCAACAAGGAACAAACTTCAATCTTCACCTGCAACTAACAACGCTATAAGAGGGGCTGAGCAAAGCGGTAACATAGCCAAACAACGGTTTGCTAGGACAAGGTGGGTTAAAGGCTTGGCTTAACAATATGGGGGCATGATAAGCAAGTGGTAGGTATCGCAGCATAGGCATAGCAAAAGAGTAAGCAACTAGCAAGCAAAGATATAAGTGATTTTGAGGGTATGGTCATCTTGCCCGAGATCCCGCAAGGAAGAAGAACGAGTCCATGAAGAAGACAAACGGACGTTGTCGAACGGATCCTCACAAACGCAACATTATTGGAACCAACCCGAAGAAGCAACACCGGAAAGAAGCACACAACATAGTAAACAACCAACACATGAACATGGCATGATGCACAATCAAGTATGATGCATGTCCGGTTTAATGAAGCATGGCATGGCAAAGTGCATAAACAAACCTACAAATTAAGTGGAGCACAATATGCCGCGGAGTTGCATATTGAAGAAAACACCACATGACTTATTTAGTTCTCTCTCGTTTAGGTACTCAACAATATTAAATGTTGTTAGCATGGCAAGAGGTGAAGCATAATGAAACTATCTATCTAGACAAGTTTAAATGAGGCCGGAACAACAAACAACAAGTCCGGAAAAATCCTCATGTGCATATTTTGGTTATGGTACTGATCTGCCCTAAACACAATTTTATTGTTAAACATGCAAAGTAAGGCCACCATGTTAAACTAGGCATTTTTCTACCCCATTTACATATAAAGTTTATTAAATTCGGAGTTACGGTTATTTAGTTATGAATTAAAGCATTTTTTTCATGGCATAGGAGCAAATTTAACCAAACAGCATTTTAAATATTTTTAACATGGATGAAAGTTGCAAATTGTTAATCTACACAAAATTCTAAGCAAGTTTCATATATTAAGTTTTTACAAAAAATGCACGGTTGGTGAGCTATGATATGCATGGAGCTTAGGGGTTTGTCTGCAAATCTGTAAATCCCTGGTTAAATATCAAATTCGCAGAACCAAAAAAAACCACTGGGCCGAAACTGTCTGGCCCAGCTACATGGGGGGGGGGGGTGTTTGGCGGCTGCTCACCACTGGGCCATGGCCCAACTAGTGGAGAGGGAAGGCCTGCAGCGGGCGCGCAGCTAGGCCTGCTAGCGCTGCGCTCGGTCAACGCGTGAGCGAGACGAGCGGGCGAGCTGCTGCTGTTTGTTTCTGAAGAACAGAAACAACAGCACGTCCATGGTGATGCAGGCGACGACGGCAGGAGGGGTCCCGGCGACGGGGACGGCGGGAACCGGCGGGAACGGGCGGATCGAGTCATGCGGCGTCGGTTCCGGGCAACGGCGGCGGCAGATGGAGCTCGGGCGCGGGGCATAGCCATCCATGGCGGCGCTGACGGAGGAGATGCAAGCGAGGAATTGGATGCGGGGGAGGCCGAGAACGGGCAGCGGAGCATGCTCCCGTTCAGGTCCAGCCGGAACCGAGGCGGGGCTGGAGGCAACGACGGTGGTGAACTCGTGCTTCGGCGGTGGCGCTGGTTCACTGTGACAAAAAGAAACGAGATGAAGCGGATGGTCAGGGAAGAGCAGCGAGAGGAGGAAAGGAAAGAAGGCGCGGAGGGACGTCGACGTGACCTGGGCGTCTCGCCTGCCTTGCACAAACGGGAAGATGGAGGCGTGACAGCTCGGGAGGTCGAGGAGGCAGGGGCTGGTTCGGGCGGCTTGAGGAAGAAGCAGAGGAGGAGCCCGGCTTGCTCCGGTCTGGTGGCTGCGCTGGTTGGGTGGACGACGGGATCCAGGGAAGCACTGGTGAGGAGGAGGTGCTCGGGCGGCGGCTCGGGGTCGAGCTCCTCTCGATCCGGATCGAGGAGGGAGCGGGAGGCAGGGCGCTGTAGGAGACTGGCTCGATCGTTGGATCCTCGATCCGATGGTCGGGATGGAAGGGTGGCCTGGTTCAGATCTGGTGGGATGGTGGCTGAAAACGAGGACGAGACCAGGTGGGTGGCGGGATGGATCCCGAGAGAGTGGTGGCGGGGATGGGACAAAGGAGCTAGATTTAGGGTTGGACTGGGTGGACTGCTATATATACCAGCATGTAGATAGGAGGGAGTATTTTGAATCATCCTATCAAAATCGGACGATCGGAGAAGAATAGGTTAGGAAGCCAAATAAACAAAACGGAGATGTTTTGTAGATGTTTGGGGATGACCCGGACACAACGGTGGCGACAGTCCGGGTCGGGTTCGGGACAACTTTCGGACGCGCGCGAGGGGGGCTGCGGGCTGACGAGAGAGGTTAGGTTGGACCTGGCGGTAGGTAGTGAGCTGTGTAGACGGTCTCGAGCTGAGAAAAGAGAAGAGAGGGAGGCCTGACGACTGTATCCGGAGACCGAAAACGTCCGACGTTAAACCGGCTATATTGCCGCTATAGTTAATCGTTGGGGCGTTAAACGAACTCCGAATGCGATAAAACTTGACAGGCGATCTATCTACACTATATAAGACCACACGCCAACTTTCAACCCAATCCGAGAACATTTTCCGGCCACTTATAAAATAATATTTCGGACGTGTCGCGGGCGCGTGCAAGGGTGTTTGGACTCAGAACGGACAACGGAAGAACGAGAAGAACCCAGACGGATGCAAGTTTCAAAAACATGATGATGCAATGCACATGATGACATGATGAAATGCAACACGCAAGCAAAAGACATGGCAACAGCAGCGAATAACTCGAAGACACCTGGCACATCGGTCTCGGGGCGTTACCGTCTAAGGTCGATGGTAACAGGAGACAGGGGACATGATGTTTACCCAAGTCCGGTCCCTCTCTATGGAGGTAATACCCTACTTCCTGCTTGATTGATCTTGATGAATATGAGAATTACAAGAATTGATCTACCACGAGATCGTAATGACTAAACCCTAAAAGTAGCCTGTATGACTATGGTAATGTCTCTCTCCGGACTAAGTCCTCCGGTTTATATAGACACCGGGAGAATCCGGGGTTAACAAGGCCGGTTACAAAGAAAGGAATCTACATATTTGATCGCCAAGCTTGCCTTCCACGCCAAGGAGAGTCCCATCCGGACACAGGTGCAGTCTTCGGTCTTCGTGTTCTTCACAACCCATCAGTCTGTCCCATGGCTACCAGGCCGGACGCCCAAGGACCCCTTAGTCCAGGACTCCCTAAGTAGCCCCTGAACCTGGCTTCAATGACAAGGTATCCGGCGCGTAGATCTGTCTTCGGCATTGCAAGGCGGGTTCCTCCTTCCAAACTCCAAGATAGTCTTCAGACGTATTGAACGTGTCCGGACCTGTAACACACGCACCACACACAACCGCAGAGAGAATATAATATTCCACGGGTCCAATCCGCTGACAACTTTTCACAACATGACATCACGTCTGCCCGGTCATAATTTTGAACCGTTTTTCGTCTGTCGCTCCACGTTTCGAGACGCGGTTGCCATTGGCACGTCTTGTCGAAGCAGAGACCGTGTCCCCTTATTGCAGGATTCTCATCAATACGGGCGTGGGTAACCCAACCATGTCGTTTACACAGCCCTTGGGAACAGGCAAGTTTTAAGGCGAGTGGGGAAGCGTTCAATATTCACTGCCTTTATAAGGAGATAAGAATCCCCTTTCTTCACCCACGCGTTCTCTCTTCCTCTGCCCTTCCACTCTTGAGCTCCAGCGCCCAAGTTCTCATCTTTTTCCCACTCGAGCAAGCACTCAACCATGTCCGTATCCGAAGGTCAAGGCAAGTGGATGGCCTCCTCCGTCAAGGAGAAGGACATTGCCGAGCTTCGGGCGGCTGGGTACCTGGCGAAGGAAATCGCCCACCGTCTTCCAGCCAAGGGGCAAATCGTCCCCACACCGAAGCACAACAAGAGGGTAGTATTCATCCCTCACTAGATCATGAAAGGCACGCGTTGCCGCGCCCGTCCATTTCAGCGTCATAATATTAGTGATTGGCACAATTGTATGCAAAATAGTGTTTTAGTCACGCGGTATAATTGCCACACATGCATGGACAGATCAAGTTTAGACGTGGCAGCAAAGACAAACTCCTAGTTTTGCAACAAATGAAAACAAACATCAAAGAGAAAAAATACAACCTATTAAAATGTCCAGTTCTACTAAAACACACAATTCTTGTTTGGTGAAATATAGAAGATGTAGCATCATACTCATCGTCAGTTTGACAGAGTTGGGAAATAGTACGGTTTTTACAAACAGTAAGAGGATTGCCCTTTCAAAATATCCCCAAATACGAATATGTGCCATTCTGGTAAACATTGCAATGAGAATTGAGATAGAAAGCTGATGATCTGCTTTTATATTTGTTCTCATGTTAAATGAAATACAGTATAAAGCAAAATATTTTTAAAAATATACAAACGCTGATGCACATAACTAATCTCTTACTACATCACATCTGCACCGAGCATAAGAAGAACCAAACCTTGCAGTGCACAATCTGATGGATTTGCATCTCTCCTGCCATTTCTAGGAATTGAATTGAACCCAACCAACTGTTGTTGGAACACACAAAATCCATTAGCCGCTAGTCTGTAAAGAGGTGAATAAAACAGGGGAAATCCATTAGGCATTGTTTCTTCTTCCACAGAGTAATAGAAAAAATAATAATGAACTAAACGTCGATGAACTGAAGCGTCATATGGTGGACTATTGACTGCTGATGTATCTACTTGGTACAAATACAATAGCTCATCTGTAAAGTTACAAAATAACGGTTTTAATACTCAACAAATTTTTATCTTACTGAATATGGGCAGAAACCTAGTACCAAATACACCTCACCCTTGATACTTACCTAATATCACGATAATTGAAAATTGTCAATCGCTATTACTACCTGTCTTCGCCACATCTTTGAAGGCTTGAAGCTAGGCAAATAAAAATGTAGACCAATTCTAATGTAATTGAGTCTCAGTGTATGCATGTGGATGTGTAAGTGCCCCTATACCTATGTGCACGCTATTGGTGGAGTAAAATTAGATACTTGCCTTAAGATAGGCAGAATATTAAAATAAGTAAATTAGTGCCGACATAATCATGTGATTTTGCTTCTTTTAGGGAGATTTATCTGATTGTACATAGCTGAGAGATACCTAGTGAAGTATAAAATATGTCATACTGACACTCGCACGATTAGCAGCAAATGCCATTTAGTGTGTCCGTATTTTTGATCAGTATAAGCAACATATTGGAAATGTAGTTAACCTCATATGTTTGTTCCAATTGTTTCATACTGCATGACAATGATACCTAATAATATTTGCTAACAATAGTAGTTTCAATCGTATGCAAGTGATCTGGTGCTAATAAAGGTTAGCTTTATAACAGGACCATGTAGTCCAAGAGACACTAAATTTTTACTGCACGAATCCTGAACTGATGTGCTTGTCCAAAAATAATAAACTGAGAAGAAGGCAAGAAAAAAAACGGTACTACCTGTCAGGTAAAAAAACAATTCTACCTGTCTTGTAACATGGATCAGGAGCTTGTTCAACCAGGGAGTAGAAGTAGAAGTGTAGAACCAGCGGAGAGCACCATGCCTTGCACATGAAAAACTAAGAATCAATATTCAAGTAAGGTACAACTTTTGGAGTGATGAATATGAATCTGCAAGGTTCTCTTCGATCTCATGTAACTGATCTGGTATAGGGATAACTTAAAAACATACTCGAGTAACCTCCGTCCGTTGTGTTTGCTCGCCGCCACAACCTCTCCACCTCCCTGTCTCCAAGGTCTGACCAAATCAATTTACCGCACCCAATATAGCAACACCTGTGCAAAATTTGGATCGAGATGACATCAAGGGTGATTTTTGATGGAAGAAGGAAATCATACACGAACGGGAAAGCGATGTAGGGGAAGCCATTCTTCGAGGTCAAGGTCAGGAAGGGAGTGCGCGAGGTCGCCATGGCGATGATCAACGCCGCTGGGAGGAGGATGATTCACCATTGCCGCTGCCCAGCTGCTCGCTCTGCCTTCACTGGTGCAGCTAGTTAAGCCGAGATTGGGAAAGGAAGGGTGTGCTGCTAGGGTTATGTATTATGACATTCCACTTAACTAACCTGCCAGCAGCCATTGGGATCCCGGGTTTCAGAATTCAGGAACAAAAAAACTCCAGAAACACCCCTAGAAATTTGTTAAACAAGCCAAAACCAGTCCCGAGCACTTTGGCGTCAATAACCGCAAGAAATTAAGAGCAGAAATTAGCATCAATACAAACATTGAGTGTGAAGGGATTGTAGTGGGGAAGGGAAATATGCAACAAAGTTGAAGATCAAGGGGCGAACTACCGGAGAAGCATCCAGGATTGTACTGCGTTACTGCTAGAGGAAGAAGAGGGGAGAACTTGACACAGAGCATATGTAACTGGCCAACATCACATTTTGTGCAATCCCAAATAGCTCTGCAAATATAGCAAAAACAACACACATAAATTGAAATTCACTCACACCTGTCAAACCTGGTGGAACATGGCAACCTTTGAAGAATGCACGAATGCAAGGCGATGCATGAGCGCTATGGCAGGGTAGGCGCGGCGCCCCCTGTCGTGGTTCTAAGTCTGACAGTAATGTAGGGGGGTAAGTATGGAGAGGCAAGATCTTAGCTATGGAGAAGTTGTAAGCACACGAGGTTTACGAGTTCAGGCCCTTCTCGGAGGAAGTAATAGCCCTACGTCTCGGAGCCCGGAGGCGGTCGACTGGATTATGCGTGTATGGTTTACAGGGGTGTGAACCCTTTACACTGAGGAGGGGGGTGGCTTATATAGAGGTCGCCGGACCCCTCCGGCCCTCAATTATGCAGGGTTCTAAATACATTAAGGTCGGGCGTTACTGGTAACGCCCTTAATAAAGTGCTATGATGATCATAAAAGCTACTTAATAACCGGCCGTTAGCGTGCGGAGTGCCTTTAGGTCTCCTGGCCGTCGAGTGGTTTGGTCTTAGTCGAGTGATCGCTTCTTGGTCGAGTGTCTCTGAGTCTGTCGAGTGGAACACTTCCAAGTCGATTGAAAGGTGATTTCTTCTAGAGATGTCCTTGGGTAGGGCAGTTTGGACAGGTCCATGACCCTACCCTAGGTACATAACTTCATCATTAGCCCCCGAATGGATCGAGGTTTGAGTGGGAAAGGAGTTGAGAATTTCCCCGATTCATTTTTCATGCCATGAGCATATCTGGTTTTGGATAAATGAACCCGAGTGATGACAGCAACTTCCTTTTCACTCGCCTTGATCCATTCTTAGTTTTTTTGTCGAGTGAGTTTCTTTACTTGAAAGGCCCCGAGCGACGGTGCGGAGGAGATCTTCGGTTTGACAAGTTGTTCTGCTGCCCGCAGATTTAGCGGGATCCGAATTTTGGGAAGCGCGCGGGACGGGGGAGGCCGCAGTAATCGGATGGGATAGAGCGGAGCCGCCTCGATCCCTGCGCCACCTTTTTCGCCACGTATCGCGCGCGCGATTGTTACGGGATTTGACAGGGCCGCCCGGGCCTACCAGTCAGCCACTCGGAAGCGGCCTCATATAAGGCGTCGGACCGAGGTCTCTCGAACAGTGCGTCCCCATTATCTCTTCTCCTCTTCACGCTCCCTCGCCGCGCTCGCTCTCGCCCCAGCGCCACCGCTCCGTACGCGTCTCGTCGGCGACGATGGGGAAGGAGAAGACGGCAGCTCTGGAGCGGGCAAAGAAGGCGATGGCGAGGTCGAAGGGGAAGGCGACCAGTCAGGGCGGATCCTCCTCGCGAACCGGCCTGCCGAAGGGCTGGATCCAGGGCGACTGGATCCGCTCAACAATCACCCAAGAAGACCTCGACGACCTAGCCGAAGGAGGGCTGATCCCCTATGAATCGGCGCGGCTTCCAGGGAAGGAATCCGAGCCGCAACCTCGGGAGGGTGAGCGCGTTCTCCTTGCCACCCACGTCAACCGTGGATTTTCCTTGCCTCCTCACCCTTTCTTTCGGAGATTTCTGAACTTCTTTGGGGCACAACTCCACCACTTCACTCCCAACACGATCGTTTATCTCGCCGCTTTCGTTTCTTTGTGTGAGAATTTCCTGGGTTGTCGGCCTCACTGGGGCCTTTTCAAGCACATTTTCACTTGTCGCTCCCAGACGGTGAAAAAGGCCAATCCGAGTGACGAGAGGACTCAAGTGATTCAGATGTGTGGGGGTCTTGGTGTTCAGATGAGAGGGAAAAGTTCCTTTCCGGCCATGATTCTTCCCGACTCAGTTCGCGGATGGCAGTCGACCTGGTTTTACTGCAAAGACCAGTCGACGCCAGGCCAGTCGACTGGCCTCCCTCCTTTCACCATGGACCGAGTGAGAAAACCCTCCCCTTTGAAGGTTCTCCTGGAGGAGAAGGCACAGGTGAGGGTGCTGGTAGAGCGAGTGGTCCAGCTTATCCGTGACGGGGTCACCGGTATGGATCTCTTGGAGGTCTTCCTTCAGCGGCGCATCCAGCCTCTTCAAGCCCGAGATCATCCGACATGGATGTATTTGGGTCTTGAAGACTCCACTCGGATTCACCCGGAGGAGGTCGATGACGACACACTGGAGAAGTGGCTGTCGGGCATGACCAGAAACAAGGACAACCCCAGGGGAGCCAGGAGAGTTCCTCCATTCGACTAGTCTCATGTACCAGAGAAGGTCCGATTCTGAGCTTTTGTTTGTAATCTGAATTCACTCGCACAACCGCCTATACTGAGTCGATTGACTTTGTTCTCCCTGCTTTCTTTCAGGCCATTATTGAAATGTATTCAATGCCCAACGGAGAGCAAGAGCAGGACCCGGAAGGAGAGGCGAGCGGCGGCGATAGTGGCGAATGGGATTCTGACGGTGGAGGGGACGAAGAAAGCGATGATCCAAGTGACGAAGAAGAAGTCGAGTCGCCTCCTTGCAGGGAGAGCCGGTCCAAACTTGACGAAGAACGGCCGAGCGCCCGTGAAAAGGCGATTGCTCAAGCTGGCCAGTCTTCAAAGCGTCCTCGGACCTCTTTGCCAACTCCGACTGAAAAAGCGTCAAAGCACCCCAAAGTCGCAGAGCCGAAGCTTCGAAAGGCATTGCCGAAGATTAAGATTGACATCCCCATCGCTTCTGCGTGAGTGTCTCCTTTTATCTTCACTCGACGCCCTGTGATGTTTGTTTTTCTTGTTTTAACCGGACGAACTTTGGAGCTGGCAGCGCTACTACTTCCGGGACCTCAGCTTACAGGGGCGATGATGAGGTGATGGAGGATGCGGTCACTTCTAATCTGGGTATGATTTCTTCCATTCTGTCTTTATTTTGGTCGATTCAACTGCAATGTGTACCATTGGGTGATGCGATTTTGTCGATTGAACTTTGAACAGCTCCTAACATTATTGACCTCCCTGATGATGATGATGAAGAGCCCGAGAGGCCTTTGACAAGGAAAAATAGGCAAGCTCCTGCGAGCGAGGTGCCACAATCGACGCCGAGGGCAGAGCCAGTCGTTCAAGACGCTGGTGATGCCAATCAGGGTTCTGTTACCTTCGCCGTGCCATTGTCGAGTGCCTTACCTTCCTCGTCGACTGCTCGGGCCCCTGTCGACCCGCCTTCAGTTTTTGCGACCCATCATGTCCCAGAGGATGAAGTGAATGCTGCCAAGGAAGCCATACGCTAGGCGGGCATTATGATGGAGAAGATGAAGACGGTGCGGGACGCCAGCCAGGCCGCCTACGATGCCAGCTCGGCTCTCCAGAGCAATGTTTAGGTTAGTTGGTCGCCGCTTGTTCTGTTAGGATATGCTATCTGAAGACTCTTTTCGAAAATCTTTGCATCTGTACACCCACTGGGTGCGCCGATTGAATTTTTGAACTAGTGGGGGCACGCTGAGTGCACCCACTGGGTGTAGTCCCCGAGACTACGGTGGACTGCTGGCAGTCGACTGTAGTCTTTGTATTTTTTCGAGTGTAAACCAAACTGGTAGTTTGTCTCTTCCACTCGATCCGGTCGAGTGGGATCAGAACCGGTGGGGGCACGCCAAGTGCACCCACTGGGTGTAGTCCCCGAGACCGCGGTCGACTGCTGGCAGTCAACTGTGGTCTGAGTTCTACTTTCTCTCCACTTTTTTACTCCCTGCACTCGACTTCGGTGGGCCGGTCGAGTGGGATCAGAACTGGTGGGGGCACGCAAAGTGCACCCACTGGGTGTAGTCCCCGAGACTATGGTGGACTGCGGGCAGTCGACCGTAGTCTTAGTACTTATTGTCTTTGTCATTTTTCACTTTAAAATAACTTCTCCCCTTTGATTTAAAAAATCTTGTGATCTTGGAGCCCGCTTTGCTGACTTCGAGAAATAGAAGATTCAACTGAACCTTGACTTGGAGCTGGCCAAGACAGAGCTGCAAAAGGTCAAGGACGGCGCCACCGGTAAGACGAGTTTGTCGACTGGTCTGTCTTGGGCTTGAGTACCCTTCTGCTCTTTCTAAATCAATCATCATTTCTTTGCAGAAAAACTGAGAGAAGCTCTGGTGAAGAAGGATTAGGATTTGACTGCTACTCGAAAGGAGGCTGACGACAAGACCGCTTTGGCTGAACAGAAACTGGCTTTGGTCGGCCAGTTGGAAGAAGAGAATACCAAGCTGAAATCTGCTCTGAACGAAGCCAACAAGGAGTGCTCGCGCTAGAAGAAGGAGAACCTCAACCTGTGCGAGAAGATGGAAGGCATCGCTCACAGGAGGGACGATCTGGAGAGCTATCTGAGGAGCCTTGCCAAGAAGTTGTTCCTCAAGCTTGAAGGTGCACATTTTGTTCCGACTGATTTTTTTTGTGTCGACTCAGCGTATGAAAATTGACTTATCCTTGGATCATGAATGCAGAGTTTTGCCAGGACTTCGAGGAGGAGACTGGGCGGATTGAACCAGGTTTGGATCCAATCAATTCTCCCGTGAAAGATGAAACTGCCATGAATCTGCTCCGACTGGAATCCCGCATCGACGGTGTCGTGGACTACTTGGCTCGACTGAAGGTCGCCATGTCACGGATCGACCCGGCACTTTGGCCAGAGGCCACGCTCCAAAATGATCTTGAGTCCCTGATGACTCGACTTAACGAAATCCCTGACCGAGTGTAGGAGTGGAAGAAGTCTTCTGCCCGGTGTGGCGCTGATGTGGCTCTGTCTTTGGTTCGTGTCCATTGCAAGGAGGTGCGACAAGATAAGCTGGCAGCAATCAAGGTCGCCAACACCCAGAAGCATGACTTCCGATCTTTTATGGAGACTTTCATCGCTGCAGCCACTCGGATCACCGACGGCGTCGACTTAGACGAGTTCGTCGAGCCTGCTAGTCCTCCTCCCGCGGAGTGAACAAACTTTTATGCCTCACCTTAAATTTGCCTCGGAATGCTGAGTGGTTTTTGTAACCGTGAAACTCTTTCGGGCTGAATGACCGAGCACTTCGATCTGTGGTCCGGAACCTTTAGGATTTATCTGAACTTGGTTTATCGTTGAATATCTTCATGAATCTCCTGCCGAGTGAACTCGTTCTTCATTCGAGACAACTTTTGTATTTGTAGCGCAGCTCCGAAGGAGAAGGAAGCAGTTGACCTACGCCTCGTTGCCCTTGCGGGTCGACGAAGCTCCTCAAGATAAGGTGGCAGTAGTCCTGCACCTCGTCGTCCTTGCGGAGTGGGATGGAGCGCACGTTGTATTTGTGGCGAAGCTCTCCAGGGGAAGGCAGCAGTCGACCCGCACCTCGTTACTGCAGAGCGGGATGGAGCACACATTGTATTTGTGGCGAAGCTCTCCAGGAGAAGGTGGCAGTCGACCCGCACCTCGTCGCCCTTGCGGAGTGGGAGGAAGTGCATGTTGTATTTGTGGCGAAGCTCCTAAGGAGAAGGCGGCAGTCGACCTGCACCTCGTTGTCCTTGAGGATTGAGATGTGTTTCGTACTTAGGCGAGTACTGGACTACAGCTAAGCCCCCGAGTGGGAGGTTTGCTCTCCACTCGGTAGGATTTTTCAAACTTAGGCGAGTGCTGGACTGCAGCTAAGTCTCCGAGTGAGAGAACTTAGGCGAGTACTGGACTGCAGCTAAGCTCCCGAGTGGGAGGGTTGCTCTCCACTCGGAAGGATTTTTTCAAACTTAGGCGAGTGCCGGACTGCAGCTAAGTCTCCGAGTGAGAGAACTTAGGCGAGTACTGGACTGCAGCTAAGCCCCCGAGTGGGAGGGTTGCTCTCCACTCAGTAGGATTTTTTCAAACTTAGGCGAGTGCCGGACTGCAGCTAAGCCTCCGAGTGAGAGAACTTAGGCGAGTACTGGACTGCAGCTAAGCCCCCGAGTGGGAGGGTTGCTCTCCACTCGGTAGGATTTTTTCAAACTTAGGCGAGTGCCGGACTGCAGCTAAGTCTCCGAGTGAGAGAACTTAGGTGAGTACTGGACTGCAGCTAAGCCCCCGAGTGGGAGGGTTGCTCTCCACTCGGTAGGATTTTTTCAAACTTAGGCGAGTGCCAGACTGCAGCTAAGTCTCCGAGTGAGAAAACTTAGGCGAGTACTGGACTGCAGCTAAGCCCCCGAGTGGGAGGTTTGCTCTCCACTCGGTAGGATTTTTCAAACTTAGGCGAGTGCCGGACTGCAGCTAAGTCTCCGAGTGAGAGAACTTAGGCGAGTACTGGACTGCAGCTAAGCCCCCGAGTGGGAGGATTTCTCTCCACTCGGTAGGATTTTTAAATACTTAGGCGAAACGGGTTCGCAGCTAAGCCCCCGAGTGGGAGGCTGGTTCACCACTCGGTAGGAAATTATTTTTACAAACTTAGGCGAAGCGGATTCGTAGCTAAGCCACCCACTGGGGAATTTCTTATGCAAACAAAAACAATAACAATCACTGGGAAAATTATAACGCTCTTGTCTTTGATAAATAAACTACAGGAGTTTTTTTTTCTTATTACATCTCATCCGAGTGAGAATTCAAGTATAAAAGGGGCGGAGTAGCTCCGCATTCCAGGCTCGTGGCTCATCAATCTGGCGATCGACATTGTAGAGGTGGTACGCTCCATTGTGGAGGACTCTGGTGACTATGAAGGGGCCTTCCCAAGTAGGAGCGAGTTTGTGTGGTTTTTGCTGATCCACGCAGAGGACTAAGTCTCCTTCTAGGAAGGCTCGACTCTTCACATTTCTGGCATGGAATCGACGCAAGTCTTGCTGATAGATGGTCGATCGGATCATGGCCATTTCTCTTTCTTCTTCCAGGAGGTCGACTGCGTCCTGCCGGGCTTGTTCTGCTTCTTCTTCAGAGTAGAGCTCGACTCGAGGGGCGTTGTGAAGCATGTCACACTCAGCAGGACTGCTTCGGCTCCGTAGACCAGAAAGAATGGGGTTCTTCCGGTCGATCGGTTCGGGGTCGTCCTCAATCCCCAAAGAACTGATGGAAGCTCGTCGACCCATGCACCTGCTGCGTGCTTGAGATCGCACATCAATCGAGGTTTCAGTCCTTTGAGAATTAGGCCGTTTGCTCTTTCCGCCTGTCCATTTGACTGAGGGTGAGCGACCGAAGCATAGTCGACTCGTGTGCCCTGAGAGGCGCAAAAGGCCCTGAATTTGTCGGAATCGAAGTTTGACCCATTGTCAGTGATGATGCTGTGCGGAACTCTATATCTGAATATCAACTCTCTGATGAAACTGATAGCGGTGCAAGCATCAAGATTCTTGATAGGCTTAGCTTCAATCCATTTGGTGAACTTGTCGACTGCTACTAGCACATGAGTGAAGCCGCTCCTGCCCGTTTTCAGTGGTCCAACCATGTCCAGCCCCCAAACAGCGAAGGGCCAGACGAGTGGAATGGTTTTCAAAGCTGACGCGGGCTTGTGCGACATATTGGAGTAACACTGACATCCTTCACATTTGTCGACTATCTCTTTTGCCATTTCATTGGCCCTTGGCCAGTAAAATCCCGCTCGATATGCTTTAGCCACAATGGTCCGAGAGGATGCATGATGACCACAGGTCCCCGAGTGGATATCGTCAAGGATCATCTGACCTTCTTCTGGTGTTATACACTTCTGACTGACTCCAGTCGCGCTTTCTCTATACAACTGTCCCTTTATGACTGTAAAGGCCTTGGATCGATGGACAATCTGTCGAGCCTCTTCTTCGTCCTTTGGGAGTTCTTTCCTTAGGATGTACGCGATGTACGGTACTGTCCAGTCGGGAGTGATGACCAAGACTTCCATGATCAAGTCGACCACAGCTGGAACTTCAACTTCAGTCGGATCCGTGGCACTTTTTGGCTGCGGGGCCTCTTCAGTGAAGGGATCCTCCTGAACTGATGGTGTGTTGATGTGTTCCAAAAACACATTGCTGGGAATGGCTTCTCTTTTGGAACCTATTTTTGCCAAATCATCAGCTGCTTGATTTTTTAGTCAGGGTATGTGATGAAGCTCTAACCCCTCGAATTTCTTCTCCAGCTTTCTCACTGCATTGCAATAATCAGTCATGGCTGGACTTCTGACGTCCCATTCCTTCATCACCTGATTAACCACCAAATCTGAGTCGCCATAGACCATGAGGCGTCGGACGCCGAGTGAAATGGCTATGCGCAACCCATATAAAAGTGCTTCATATTCCACCTCGTTATTGGAGGAATCAAAGTGGATTTGAAGAACATATCTGAGCTTATCTCCTCGGGGGGAGACCAACACCACCCCGGCACCGGAACCATTCAACATTTTGGAACCATCGAAGAACATGGTCCAATGCTCCGAGTGAACCTGAGTCGGCAGTTGCTGTTCAATCCACTCGGCGACGAAATCTGCTATTGCCCGGGACTTGATAGATTTCTTTGCCTCGAACTTGATATCTAGAGGAAGAAGTTCAATCGCCCATTTTGCCACTCGACCAGTTGCATCTCTGTTGTGCAGGATCTCTGACAATGGAGCGTCCCTGACGACTGTAATGGAATGATCAGAGAAGTAGTGAGCAACTTTCTTTGTGGGCATATAAATCCCATATACAAGCTTCTGATAATGAGGATATCTTTGCTTCGACGGGGTCAAAACTTCAGAAATATAATATACTGGGCGCTGAACTTTGAAGGCTTTTCCTTCTTCTTCCCGCTCGACCGTAAGTACCGTACTGACAACTTGTCCCATGGCTGCGATGTAAAGCAGCAAAGGCTCCTTGCTGATTGGGGCAGCAAGCACCGGCTGGGTGGAGAGCAGAGCTTTGAGCTCTGCAAACGCTGCATCAGCTTCGGGAGTCCACTCGAACTTGTCGGACTTCTCATCAATCGGTAAAGAGGCAATGCCTTTTCACCGAGACGAGATATAAATCGACTTAAAGCGGCCAAGCAACCAGTAAGCTTCTGGACGTCGTGCACTCGCACAGGACTCTTCATTCGGAGTATAGTACCGACTTTTTCTGGATTGGCGTCGATTCCCCGTTCGGAAACGAGAAAACCGAGTAATTTTCCGCCAGGAACTCCGAATGTGCACTTTGATGGATTAAGCTTGATATCATACCTCCTGAGGTTGGCAAAGGTTTCAACAAGGTCAGCCGGCAGGTCGGAACCCTTCCGTGACTTGACCACAATGTCATCCATGTACGCTTCCACATTCCGACTGATTTGAGTGAGCAAACACTTCTGAATCATCCTCATGAATGTGGCTCCAGCATTCTTGAGGCCGAACGGCATGGTAACATAACAGAAGCACCCGAATGGAGTGATGAAAGCTGTTTCGATCTCGTCAGGTCCATACAGACGGATCTGATGGTACCCAGAATAGGCGTCTAAAAAAGACAGTCGCTCACATCCCGCAGTCGAGTCGACTATCTGATCGATGCGGGGGAGAGGAAAATGATCTTTCGGGCAGGCCCGATTGATATGTTTAAAGTCAATGCACATGTGAAGTGACTTGTCCTTCTTGGGGACCATGACAACATTGGCGAGCCACTCGGAGTGGTAGATTTCTCGGATGAACTCCGCTGCTAAGAGCCGAGCCACCTCCTCGCCAATAGCCTTTCTCTTCTGGACGGCGGACCATCGGAGATGTTCCTTGACAGGTTTTACTTTTGAGTCGACTCTTAGGCGGTGCTCAGCCAGCTCCCTGGGAACACCCGGCATGTCAGAAGGCTTCCATGTGAAAATGTCCCAGTTCTCACGGAGGAACTGGATGAGCGCTTCTTCCTATTTGGAGTCGAGTGTTGTTGAGATATGAGTTGGAGCAGCACTGGGATCGGTCGGGTGGATGTGAGCTATCTTAGTTTCGCCATACGACTGAAAAGCTGATTCTGTAGCGGGCTTCTTGGCTTGCAACAAATCACTCGGGTCTGCAGTCTTGTGGTATTCCTGCAGCTCCACCACTGCCATCTGAGCATCAGCGATCTTTGAACCTTTCTGAAAACATTCTTCCGCTTTCTTCCGATTGCCCGTAATAGTGATCACACCTTTGGGGCCAGGCATCTTCAGTTTGAGATACACATAACATGGTCGGGCCATGAAGCGTGCATAAGCCGACCTGCCCAAAATAGCGTGATAGGCACTCTGGAAGTCTACAACTTCAAACGTCAACTTTTCTTTGCGGTAATTCTTGGAATCACCGAAAACCACATCAAGAGCAATCTGGCCGAGTGATTCAGCCTTCTTCCCAGGAATGACTCCATGGAAACTCATGTTGCTGGTACTGAGTCAGGACATCGGAATGCCCATCCCTTTCAACGTCTCAGCATATAATATGTTCAAACCACTGCCACCATCCATCAAGACTTTGGTCAGTCGGGTGCCTTCAACAACTGGGTCGACCACCAAATGCTTGCCTCCCAGGGGTGGCGATGTGTGTTGGGTGATCGGACCGGTCGAATGTTATGGCAGTCTGAGACCACTTCAGATAACTGGGTGTCGCCGGAGCAACCATATTCACCTCTCGGTTGATAACTTTCAATCGACTTTTGCTTTCAACATTAGCAAAAATCATCAGGGTGGAATTGACCTGGGGGTATCCATCGTCACTATCTTCCTTGTCCTCAACTTTGTCCGACTCCTTTTCCTTATCTTTGGGCTGCTTGCCCTGGAACTGCTGGATCACTGTCGAGTGGTATGTTTCGGGTAAATGAAATTACCCTCTTCATCTTTCTTGGTGTGGACGAGACATGGAAAATCCAACACATCATTTCCGTCCTGGTCTTTAACTTTCTTGGGGTTCCAAGGTCCTTTGGGTTTCCCTTTAAACTTTCCTTGGGTTATAGCCAAGGCTTCCCCAGGAGCAGCTAGCTCGGCTTTCTGCTTCTGTTTCCGATTGGAATTTCCTCCGGTTTCTTGAGCTATTGACTTGAGCTTGCCACTCCTGAGTCGATCCTCATCTTCACCATTAGCGTACTTGGTGGCAATCTCCATCATCCGATTCAGAGAAATATCTCCGGTCCGACCGAATTTCAGATTCAGTTCTCTGTACTTGACGCCTTCTTTGAAGGCACATACTGCTTGGTGGTCAGGCACATTCTCTACCGTGTGATGTAACGTGATCCATCTCTGGATGTAATCCCTCAAAGTTTCATTCGGTTTCTGCATGCAAGACCACAGTTCAGTTAGCCCTGCCGGTCGCTTTCATGTTCCTTCAAATGTGGTGACAAACACTCGGGCGAGATCTTCCCAAGTGTAAATGCTGCTGGGTGCTAACTGGTTCAGCCACGCTCTGGCCGAGCCCTCCAACATGAGAGGCAGGTGCTTCATGGCCACCTCATCATTGCCGCCGCGAATCTGGACGGCCACTCGGTAGTCTTCAAGCCAAGTATCGGGCTTGGACTCATCAGTGAACTTGCTGACTCCAGTCGCCAACCTGAAGTTGGGAGGAATCACAGCGGCCCTGATGGCTCTACTAAAGCACTCTGGCCCCGAAACATGTGCTCTGCTGCTGGTAGGTGCATCTCTGTCGTGACCTTCTCGGTGAGCTCTGTTCCTGTCGACCAAACCTTGAACGAGAATGGATGTCGCATCAAAGCCTGGCTCCCTGGAGTCGACTGGAATTCTTCGCCCAACACTACGAGGGCGCCTGTCATCCTGCTATCGAGGCGCATACGACCCGCTCCTCGGGGGAGGGGTGGGCACTCGACGTCGATCATCACGATCGAATCGGTGATCATAATGCTCATGGTTCCCGTACTGATTACGCCTGTCCCCACGTCCCTCATGCCTCGGGGCGATCTTGGGCTATGAGCCGACTGGACTGTGTCTGTAGCAACGGATCTGCTGTGAATCCTGTTTCGCGACTGAGAAACAGCGGAATTCTGGTCTCCTGCTGCCCGGAGTAACGCTCTGATCTGCAGCAAGCCTCTGCCAGCCTCCGACTGGGAAGGCTGAATCGACTCTGCTATACGGGCTGCAACTGCTAAATTCTGAATCGGAGTTCGATATACCTGCGGGGGCGGGAAGAGCTGACGTCGACTGGATACGGGAACCCGTTGTTGCGCACGCTCGTCGAGTGCTCACTGGAGGTTCCCCAGTCGAGTGCACTCGGCCAAGTTTGCCAGGCGCGCGTCCTCCAAGGCACGAGCCTCGGGGGTTTCTCCGACGATAGGAGTGTGCGGCGCATCCATGTTCCAGCGACGAAGTTCTTCTCTCTGCAATGACATGAGAGGCTCGGGGAGATATTCCTCATGGGGACGCGACGGGTCGCCTCCACCCGCGCCTCCGTCGGTGCGGGGAAAACCGGGAGGACTGGGCGGTCCATCGACCATCAAAACCTCCGCCGCCGGATCACTGCTGTCGCACTCGGATGCGGTCTCTGTAGAGCCAGTCGACAAATCGAAAAGGCCGTAGAGGGATTCGTCGGGCTCGATCGCCGCGATTTGAGGGGTGGCCAACTGGTGTGCCACCGCGTGTCTCACCCACCGCTGAAGTCTCGACCGACCGGAGCGCTTGCGCCGGCGGGAAACAGGGAGGGAGGACAGCACAGGAGCCGACCGATAGTGGGTCGATGGTTGCCGCAAAAGGATGCCGCGGACGCACGCGCGGAAGTGCGTCTCCCCGCGGACAGGGAGTGCGTCCATGTCGAGTGAAGCCTCCTGAAGCCAAGCGGAGTCGTCGGGGATGAACGTGAGCGCGCCGAGACGGATCTCGCGGCCCTCCACCAAAACTCTGCCGGAAACCATGATGATTCGGATCGGAAAAGATCGCAATTCCTCCAACAAATCGCTAAAACACCGGCCCCAAGGTGGGCGCCAACTGTCGTGGTTCTAAGTCTGACAGTAATGTAGGGGGGTAAGTATGGAGACGCAAGATCTTAGCTATGGAGAAGTTGTAAGCACACGAGGTTTACGAGTTCAGGCCCTTCTCGGAGGAAGTAATAGCCCTACGTCTCGGAGCCCGGAGGCGGTCGACTGGATTATGCGTGTATGGTTTATAGGGGTGCGAACCCTTTACACTGAGGAGGGGGGTGGCTTATATAGAGTTCGCCGGACCCCTCCGGCCCTCAATTATGCAGGGTTCTAAATACATTAAGGTCGGGCGTTACTGGTAACGCCCTTAATAAAGTGCTATGATGATCATAAAAGCTACTTAATAACTGTCGGCGTTCTGGGAACGGGGGTCCCCAGACTTGCCTGCCTGCGGCCTGCGGCGTGGCTCAAAGGGGGGCCCAGCGCGGCCCATCTTCACCAACACAAACCCAAGACCCTCGCGAGGGGCCAAGCCTCGTGGGGCGGACGACGCGGAGCTTCCTCGGGCACGGCCTCGTCAGGATGGCTCACGAGGAGGCGGAGAGATCAAGGCGGGGTACCTCACGAGGTGCCCGTGACGCAAGCCATGACGACCGAGGGCGCCAGGCGGGTGCCAGGCCGCGCAGTGTCCTCCTTCCCTCTTTGGTGCAAAGGGGGCAAGCGCAGCCGCGGAGTACCGAGGCATCAGGCAAAGGTTGCCATTTTGGTGCAACGAGACCAAGACCAGGAGGACTACGAGACGGAGGTCACCGTGGAGCCCAAGACGGCGTCATCACCAGAGCTTTGCGCAGGCAAAGACTACTTTTGTCAGGATAGCTAGTACTAGCTGTCCCCCTTCAAATTAGCCCGCCATTGTTGGCTCCCTTCCCGCTCGATATTTGGGAAGAGGACCAGGGCCTCTATAAATAGGACCAGCCACCCACAGAGCAAGGGGGCCGGGTTTTTGGAAGGATAGAGAAGATCAGGAAGAGAGAGAGAGAGAGAGAGAGAGAAAGGTGACTGAGCTCCTCCCAGCAGTTCATCGCCCCAGCCAAGAACAGACCCTCGCGAGGCTGTTCTTCCTTGTATTGTTCATCATCATCAGCCCAAGAGGCAATCCACCACACCACACACTGGAGTAGGGTATTACACCACAACGGTGGCCCGAACCAGTATAAACCCTGCGTCTCTTGTGTTGTTTTTGCCTTAGTTTTAGATCCTAGCAAGGTGGGGGGGTGCAGGTAGGTAGGAGGCGAAATCTCCGCGCGCACCCTAGTGTTCGAACCTCAAGGGTCTGCCGGAACCCGAAATCCAACATTTGGCGCGCCAGGTAGGGGTGCACCGGAGTCCACCTTCTACCGCTTCGCGCCTCGTCACGTCATCATCACCATGTCCGGCGACCAGGCGGGCAACCCAGATCCCTGGGCGGCGTGGCCTACCTGCGCAGAGCCGCTTGCCTCGGGCGACCCCGTGCCCCAGGCAGCTCGCGGTCCGCAGGGCGCTGCGTGCCGCGGGCGACGCGGACAGGCTTCGACAGCTCTCACACCGTGGGAGGCGCGGTCGGCAGTAAGGGCCTCCAATCACGCCGCGACCACGACGACGTACACTCGCAGGGAGCAGGCGAACTCGAGGGCCGCACTCACGATGGCCCGAGAGCTGCTGCAGTGCAGGCTGCTGGAGGGCGGCCACGATGTGCTGCTGGAGCGAGTGGCAGAGCTCCTGGGCTTCGCCGCCTCGGGGGCTCACCCCTTCTCCACCCAGCTCCCATCTCAAGCCCAAGGCGGCCCGTGCGGGGGCTCCGCGCGCGCCCGCGGGCTCCAAGGCTACTCCAACGCCAACGAAGCTGTCAGCACCGGACCGGCGGCGGCGCTGCCCCCGCTCCCGGTCGTGAAGAAGAAGGACTCGACGCGACCCGCGGCCCCAGGGGGCAGCCGCGCTGCCACCCCGCGGTGGGCGCGTCAGGCAGGACCGCGTGGCATGCGGGGCATTACGGTGTGGCATTCGGGATGACGGCGCCGGAGGAATACGTGCCCATCTTGACGGACCAAGGACACCCACACGAGAGTGAGCAAGGCTCGATCCTCAGCCCAAGCTGGGGGGACGAGGCGCCAGAAGCTGAGCCTTTCCGGGAGCCCCGGGACAGCCCTACTGGGCATGCTGGGGGCAACGGTTATCGGGTACCGCTAATCCTTCAGGAGCAGTATACGCTAACCATGGATCGCAGGAGGTGCAGGTCGCCACAGCGAGCAGCGGCCCTGCTCCCACGGTCTCCTGCCCCTCGGGAGGAGGGCGCAGGGGGCTGTAGGAGAGGGGCCGGGATCCGACATCACCACCACGGTGTTCGGAGCAAGGTGTTCTCAGGAGGTAGGCCCTCCGCTAGGGAGGTGCCGCAGAGCCTGCCCCTGGCGGAGGAGCCGTGGTCGTCGGGGGAACCGCTGGCGACCGCTCTACCCCATCGGTGGCGTGTTGGTTTCCGGTCGTCGTTGATGGCACTAGAGTTTGGCGCAAGGCGGGGCCCTCATCTGGCGATATGAAGCAAGGCCAGTACCTGTGAAGAAGGCCCAGTGCCTGTGAAGCTCGCTGCCCCGTGACACTCTCACGTAATAATGAGTGGGGCTGTACACGCCCCGAAGTCTCAGGGGTGCCGGCCTCAGGCCCTGGGGCTCCCTCCCACGCCCAGTGGCAGCACTTAGCTCCGCGCTGGTGAGAAGACGTCCAAGACTAGACTAGGTGCCGGACGCGGCCTTTTGTTTGCTTTTGTTGCTTTTCCCTTTGGTTGTCGCTTTCCTCCGCTGGATTCAAGTTGGATTCGAATTTGAGATTTGCGTGTGTTCGGGGAAGGGGTGCTTAGTCTCGTTCGAGCAATTTCTCGCGCTTTGGTTACCGCTTCGCCTCAGCTGCCTCCCCTCGCGAGCCCCTCGCGAGCCGGGTCAGGCCTAGCTTGCGCGCAGCCCAGACTGCCGCAGACGTGACCTCTCAGGAGGGTGTTTTACTGCAGATCCTACGAACCCAGCCAGGGAACACTCAAGACACCACAACCTCACACAGGCTGCCTCAGGGCCAGCACGGAACAAAGGTAAACTAGCCGACCAGCGCGTCGCTTGGGCCAACCACTTGGCGCGGGCGCATGGGCAATGTCGCGTCTACTAATACGATGAACACAAGTTTTACATAAGGGGCTCCCCCTTCAAAATGCTCTCACTGCAATCAGGCCGAAACCTGAGTTCTATTCATGCAGGGTAAGGAAGTAGGAGCGATGCACAATCAGTCGGATGAATCCCCCAATGCATTCTCAGGAGCTCCACCCGAGCCGTTGCTGGCGTCGCTGAACCCGCCATCACTGTCCGCGTCACTGTCAGCGGCGTCAGGGCCGTTCACCACGCTGTCCTCAACAGCCGCCACGATCGCGTCGTCGTTGTCTGAAGTGAAGGCCCTGATAAGAGCATCCACATTGTCCTCCACCCAGCGCGCCAGGTCACCTCAGACGGCCTGGGGGACTGGGGCGATGACGGCGTCAAAATCGAAGCGGGGATCCATGTTCTAGAGGTGGCTGAAGACGCGAGAAAAGGCGCGCCCAAGCAGGCCGCGGCTCCTCTCCTCCACCAACCTGTCAGCCCTGGCCGACCGCGCCTCCAGCTGTGTCACCACGTTAGTGAAGAACTGAAGATTGCCAGCATAGCTGACTGCGTGCGGCTCACCAACGGCTGCCTCACAGATGTTGCCCAAGGCTGCGTTGGCTCTCTCCCGGAGCGTGGCAAGCATGGGGCCGTGCTCATGCTCCAGGATCCGCCGCTGACGGATCTCGTCCGCGTTCTGGCCCGCGACGACATCAGCCTCCTCCACCTGCTGGCGGAGAAGGAGCACCTCGGCCTGGGAAGCGGTCAACTCACCTTGCGCCACCTCAAGAGTGGCCCGGAAAGCGTCGGCCCGCCGTGTCGCCTCCTCCAGCTTGGCCCTCAAGGCAGCAGTCCCGCCTTCAGCTTCGGCCCGGATTAACCCCAGCTTCTCGTCGAACTCGTGCTCAAGGTTCAAATGCGCCATCGCCACTCGACGTCCGACCTCCTCCAGGACGCGGGCCTCCCGTGCGGCAACATCATCCTCCGCCTGCGTCACCAAGCGCTCCCTCGTCTCCAGACGCTCGTACTCACGGGTGCGTTCGGCGGCTTCCAGCGTCATCGCCTCCTCATGCTTCTGGAGCTCTGCTGAGTCACCGGAGGCCACCTTCATCAACGCGAGAGCTGCCTCGCGCAGCTCCACCTGTTCCTCCAGTGAGTGGCACCAGGCCAGGAGCTCCCGATCCCGCTCCTCCGCCGCCGTTCGCCACCAGTCAGCCTCCCGAGCCTCCTGAGCGGCCCGAGATCGGGGCTCCTGAGAGGCCACCAGCGACGCCTTGGCCTCTGCATCGTCAAGATCGCGCTGACGGCTCGCTAGGGCGATGGCGCCCTCCAGCTCGCGCCTCTCTACAGCCAGGCGCAGGCCCTCGGCCTCAAGGCGCGCGTCTTCATTGGCAAGCTCCTCTCCAAGTAGGCTTACCGCGTCAGCCGCCCTTCGAAGGAATCCTTGGCGAAGAGCGCGACGCTCCCGAGCACGTCCTCCACACCATCATCTGCCCCAAGCAAGCGCCGGGGCCACGAGCCAGCACTCCCCCTCCGGGCTGGGGGCTGGGGGCTGGCACCCTCGCGACGGCTGGGCACGCCGCGTCAGAAGCCCGGCCGGGGGCTAGCCCGTCCCCAGGTGAAGAGCGCAGGAAGCGCCTCAGCCGATCGCAGTCCATGACTAGGCGAGAAGCCCACGGCAGGCTGGCTATGCCACGAGAAGTCCCGCGAAGGATCGCGAGGTGCGCGGGGCCGCGATACGCCTCGGGAAGGTTCACCTCGTCAGCCGCCCTCACCACAAGGGCTCCACTGCTTGGAGCGCTTGAGGACGGTGGAGGGGCGAAGCCAAGAGGGACGGCTCCTCAGCCGTCTCTGCAAGCTCGGCTGGAAGGGGCCTGCGGAGCAAGAGTCAGTAAGAGCAACAGAAGGATCGGGAGCCGGGAAAGGAGAAGGCTTACTCATCAGTGACGAAGTACTTCCTGCGCTTCAGCAGGCGACAAGGGTAATCGTCGCCCAGGGCCTCCCTTCTCTTTCGGAGGGCCTGAAAGTCCACGCAGAAGCGGCCTAAGAGTCGGGCGCAGGGATCAACCTCCGACGAAGATGGAGCGTCAAGGCGATCCGCATCAGGGGCGCCTGCCTGGAGTGCAGCGCCAATCGCCTCGCCAAGAGAAGCCGCCGGAGCCTCGGTGGCCTTGGTCGAAGGCGCAGAGGGCAGCCGCTTGTCACCCTCAGCCTCGGCGGCACGGTCCCCGATAACTGCTTCCTCACGAGCCTCGCCCGGCGCTGCCACCCCGCCGGGAGCCCCCTCGGCCTTTGGCGCCTCGTGCCTCCCTGCTCCGCCACTTGAGGAGGAGTCGCCTTGGCCGACTGAAAGGGCAGTCACCACCACTGGATTCTCGCGAGGCCCTTGGAGGCCGGCGGGGCGCGGCCCCCACTCATCGAAGATAGGCATCTGCCTCACAAAATCGCCCCCGCTCTGGCAGAGGTACAACAAGGCCCTTCCCTGTTGAATACTGCTAGGGTTGGGGTCCCCCGTCAGGGTCAAGAGCGCCGCCCTCAGCACTTCAGGCGTCAGGTCCTCTTCCTGGAGCCTCATACGATCATCACGCCCGCTGAAGGCCCACATCCGGCGGGAGTGGCGCTGGAGAGGAGCGACGCGGCGTAGCAGGAACTCCTTCACCACCTTGGGCGTTGTCGCGCCGAGCGACCTCAAGAACGCGAAGTGGTGCCAGACGAAGACGAGCCGGGGGCTCTCAAGCGTCTCCTGGCCCCAGCCCAAATTGGGGACAACAGGCAAAGTTGGCTCCGACAGCAGGGGGCTGGGCACCCCAGCATCCACATACAGCCACCGCTCACAAAACCTAGCCTCGGGCGGAGGGAGCTTGAAGTCAATCCCAGAGGCCGCCGTCTCAGGCGCGGCAACGAAGCTCACACACGCCCAACATTGGGCAGGGTCAACAAGGCGCAGCGAGAAGAAGTGGCGTAGCAAGGCAACCGAAGGAAGGATGCCCATCATAGCCTCGCAGACAAAGGCGAAGACCGAAAGGAGAGTGATGGATTCAGGACCCAGATGCATCATGTGGATCTGATAATGGGAGAGCACGACATTGAAGAAATCAGAAAAGGGAGGAACCAGACCCGCCCACAGGGCATCGGCAAAATATGGGACCTCGGTGGCTATCCTGCCAATGGAGAAGTGGGACGCGGGCCAGGCCGTCGTCCTCCCGCATTCGTTGAAGATGGTGGCCAGAGCCAAGCTGACCTTGCCCAAGCCCTCGGCGGGGGCCGCCAACAGCGGCGGGCAAGGCAGAGACACGGGTTTCTCCCTTCTTCCCTTCTTCGTCGGAGCCATGGCGATGGGAAGGGGGGGAGGTTCAAGATTGAGTTGAGAACAGAAACCAGAGTTCGAGCGGAGGAAGGACAGAGGGCGCACGAGTAACCGAGGGGAACGGCTGTGTACAACTACGGGTCCGCCTAGCCTGGCGCAAAATAAGGAGGGCGTGGGGGAACAGTGCCGCCCACGTCCAATCAGCCGCCACACGGCGCCCAAGGCCGCAGGCTGTTAGGGCCCGCGGCGCTTCGCCCTTGTCCTTCCGCCTCCCTGCACGGCCAAGTCCGGGCGTGCCTTGGGCCCGGGGGCTACTGTCGGCATTCTAGGAACGGGGGTCCCCAGACTTGCCTGCCTGCGGCCTGCGGCGTGGCTCAAAGGGGGGCCCAGCGCGGCCCATCTTCACCAACACAAACCCAAGACCCTCGCGAGGGGCCAAGCCTCGCGGGGCGGACGGAACGGAGCTTCCTCAGGCATGGCCTCGTCAGGCTGGCTCACGAGGAGGCGGAGAGATCAAGGCGGGGTACCTCACAAGGTGCCCGTGACGCAAGCCATGACGACCGAGGGCGCCAGGCGGGTGCCAGCCCGCACAGTGTCCTCCTTCCCTCTTTGGTGCAAAGGGGGCAAACGCAGCCGCGGAGTACCGAGGCATCAGGCAAAGGTTGCCATTTCGGTGCAATGAGACCAGGACCAGGAGGACTACGAGACGGAGGTCACCGTGGAGCCCAAGACGATGTCATCACCAGAGCTTTGCGCTGGCGAAGACTACTTTTGTCAGGATAGCTAGTACTAGCTGTCCCCCTTCAAATTAGCCCGCCATTGTTGGCTCCCTTCCCGCTCAATATTTGGGAAGAGGACCAGGGCCTCTATAAATAGGACCAGCCACCCAGAGAGCAAGGGGGCCGGGATTTTGGAAGGATAGAGAAGATCAGGAAGAGAGAGAGAGAGAGAGAGAGAGAGAGAGAAAGGTGACTGAGCTCCTCCCAGCAGTTCATCGCCCCAGCCAAGAACAGACCCTCGCGAGGCTGTTCTTCCTTGTATTGTTAATCATCATCAGCCCAAGAGGCAATCCACCACACCACACACTGGAGTAGGGTATTACACCACAACGGTGGCCCGAACCAGTATAAACCCTGCGTCTCTTGTGTTGTTTTTGCCTTAGTTTTAGATCCTAGCAAGGCGGGGGGGGGGGGTGCAGGTAGGTAGGAGGCAAAATCTCCGCGCGCACCCCAGTGTTCGAACCTCAAGGGTCTGCCGGAACCCGAAATCCGACAATAACCGACCGTTAGCGTGCGGAGTGCCTTTAGGTCTCCTGGCCGTCGAGTGGTTTGGTCTTAGTCGAGTGATCGCTTCTTGGTCGAGTGTCTCCGAGTCTGTCGAGTGGAACACTTCCAAGTCGATTGAAAGGTGATTTCTTCTAGAGATGTCCTTGGGTAGGGCAGTTTGGACAAGTCCATGACCCTACCCTAGGTACATAGCTTCATCACCTCCACCTTTCCGTACCTTTGTGGAGACGCCGATCCAGGGCGCGCTAGTTAAGCAGACAGCCGTGGACATCGAACTCTACCACCGGGGGTGAACGCCGGACCACTCATCGTCGCTCCTAGGATCCAGGCGCGCCTGCATCCGTCGCTTCCGCTCGATCCCCTCGCACTGGATTCCCTCGCGAGCGGCGCGTAGGCTGGATCCCACCGTAGGTCGCCCACATCGCCTGAATCGAGCGGCCGCCGCATCCGCCCCCTTTCGACCGCGTGACACATCCTCTCGGCCGTCGCTGATTCGTTCCTGTGTCGAGCGATCGCATCGTCTCGGCCGCCGCTGATTCGCTCCTATGTCGAACGGAAACGCATGTAGGAGAGGGCCTTTGCTGCCTTGGGCCGAAAAGGAAAACTGGCCCAGTTAACCACAGGAGTCCAAAATAGCTACGGGAGTAGCTGCCCATGCGACGTTAGGCCCGGTTCATTGCTAACTTAGCGCTAACTTTAGATCGAACGGCCAGAAACGTTTAACAAATGAAATCAAACGGCCAGAAATGCCTAATTCATGAGAGAGCAGGGATTAGGCTCAGTTTTACTGTCCTTAATTTCCTCCGCGGGCTAGGGTTTTCACTCCACCCTTTCGTCCCTGGGCTGATGTTCTATTACGGGCTAGACTTCCATGATCTATCCCCGAATTCTTTCCTCAACATTTCGGCGTTCATCGTCGTGTGTGAGGCCTTCCTCTGCATCCAACCCCACTTTGGGCTGTGGCTCAAGATCTTCAACGTGAAGCCGAAGATGGTGGATGGCCAACACGCGGAGTGCGGAGGCGCCATGGTGAGCAAGCTGACCAATGTCTCCTGGCCAAAAGGCACTTTCATGGAGACTGTCAGGGAATGGCAGAAAATGTGGTTCTACATCACAAAACCCCACGATGCCACCTGGGCCGCGGCTACCGAATTCAACTCCTGCGCTCCAATGCGACTCACCTCCTGGGTTGAGAAGAGACCGAATTGGTCTTCGTCAGACGAGCTGATAGCACTGCAAACGCACGTTCAAAGCATGGTGGATAAAGACATCAAGCTCGTCGACGTAATCCAAGTGATGCTAGTTCGCCGGATCCTCCCCTGCCAAAGCCGAAGTCACTCTCTATGGGAGTTTAATCCGAGGAAGCACCAAACCCTGGAGAGGCTCTTCGAAACAACTCACGAAGATGCCTGGAAGTTGCTCTTCAAGGGCAACGAGATACTGCCGGCCGCAGACTCGGACCGCGGGTACAACATTAATCACCATGCCAACAAGGTAAATCTTTACCGCATCATCTACTTGCTTGTTTCAAGGATGATATCTAAGCTTTTATTATCATTGCTTCTTCAGAACTGGATGGAGAGGGAGTAGCAGATCCTGTGTCCGGCTGCACTGCCTGAAGAACCAGTCATCCTGCGTTTTAGTGAAGATGCTGGTGCGAGCGCCCTATAAGGCGCCAGAGAAGAAGGCCAAGGGGGTCCGGAGTGGCCCCCGCCGCAAGGGCGTTTCGGGCGCGACGTCCGAAGACAAGACCCGCTCCTCCGCCGCCGAAGACTATGACGATAAGGAGGAGGAGGAAACCGATTCTCTCCCTGATGGGGGAGGAAGAAGAGGGTGGCCTCCACAATTCTGGAGGCGGAGGCACCCAAGAACGAGAAAGGCTCACTCGTGGGCAGCTTCGCATGGGTCGTCAACAGCAGTCCGGAGCGACGCCCCCGGAACAAGCCCCTGGCCGCGTTGTGATTTCTAAGAACCTGTACACGTCCAGTTATCCGGCCCTTCCACCTTATGGTATTTTACATGGTTTAATTATGTCATTGCAGTCCGGCCCACGACAGCTCCCAGCGATCCTCGAGACGAGGTTCGTTGGATTCAAGGGCAATGGCCAGCGAGTCATCGCCGGCCGTGCACTCCCCCAAGGCCAAGGGAGACGCAGAGGTGCTGCCTCGAAGGACTTTCCCAGGCCGGGGGAAGGCTTAGGAGGCGCCATAAGGCGATGCCTCCGTCGCCGGACACCAGGGGGAGCCAATCCCCATGGAGACTGGTGGTGTGGGCCGTATTCAGTTCGGCCCTCAGCCGGATCCGATTTCGGAGACCGATACGGCTCCGAAATCCGGCGTGCGGCCTCATTCGACAGAAGGGGGTATGCCTATTCCGCCGGCGACCCCTGTCCAACCAGGGGCACCGGATAATCTGCTGGAAGCGCTGCGAGGCGTTTCCATTGTGGATGAGCACCGTGTTCTTATGGGCACGGTAATTGAGGTAAGCGACGCCAAAAAAGAGAAAATCCCAATATAGACAGTAGCCCCTGAGACACTGTCCGGCGTTCGAAAAGAAAAAGGCGGATAGAGGATCAAGCCCTTATTGCAGGAAACTAACTAAATTTATCTAAAATGAATACGCAGGCGTCGCTGTTGGCCGCAGCCTCGCATACTACTGAGGTCTCCGAACTGAAGCGGAGACTGGAGCAGGCCGAGGAGGAGCTCGACCAGGTGAGGAGGCAGCTGCAAGAAAAATAAGGTATGTGATAACCCGTTATGTATGCGAAAGAAGTAAAATGATATGCATTAACCGAAGTGTCATGATATGTATAGAAGCGACGACCGAGGTCGAGGCCCTGAGAAAGGCCCTGGTCGAAGCCGAGGGGAAGGCTGTCAAGGAGCAGGCCGCCCATAAGAAGCTCAAGGCCCGGGTCAACGAGGTCCAACAGGAGCTCCAGGATGTGGCGAGGAAGTGTGAGACCTTGGAGCACGATGCGTCAGCTCAAGAGGCCGAACTCGCCAAGGCTCATCAGAGTGCGGAGACGGCCCGGAGTGAGGCCTAAGGCGCCCTCCAGGAGATCCAGGAGGCCAGTAAGATCGCGGCGGGTAAGGCAGTCAATATGCAAAGCAAGAATGTGAAGAGGAAATATCTTTTACTAACCCGGATTCAGAGTTCTCCAGGGGCTTTTGCTGATCTGCCACGCAGTGTGACCGACGTTGCGGAGTTCTTCTGAGCCGAAGAAGGGAGCTCCATGGAGAAGCTGTTCTGGTCGCAATATCTTGCGCCAGAACATCCAGTGCAGCGATCAGCTAAAACAACTGGTCCAGCTGCATAGGGTGGCCGAACTGGCCATGAAGTATTTAATAATCCATCTGTGGCCAGCCGAAGCTATACCCGGCAGTTACTTCGGCCTTGTGAAGCGGCTGGTGGATGTCTGTCCTCGGTTGGACGTCGTCAAGCGATCCGTCTGCATCGAGGGCGCGCGTCTGGCCTTCTCCTATGTCAAGGTCTGGTGGGCGAAGATGGACGCCGCCAAGTTAGTGACCGAGGGGCTGCCTGAGGGCAAGGAGTACCGCACACCCGAGCGATACTTTGGCGATGTCTTGGAGGGTCCCGCATTATTGTGGATCATTGTGCGAAAGACGCGATCTTTGAATGAATGTATTCAAGTTCCTTCTACCTTGTATGATAAAACAAAGTGGGTTTGTATAAAATGCTTGTTATGTTTTAACTTTTACCTCCTATGCGGCCGTGTTGTATGAAATCTGAGGGTTGGCCAGTCGTCGGCTTCTACCCCCACATAGGTAGTACGAAGGTGTTCGGGATGGAATCTAAACAATCTTGATCCAATTATATGGTCCTCGAAGGAGTTGTTTAGCACAACGAACCAGGCAATTAGACTATGCAGCTTTAACGCCCTCACTTAGCCATAGGAGTTCGACAATAAAACATGGGCACAGCCCCTAGTATCCGAACTAGAGTGCTATAAGCGTCTGATCAGGAAGTACCGATCCTTCGCGTAATGCAGAAGAAATCTCCAATGATTTGCAACCTCCGAAGAGCTGACCGACTCTCGCCGCATCATGACAGTCAGTTTTCGGCTTTCTCTACTGAGGTGCTCCTTTGGATAAACCAAGGCACAATCGCAGTAGTTCTCCCTTTACTACCTTAGCCGATATAGCGGAACGTAAGGTAGCAAGCACGGGAGCCGGGCAACCCAACTATTGACCAAAGACATGATTCGGAGCCAATGCATATAGTGCTAAATTCGGGGTGCCGAACTATACTATAAAAAGTGTTCAGGCTTTTGTTGCTGTAGTGCGGGGTGCTATGAAGCCCCTGGCAAATATGAAACATACCAAAGTGTATGGGTGCTATCTAATAAGGTTACCCACAGGAGGGGAAAAAGAAGAAAGAAAGAAAAAAAAGAAAGGAAAACAGAGAGGGTGCCAAGATAATAAGCTAGGGCCCGAAAGCTCGGGTCGCGAACTGTTTCCATTGTAATTTGATTAATACGTCGAGGCGCATTGATACAAGTAGTGCGATAAGCGAAAGGCTATCTAACATGCCAAAAACCAAGGGAGAGTGATAACCCACAAGTATAGGGGATCGCAACAGTTTTCGAGGGTAGAGTATTCAACCCAAATTTATTGATTCAGCACAAGGGGAGCCAAAGAATATTCTCAAGTATTAGCAGCTAAGTTGTCAATTCAACCACACCTGGATAACTTAATATCTGCAGCAAAGTGTTTAGTAGCAAAGTAATATGATAGTAGTGGTAACGGTGGCAAAAAGTAACGGTAGCAAAAGTAATATTTTTGGTGTTTTATAGTGATGGCAACAGTAGCAACGGAAAAGTAAATAAGAGAAGGACAATATATGGAAAGCTCGTAGGCATTTGATCGGTGATGGAGAATTATGCCGGATGCAATCGATCATGTAACAGTCATAACATAGGGTGACACAGAACTAGCTCCATTTCATCAATATAATGTAGGCATGTATTCCGAATATAGTCATACGTGCTTATGGAAAAGAACTTGCATGACATCTTCTGTCCTACCCTCCCGTGGCACCGGGGTCCTATTGGAAACTAAGGGATATTAAGGCCTCCTTTTAATAGAGTACCGGACCAAACATTAACACATAGTGAATACATGAACTCCTCAAACTACGGTCATCACCGGTAAGTATCCCGATTATTGTCACTTCGGGGTTAACGGATCATAACACATAATAGGTGACTATAGACTTGCAAGATAGGATCAACAACTCTCATATATTGATGAAAACATAATAGGTTCAGATCTGAAATCATGGCACTCAGGCCCTAGTGACAAGCATTAAGCATAGCAAAGTCATAGCAAAATCAATCTCCGAACATAATGGATACTAGGGATCAAACCCTAACAAAACTAACTCGATTACATGATAAATCTCATCCAACCCATCACCGTCCAGCAAGCCTACGATGGAATTACTCACGCACGGCGGTGAGCATCATGAAATTGGTGATTGAGGAAGGTTGATGATGACGATGGCGATGGGTTCCCCTCTCTGGAGCCCCGAACGGACTCCAGATCAGCCCTCCCGAGAGAGTTTAGGGCTTGGCGGCGGCTCCGTATCGTAATACGTGATGAATCCTTCTCTCTGATTTTTCTCCCTGAAACTGAATATATGGAGTCAAGGTTGAGGTCGGTGGAGCATCAAGGGGCCCACGAGGCAGGGGGCGCGCCCCCACCCTCGTGGACAGGTGGTGGCCCCCCTGGCGTGGATTCTTCTTCCAATATTTTTTATATATTCCAAAATAATTCTTCGTTGATTTTCAGGTCATTCCAAGAACTTTTATTTCTACACAAAAATAACACCATGGCAATTCTGCTGAAAACAACGTCAGTCCGGGTTCATTCCATTCAAATCATGCAAGTTAGAGTCCAAAACAAGGGCAAAAGTGTTTGGAAAAGTAGGCACGACAGAGACATATCAGAGAGCTGCATGTGGGTCCTGAAAAACAGGTAGAGTGATTGTTAACAAAACCACCTTGAAAATTCCCCCTACGTCTGCGTTTCTCGCTGTCTTGGTGTGTTTATCCTTCAAGAGGACTGGTGATCAGGCCAGCAGATGGGGCCTGCGGGATTGAAACCTGAAAAGGAAATGAATAAAAGTGAAAGTATGTGTGTATCCGGTGTCGGTTGAGCCGTACTGTGGATCACAAGAGAGCTATGCCTTTGTCGATGCCCATGGAATTTTGAGTGCGTAGTTATGTACGCGCGGCAGGAATGCCACCGCTTGATCGGGACTGAGATGGAGGCCGGATTGCTAGTCGAGCTCCTGACGAGCCAAGTTGTCCTGCTGCAAGGTAGTTCGGACCCTCTTAACGGTGTCCGTGGGCTCGGCAGCGGAATTAAGGTTCTTCTTGAGAAGGCCGCTCTATACTTCTGCTGCTAAGGCAGCTGTGTGCTCTTCCGTACGGAGGGAGCGTTCCGTATTTCCATTGACCGTTATGACGCCGCGTGGACCGGGCATATTGAGCTTGAGATAAGCATAGTGTGGTACTGCATTGAATCGAGCAAATGCGGTTTGTCCGAGCAGTGCGTGAAAGCCACTGCGAAAGGGGACGATGTCGAAGATTAACTCCTCGCTTCGAAAATTGTCCGGAGATCCGAAGACAACCTCTAGCGTGATTGAGCCCGTACAACGGGCCTCTACACCTGGTATGACTCCTTTGAAGGTAGTCTTTGTGGGCTTGATCCGTGATGGATTAATGCCCATTTTTCGCATTGTGTCCTGATAGAGCAGATTGAGGCTGCTACCCCCGTCCATAAGGACGCGCGTCAGGTGAAATCCGTCAATGATAGGTTTGAGGACTAGCGCGGCTGAGCCGCCATGAAGGATACTAGTCGGATGATCCTGGCGATCAAAGGTGATCGGGAATGACGACCATGGGTTGAACTTTGGGGCGACTGGCTCTATCGCGTAGACGTCCCTTAGTGCGCGCTTGCGCTCCCTTTTGGGGATGTGTGTAGCATATATCATGTTCACTGTTTTGACTTGAGGGGGAAACTTCTTTTGTCCCCCTATGTTCGGTTGCCGGGGCTCCTCGTCATCATCCTCACTTTGCGATCCCTTTTCCCTGTTCTCGGCGTTTAATTTGCCGGCCTGTTTAAAAACCCAACAATCTCTGTTGGTATGATTGGCTGGTTTGTCTGGGGTGCCATGTATCTGGCATGGGCGATCGAGTATGCGGTCCAGGATGGATGGTCCCTGATTGTTTCTTGTGTACGGCTTCTTCCGCTGGCCGGACTTGGGGCCGCTGAATCCGGCATTGACTGTAGTGTCATCGGTATTTTCGCCATTGCTTCGGTGTTTGTGTGTGTTGCGCCGGAGCTTGCCGCTGCTTTTTCTGACCTCGGAGGGTCCTTCCTCATTGGCTGTGTTTTTACTACGAGCCAGCCAACTATCCTCACCCACGCAAAAGCGGGTCATGAGTGCCGTGAGGGCTGCCATGGATTTTGGCTTTTCTTGGCCGAGGTGGCGGGCGAGCCATTCATCGCGGATGCTATGTTTAAAGGCCGCTAGGGCTTCAACATCTGGACAGTCGATGATCTGGTTCTTTTTAGTTAGGAACCTAGTCCAGAACTTCCTGGCTGACTCCCCAGGCTATTGAACTATGTGGCTCAAGTCATCGGCGTCTGGTGGCCGGACATATGTACCTTGGAAGTTGTCGAGGAAGGCCTCTTCCAAGTCCTCCAAGATGCCAATAGAATTTTCAGGCAGGCTATTTAACCAGTGCCGAAATGGTCCTTTAAGCTTTAGTGGGAGGTATTTGATAGCGTGGAGGTCATCTCCACGGGCCATGTGGATGTGGAGGATAAAGTCCTCGATCCATACCACGGGATCAGTTGTCCCGTCGTATGATTCAATATTCATGGGTTTGAACCCTTCGGGGAATTTGTGATCCATTACTTCATCAGTGAAGCAAAGAGGGTGTGCGGCACCTCTATATCTGGCCTCATCGCAATGTAGCTCCGATGGAGTCCGTCTGCGGTTGTCGGCTCGGGCGTGACTAGGTTTGTCACGTTCGAATAGGTAGCCCTCGTCACGAGTCGAGGAACGTCCTCGCGATCCGTAAATTGATCGGGTATATCCTGCTCTATTATCCAGGGTCTGCCGGAGGTCATATGTATGACCCCGAACTGTTTTGTCTCTATTTTTACATTGCGGTGGGGCAGGCTGATGTTCGGCCTGAGTAGCCGCTCTATCCCGGCCACGTGGTGGTCGGTCCGTCGCACTATCCCGACCGTGTAGTGGTCGATCGGACGCATTACGTGAGGAAGGTATAGGCCCCGGCGCCTCTTCATCGAACGGAGGTAGCAACCTTCGCTTCGGGTAACTCTTGGCTGGGCATCTAAAGCCGTATTCCTCGGCTGCCAGAACATCAGTCCACCTGTCGACGAGCAGATCTTGGTCATCTTGAAGCTATTGCTGCTTCTCTTTCAGGCTCCTTGCGGTGGCTATTAGCTGGCGCTGGAAGCGCTCCTTCTCGAGAGGTTCCCCAGGCACGATGAAATCTTCGTTGCTGAGGCTTTCCTCATCCTCGGAGAGCGGATGATAACTGCCGTCCTCCGAGTCGTTGGGCATGGCCTATTCGTCCGGGCTGACTTGCCCGTTTTCTTGTTCCTCCTGTTCGGATGTTACCTCCACAGGGTCTTCATTGTTTTTGGCATCGTCCGGAGTATTATTTTCTCCGGTGCCAGTATTGCTGTCTTTGGAACGACGTGACTTAGAGTGGCACCAAGGGCGCCGGCGTTTTTGCTATGTCTTAGGAGGTTTATTATCGACTGGATTTTCTTTGTCATCGTCGTTGGTTGTTTTGGATGTATCCACCATGTACACATCGTACGAAGAAGTGGTCGTCCAGCGTCCAGTAAATGGCAGATTTTGGTCTTGCTCTTCATCAGCATCATCGTTTGTACCGTCGATGTCTTTGGAGTCGTAATCAAGCATGTCGGTTAAATCCTCGACCGTGGCTATGAAGTGGGTGGCGGGTGGGAAGCAAAATTCTCCACCGCCAGCCCCTAGTTTGAACCGGACATAGTTCGGCTGTGGGTCCCCCGCCAAGGACAGGTTCTTTAATGAGTTTAGCACATCGCCCAAGGGCGAGTGCTGGAAGATGTCTGCGGCGCTGAACTCGAAGATCGGTAAGCGATCAAGTTCGGCGTCCGCGGACTCACACGGTTCGGAACTTATAGCCAGAGACGAGTCCGGAGTTCCGGTGACACAGATATCATGTGAGGTTAAGTCCATGTGTGGCTCCAACACCGGGGAATCTGTGGCCTCCGTGGTGGGGTTGAGCCTCCGGTCCTTGGATGGCGAAGTATGCTCCGGATCTAAGGCCAGAGCAGTTATAGGAGCTATCTCCTGAACGTCGTCTGATGACAGATTTAGGTCATGTTCATCGAGGTGACCAGGAGCGGTCGCTGCGGTCTCGAATATGGCAAAGATCAAATCTCCATGGATGTCCGCAACGTAGTTCAAGCTCCCAAATCTGACCTGATGGCCAGGGGCGTAGCTGTCGATCTACTCCAGATGGCCAAACGAGTTGGCACGCAGTGCGAACCCACCGGACATGAAGATCTGTCCGGGGAGGAAAGTTTCTCCTTGGACAACGTCATTGTTGACGATTGAAGGGGTCATCAAACCTTTTGAGGACAGCACAGTGGAACTCTCAATGAAAGCACCAATGTCGGTGTCAAAACCGGCGGATCTCGGGTAGGGGGTCCCGAACTGTGTGTCTAAGGTCGATGGTAACAGGAGACAGGGGACATGATGTTTACCCAGGTTCGGGCCCTCTCTATGGAGGTAAAACCCTACTTCCTTCTTGATTGATCTTGATGAATATGAGTATTACAAGAGTTGATCTACCACGAGATCGTAATGGCTAAACCCTAAAAGCCTAGCCTGTGTGACTATGGTAATGTCTCTCTCCGGACTAAGTCCTCCGGTTTATATAGACATCGGGGGGATCCAGGGTTACACAGGGTCGGTTACAAATAAAGGAATCTACATATTTGATCACCAAGCTTGCCTTCCACGCCAAGGAGAGTCCCATCCGGACACGGGTGCAGTCTTCGGTCTTTGTGTTCTTCACAGCCCATCAGTCCGGCCCATGGCTAACAGGTCTGACGCCCGAGGACCCCTTAGTCCAGGACTCCCTCACTCCCCCTTCCCCAGTCTGCGGACAGGTGTCACAGCAAATTTGCAGGTCAATGTTGAAGATGCCCTAACAAACTAAGGGGTTGTTTGGTTTGCGACTAACTTTGCCAAAGGTTGACACACCTAAGGTTATGCAAGTTTAACCAACTTAGATGAGTGTTTGGTTCAAGCCACACTACGGCCCTACATGGCAAGAAGACACATTTCTGTAATACAACGACCAAATAGTTGGAGGGTGTCAGGTTACTCTTAACAGATTTACTCCCCCTTCCATCCATATAGGCCTAATGCATTTTTCGAGGCTAACTTTGACCAAATGTTAGAGCAATAAGATATGACATGAAACTTACATAAAGTATATTGTCAAATTCATTTGTGAAAGAAGCTTCCAATGATATAATTTTACATTATACATCTCATATACGATTAATCTTGTCAATAGTCAAAGGCGGTCTTGAAAAATACAGTAAGCCCTATATAGATGAAAGGAGGGAGTACTAATTCTTCTCTAGATGAGAATTTCTTTTAATTAAACGAAGGGCAACCTCCTCGATTTCAAGTAAGAAAATACACAAGGTTTAGAAGAACTAAGGCTAGTCCTCAAACAGAAAACACTACACAACTAGCTACTAGATCACCTCAAATAAAGGGTTCAAACTCCAAAACGGATTTTCAGAACATGGGGCAACGGAGCACTTTATTTTGAACCCCCAAAACAAGTGCTTAAAATATTTGAATTTTTTTCAAAACTTTTGTCATGAATACACTTGCATGTGGTCTAAGTACGTGTGAAAATTCATTCGAAAATACGTTATTTTGTATGCTGCGCAAAAAGACAAAATTTCAGCCCCAAAACGAAAAAATGACCCCAAACTTGCATGTATTTTGTCTTTTTTTGTATCTCTCGCATGCAAGCACGTATATTCATGAAATTGTGGCACATTATACTGCACCGCTATATGTGCATGTACACAAAATTTTGGAATTTTTCAAGCAGCATAAATTCATTTTTGAACTCCAAAATAAGGTGCTCCGTTGCCCCTTGCTCAGATCTTAATTTTTGGTTCAAACTCATGCCAGCCAGACACCAACAAGCTATACATGAGCATCTCCAACGGCCATCAAACCACTCGTGTGCGTCCGGACCACGCTGTCTGGACGTGTTGTGCCATCTAACGTGATCTGTATTGGTTCGTAGGGCGGTTCGAACGCACCTACTCCGGCCACACGTCTGTTCACGACGCCCGTCATTAAACACAATGTCAGTTGGCTCACGTCGTCCCCCTACTATTGAAATGATCCCAGACGCCGGGAAAAAATCACACCACACTCCGCTCCCATCTCCTCCTTGCACACCATTTTCTCCACAATCTCCATGACATCCGGCGAGCAGGAAGACGAGTTCTCCCGCATAAAAGCCAGATGGGTGGCCCATCGGGCCTGCCAGATATGAGCCAAGCAATTCTCTGCTGCACCTTAGCCGATGGTCCAGAGCGCCGCAACCCAACTCGCAGAAGCAGAAGCTCCAAGCCAGCGTGTCGTTTAGCAACTCGCCTGTAACAGCCTGGATTTCTACCCTTTTCTTTTTCCTTTGATTTTCTTTGATTTTTGATTTGATTTGTTCTTCCGTGGCTATGTGGTTCTGAAACTTGGGAAGATCATGTCTTCCTAGGTTTTATAGTGGCTTGTCACCCTCATCATCATCCCAAGATCATGTCATTCCCATCCTTGACCTAACCCAATATTCTTTTTATTGGGAACATTCCTTTTCTGATAAAGGAATAATCCTTAAAACCCTAGGTTGTGAAGCAACCTATATTTCCATCAATCCCAAAATTCCCAAATAATTCTCATAAATTGTTTGGGTCATATCTTCCTCAAATATGGAAAAATATTTGATTGGCCATGTTTCCTATCATGCTCAATTAATTCCTTTTCTGTTCTGTCCTGAATGGCAGTTTGTGAAGGAAATGCCATTTATCTTTGCCCAATTCAACCCAAACTTCTTGGACATATTTTACTGTCCAAATAATTGCTTCATGCCAAAATTAAACTGAATTTTCCTAGTAAAAATTCCTGAGCAATTTTTCAAAGTTCCTGTCTGAGGGAAGTGATTGTGAAGGAAGTACAGGCTAGGCATATGCAAATTAGTGGAAATTTTGCAAGGTCCTTCATATGACCAAATCATGACCCTCCCCCAAATATGAGCTCATGTAACTCATCTATGTGAGCCCAACCCCAAATCTTAGTTTCTTGTCAGATTTTCAGTTTGTGAAGCAACTATATTTTATATTGCTTCAATTGAGCTGAAACTTTACCAGGACATGCTTCTACCTATACCAACTCTTTCCACCAAGTTTTAGCGCAATTAGTTAATCCAATTGCCATGTGCAATTTTTCCAATTTTCTGTCCAGAATGAAGCTTTGTGAAGCAAGTGCCACTTTGGTATTTCCAAATGGCATGAAACTTTTACAGCAGATTCATATAATCATATAACCCCTCTATGCCAAATTTAAGCTCATGAAAATCAAGTATGTGAGTGTATCATCCAAATCCCTAAGTTTGGCCAGGTTTGCACTTTCTACAACAACCCTCATCTAAACTCGTCTTCCTAGTATGATTTTTGGTGATCAAAGTCACCTTAGTGTGTGATCATTGCCAGGCAAACTATTTACCATGTTACCAAGCTGGTTTAACCACAACAAGTTACAAGCACCTTCCTATTGATTTACTTTCGATCTATGTGCAAATCTCTTCTTTGCCCCTGGACCGATTTATTTCCTCATTTTGACAAAGGGCACAACTGTCTATCTACTGGACATGGTCGGCCTGGCCAGAATGCGCTGTTTGCACCAGTGCCCGTGGTGCTCACGCTGGCGTCACGCACAGTGCAAGCTCTGGCTCGGTCCAGCCACTGTGCTCGTCTGCTCCCTCCTCGTCTCGATGTCCAACCCTGTCCTGGAGCTCGCCCGTGCTCGAATGCATCGCCCTGCGTCGTTGCTTCATCTTGGTTCGCCATAAATGAGCCGCTAGCTCCATGCCCGTGCGATGCCCAGCCACTGACCTCCATTAGAGCACTGCTCAAGCTCGCTTGTGAGCTCCAGAGCCTTCCCCGGGTCTATATATAGGACCCTCGACCCCTCCCGCAGCCCATTCACTCCTCCCTCTCCTCTAGTCAACCGGAGTCCTCGGCCCCCTCCTCTTGTGGCCGGAGTTCGCCTCGGCCATCGCCGATCTTCTCGTTTCCAGCGAGCCTAGTCCTCCTCTCCACCTCTTGACCCCTCCAGAGTGTTCCCCCTCCTCCCAGAGAGAATTTCCACCCCACCAGTTCGTCGCCGGAGTTCCTCTGGCTGCGCCTCCCGGAGCTTGGCCGTCGCCGTTGTTTTCGGCCACCACCCCAACCGAGCCCTCCGGCGCTCCTCTCTCCCTCCCGTCGCCACCTACGTCTCCACCTCACTCCGGTGGTTCGCCCCAACCCCTCAGCCCTCGCCAGAGCCGCCCACGTCATGGACAACCAACACCACCGCCGCCCTCTGTCCGCCTCCATCGCCGCGGCCTCCCTTCCTCCCCACACCACCCGGACGCCGACTGATCCTTTGAACGGGTGCGGGCCGACCCCGTGGTCCCTTTGGTGTGCTCGGCCGGGCCAGAGCTCGCCGGAACCGGCCGGCCCCTTCGCTGGAGCCCGCCTCTGCTTCGCTCCTATCATCGCTCCTCTGTTCCCGATCGGGGGCAGGGAGAGGAGGAAGAAGATGAGCGCACCTGGACCCCTCCTCCCCGCGGACCCCATTGGTCAGACTCTCGGGTGTTTGTAGGATCGAAAGCATGTCTAGAGGGGGGTGATTAGACTACTTGACCAATTAAAAATCTATCCTTTTCCCAATTTTAGTCTTTGACAGATTTTAGCTATCTTAGCACAAGTCAAGCAATCTTAACACAATTCAAGCAAGCATGCAAAGAGTCTATGAGCAGCGGAAAGTAAAGCATGCAACTTGCAAGAATGTAAAGGGAAGGGTTTGGAGAATTCAAACGCAATTGGAGACATGGATGTTTTTGTCGTGGTTCCGATAGGTGGTGCTATCGTACATCCACGCTGATGGAGACTTCAACCCACGGAGGGTAACGGTTGCGCAAGTCCACGGAGGGCTCCACCCACGAAGGGTCCACGAAGAAGCCACCTTGTCTATCCCATCATGGCCATCGCCCACGAAGGACTTGCCTCACTAGCGGTAGATCTTCATGAAGTAGGCGATCTCCTTGCCCTTACAAACTCCTTGGTTCGACTCCAGAATCTTTGTCGGAGGCTCCCAAGTGACACCTAGCCAATCTAGGAGACACCACTCTCCAAGAAGTAACAAATGGTGTGTTGATGATGAACTCCTTGCTCTTGTGCTTCAAATGATAGTCTCCCCAACACTCAACTCTCCCTCACAGGATATGGATTTGGTGGAAAGAAGATTTGAGTGGAAAGCAACTTGGGGAAGGCTACAGATCAAGATTCATATGGTGTGAATGGAATATCTTGGTCTCAACACATGAGTAGGTGGTTCTCTCTCAGAAAACGTGTATTAGAAGTGTAGGTATGTTCTGATGGCTCTCTCCACGAATGAAGAGTGGGTGGAGGGGTATATACAGCCTCCACACAAAAACTAACCGTCACACACAATTTACCAATCTCGGTGAGACCGAATTGAGAAACTCGGTCGGACCGATTTAGAAAACCTAGTGACCGTTAGGATTTTCGGTGGGACTGAGATGCAACTCAGTAGGACCGATATGGTTAGGGTTAGGGCATAACGTAATCTCGGTGTGACCGATGTAACACCCTCGATGCAGCTATATCTCCCACGTGTCGAAGCACGACTTAGAGGCATAACCTCATTGAAAGCAATGTCGCAAGTGAGGTAATCTTCGCAAACAACCCATGTAATACAATAAGGGAAAAGATACATAGTTGGCTTACAATCGCCACTTCACACAAATACATGAATAAAGCATTACATCAACCAGATACACACAAGGTCCGACTATGGAACCAAAATAAAAGAAGAACCCCAAATGCGACAAGGTCCCCGATCGACCCCAACTGGGCTCCACTACTGATCAACTAGAACAAAACAACACAAAGGACAAGATCTTCATCGAGCTCCTCCCGAGCTTGGTTGCGTCATCTGCAAGGACTCATCGGCACCTGCAAACTGGTTTGGAAGTATCTGTGAGTCACGGGGACTCAGCAATCTCGCACCCTCGCGATCAAGACTATTTAAGCTTATGGGTAAGGAAAAAGGTATGAGGTGGAGCTGCAGCAAGCGACTAGCATATATGGTGGCTAACATGCGCAAAAGAGAGCGAGAAGAGAAGGCAAAGCACGATCGAACAACTATGATCAAGAAGTGATCCTAGAACAACCTACGTCAAGCATAACTCCAACACCGTGCTCACTTCCCGGACTCCATCGGAAAGAGACCATCACGGTTACACACGCGGTTGATGCATTTTAATTAAGGTCAACTTCAGGTTTTCTACAACCGGACGTTAACAAATTCCCATCTGCCCATAACCGCGGGCACGGCTTTCGAAAGTTCATAACCCTGCAGGGGCGTCCCAACTTATCCCATCACAGGCTCTCACGGTCAACGAAGGATGTTCCTTCTAGCGGGAAGACCCGATCAGACTCGGAATCCCGGTTACAAGACATTTCGACAATGGTAAAACAAGACAAGCAAAGCCACCCGAATGTGCCGACAAATCCTGATAGGAGCTGCACATATCTCGTTCTCAGGGCACACCGGATCGTCCAAACTTCCGGTAGGCCAGCCCAGAGTTGCCCCTGGTGGCCACCGGTGGCTGACAAGTTGGACCAACACTTAGAGGAGCACTGGCCCGGGGGTTTAAATAAAGATGACCCTTGAGTCCGCGGAACCCAAGGGAAAAAGAGTCTAGGTGGCAAATGGTAAAACCAATGTTGGGCCTTGCTGGAGGAGTTTTATTCAAGGTGAACTGTCAAGGGGTTCCCATTATACCCAACCGCGTAAGGAACGCAAAATCCGGGAACATAACACCGATATGACGGAAACTAGGGCGGCAAGAGTGGAACAAAACACCAGGCATAAGGCCGAGCCTTCCACCCTTTACCAAGTATATAGATGCATTAATTAAATAAGATATATCGTGATATCCCAACAAGTAAACATGTTCCAACAAGGAACAACATCTCCGTGTTCCAACAAGGAACAAACTTCAATCTTCACCTGCAACTAACAACGCTATAAGAGGGGCTGAGCAAAGCGGTAACATAGCCAAACAACAGTTTGCTAGGACAAGGTGGGTTAGAGGCTTGGTTCAACAATATGGGAGGCATGATAAGCAAGTGGTAGGTATCGCAGCATAGGCATAGCAAAAGAGCGAGCAACTAGCAAGCAAAGATAGAAGTGATTTCGAGGGTATGGTCATCTTGCCTGAAATCCCGCAAGGAAGAAGAACGAGTCCATGAAGAAGACAACGGACATAGTTGAACGGTTCCTCACAAACGTGACGTTAACGGAACTAACGCGAAGAAGAAACACCGGAAAGAAGCAAACAACATAGTAAACAACTACCACATAAACATGGCATGATGCACAATCAAGTATGATGCATGTCCGGTTTAATGAAGCATGGCATGGCAAAGTGCACAAACAATACTACAAATTAAGTGGAGCTCAATATGCAATGAGTTGCATATTGACGAAACACCACAACAATTATTTAGTTCGATCTCGTTTATGTACCCAACAATATTAAATGTTTTTAGCATGGCAAGAGGTGAAGCAAAGTAAAACTATCTATCTAGTCAAGTTTAAATGAGGCCGGAAGCAACGAACAACAATTCCGGTAAATCCCCATATGCATATTTTGGTTATGGTACTGTTCTGCCCTGAACAAAATTTTAGGGGTGTTAAACATGCAAAGTGATGCCACCATGTTAAACTAGGCATTTTTCTACCCCATTTACATATAAAGTTTATTAAATTCCGAGTTACGGTTATTTAGTTATGAATTAAACCATTTTAGCATGTTATTTAAGCAAATTTAAACAAACAGCATATTAAACATTTTAAACATGGATGAAAAAGACATATTATGAAACTAGATGAAAAACTAAGCAAGTTTCATATACAAAGTTTTTACATGTGATGCTTCGTTTGTGAGATATTAAATGCATGAATTTTAGGGGCTGATCTGCAAAAGTGCAACTCCCTGAAAAAAATAGGAAAACACTCTATGTAAAAAAATGATACGGGCCGGATCTGGTTGGCCCATCAGAGGAAAGGACAGGAGCTGCTCACATCGGGCCAAGCACAGTCTGTGGAGGAGTGGGTCGGCTTGAGCTGGGGTCAACGGGCGAAGAGGAGGCGCTGGGCCGCGCGAGCGAAGCAAAGGGAGGGGGTCGAGGCTCGGTCAACACGGGCAGGACTCGTCGATTGACACGCTCGCTACTACTCAACAGGAAGCAGAGCCGCGGTGGCACGGCTGCTCGCCGGAGACGAAGGAAGGGAGGCGGAGACGGCGGATCTGGACGGAGGGGGGGCGGATGCAGGTGAAGAAGCTCCAGGCGGAGAAGGATCCATGGGGCGGCGGCGTCCTTGAACGGGCGGCGGCCATGCTTCGGTCCCTGACAGAGAGAAACAGGAGAGGGGAGTGAGTGGTCAGGAGAGACAATCAGAGGGAGGAGGAGAGGAAATAGGGCGGCGACTACTCATCTCCGACGAGGTCGGAGCTCCGGCGAGGCCTGGTGGCCGGAGCAGCGACGTGAGGCGGCGGGGTCGATCTGGATCAGGAGGAGCACGGGCACGGGCACGAGGGCAGCGGCGGAGCAGTGGCTTGCGGGGGCTCCTCTCCTCTCGATGGAGCTTGGGAACGAGGGCACGGGGAGTAGCGGGGAGGTGCCTGGGTTCAACTCCGGCAAGGGGAGTCGCGGATTTGAGCTCGGAACGGTCGGCGCGCGATGAGCTCCTGCAGGACACGGGCACGAGAAAAGGGTCAGGGAGGAAGAGAGGGAAAGAGAAGAAAGAGCAGGGGCGCACGGCGAGGCGTTCGTCCCTGGTTCGTTCGAAGAGACGAGGCGCTGGGGTCGGCCGATGCTCTGCTCGGTGGTACTCTGGCCAGGGCTCTCGGGAGGAGGAGGTTGCAGGATTGGGTGGATCGAGGGGAGGAGAATGTTGGACCGGTGCTGAAAACAAGGGAGTTGGTTGAGATCGACTGGGAATGGGTGGATGGCTCTGGGAGGATCCCGATGAAGAGAGTGGCAGTGGCGAGGAGGAGGATTGGTGGATTGGACAGGATAGGCTAGGGTTTGACTGGTTATTTATAGTATTGGATTTTTGGTTAGGGACTATCTGAAGCCTCCGATCAAAATCGGACGGTCGCGAATAAAATAGCTAGGGAGTCCAAATAAGAAAACGGTGACGTTTTGTAGATATTTGGGGATGTTCCGGACACAACGGTGGCGACAGTCCGAGTCGGGTCCGGGACAGCTTTTCGGACGCGCGTGCGAGGAGGGCCGCGGGCTGACGAGAGGGGTTAGGTAGGGCATGAGGGTGTGTAGTGAAATGTGAAGACGGTCTAGGGAGGAAAAGAGAGGGAATGTCTAGCAACAGTTTTCGGAGATCGAAAACGTCCGACGTTAGACCGGCTATACTGCCGCTATAGTTATCCGTTGGGGCAACAGACGATCTCCGAATGCGATGAAACTTGACAGGCAGTCTATCTACATGATAATAAGACCACATGACAACTTTCATCCCATTCCGAGAACATTTTCCGGCCACTTATAAAATACTATTTTGGACATGCCGCGGGCGCGTGCAAGTGTGTCTCGGCTTAGAACGGACAACGGACGGAACTGGGAGACCCGGACTAATGCAAGTTTTGAAAAACATGATGATGCAATGCACATGATGACATGGCAAGATGCAACACGCAAGCAAATGACAAGGCCACAACAGCGAATAACTGGAGGACACCTGGCACATCGGTCTCGGGGCGTCACAACACTCCACCACTACTAGAGGATCTCGTCCCGAGATCTAGAATGGCACCGGAGAGAAAACGGAAGAGACAGAGAAGAGGTAAAACTAAGTTGCTTCTTTGACCAATGAGTGAAACCAAAGAACCTTGCAAAGGTTAAGCCATTTCGAGAAAAGAATACGACGGAGATGAACGAAGTTGAAAACACTCCGTTAGAAAAGAGGAACAAGGAAGAACAACTTCGGGCAACACTCCGATTGAAAAGAAAAGGAATTGAATAAGAACTTGATAAGATGAGAAGATACTTGATGAAATCACAATACACTGCCTCCGTAACTATTGAATGAATGGAACAAGGGGTAAGAAAGATCTCAGACCGCACTCCGGTTGAAAAGAGATGCAAAGCTTGATAAGGCGAAGAAAACTTGAGCCAAAAGGCACACCTCCGGTTAAATGGATAAGCACGAAAAGAACATGCTCTTGGCAAGAGCAAGAAGAAGGTTTGAATAGAGCAGCAACACAATGCCTCCGGGAGAAAGAAATAGAAGATAGATAATTGAAATAAAAGAATGTTGAAGAAAATGCCAACTTCTGCCACAAAAGAGTTTGAAAAAGGCATCTTAAGGAGAAGGGTCGAACGGAGTTATTGGAAAACCAACAACGAAAGAATAAACTTGATATGGTCTTATGGAGTACATCTCAAATTATGAGGTGACAACCTGCCACTCACGGGAAAAGAATTGTATTGATATGAACAAGGAGACGAGAAAGTATATCGCACCGGAAAGGATAAAATGAAGAAATTGGATCATTGATAAACACCATGAGAGCGACAATCCTTAAAGGAAAGCTTTAGGTGAAATATAACCCAAGATAATTCCAATGAAGAAAATGATGGATTTAAAATATCTCATCCTTGACAACATGTGAATCATGAAACATGAGCTGAAATTATCAAGAATGGAATAATACCACCTCCAATAATATGATAGAAAGAATGCACTCCGGATTACAAGATGAAGAATACTTGAGCTCCTTTGAAAGGAATCTCGATGAACACTTCGAGAAGGAATATAAATCCTTGATGAACCATCATGTAGAACCTTCATGAGAACTCCAGAAATAAAAGAATGATCCAAAAATAATTAAATGATGAAAAGAATAAGATTGAAGCCTTGCAATGATTAGATGGATCTTCGAGATGATATATTTGAGAGAGCTTGGAACTCCGGAAAAGAAAAGATGAAACAATAGAAACCGAGAATTTGGTGAACCTCCGGAATAAGGAATTAATCACTTGGATGAACAAGAATAGGAATTACGTTATGCTTATCCTTCACCAATTTAAATTGATGACAAGCAGCGGATTTGACATACTACTTATTCTCGTAGAGAGCATTAAGATAGATATAGCACAAACTTGGGAAGATCTTCAACGAACCACCGTAAGAATTGAAACAACGAATAAATTGATGTGATAAATGAAGGAAGAAGAATCTTGAGCAAACCACCGTAAGAATTAAAAATGAACAAAGAAAAGATAAGGAAGACACCGGGAAGAATTAGTAAATAAACGAAGATGCTTGAGAGAATTTAGATACATGAGAACGAAGAGATCGCGAGCTGGTAAGAGAAAACTTGAATGATGCACCGGTAAGATTGGAGGATGACCACTAAAAGCTGAGAATGAATAAACCTGAATTGATGGACTCCGGATAATCAAACTGAGGAGACTCTTGAATTGCTTCAGATGGGTGAAAAGAATTCTCACGATCGAAAACAATTATGAGAGGATGGCATAAGGCTAGCATCATGAATCTTTGAGAGAACGGATAAGATTGAGGAGAAACTCTTCTTCGGTCTTCAAAAGTTGGAAAAGACAATGAGTAACACCACCGTGAATTGTTGAGACACTCCGGAATAAAGAAGAATAGAAAAGTTGAACCAATGATGAAAACAATTTGGAAGATCTTGGAGAAAGACATTTGACTGATGATAAATCATTCTTACGTCAAACTTCGAAAAGAAATTGAGAATAACTCTGGAAAAATAAGAAGAGTCAGGTAAGATCCTGGAAAAAAGACCTGTGGGTTAGGGCCCACTCAAGAGAAACACCGTTGAAATGATTTAAAAGAGAGAATGCACCGGTTGAATTAAACGGCTTAAATGAGATAACACCTCGAAATAGGTTGAACGGATCTTGAATGACAAGACGAGCCTTTTGAGAAAGCTTGAGCATGCCGGAACAACTGAATAGTGAGAAGTGAATTATTATGAGGTGCACCGGTATGAGACGGCATTGAAATGGGGAAAGGGTAAGATCACCAAAGCTTGACTTGAAACCACCGGAGAAGATAAAAGAAACGAAGAATGATGAACTAGAAGCTCCATTAGTATCTTCATGAGAATCACCG